>NC_083437.1:8768161-9103786 GCF_020745735.1 Hemiscyllium ocellatum
TGCATCGCCCTCCCCCGCCCTCCCGCCCCTCCCCTTGCATCGCCCTCCCCGCCCTCCCGCCCCTCCCCTTGCATCGCCCTCCCCGCCCTCCCGCCCCTCCCCTTGCATCGCCCTCCCCGCCCTCCCGCCCCTCCCCTTGCATCGCCCTCCCCGCCCCTCCCCTTGCATCGCCCTCCCCGCCCTCCCGCCCCTCCCCTGGCATCGCCCTCCCCGCCCCTCCCGCCCCTCCCCTGGCATCGCCCTCCCCGCCCCTCCCCTGGCATCGCCCTCCCCGCGCCGCGCCAAGAAGCAGAAGCAGAGGGCCCTCCCTGCCCCTCCCCTTGCATCGCCCCCTCCCGCCCCTTCCCCTTGCATCGCCCCCTCCCCTTGCATCGCCCCCTCCCCGCCTTCCCGTCCCCTCCCCTTGCATCGCCCTCCCGTCCGCCCCCAAACTTAGGAGTTTGAGGGGTCACTTTACAGAGGCTTATAAAATTGAGGCGTACAGATAAGGTAAATTGCAGATGGCTTTTTCCTCGAGTGGGGTATTTCAGGACTGGGGGAATATTTTCATGATGAGAGGAGAAAGATTTTAAAAATACATGAGGCGCAAAAGAACGTGGTGGATGTTGGCTCAGTTACAACATTTGAAAGACATTTAGATAAGTACATGAATAAGAAATGTTTGGAGGGATCTGGGCCATGTGCAGGCAGGTGTGACTAGTTTAGTTTGGGATTATAGTCGATATGGATTTGGTGAGGAGAAGAATAATATTTTCGTGTTCTGTGACCACAACTGTAATTGTACGGTTCAGACTGATTGAATAAATTCTAAAGCTGAAAATGTGTTGCTGGAAAAGCGCAACAGGTCAGGAATGGAGAAAGTGGTTGAAGAAGGGCTCATGCCCAAAACGTCAACTCTCGTGCTCCTTGGATGCTGCCTGACCTGCGCTTTTCCAGCAACACATTTTCAGCTCTGATTTCCAGCATCTGCAGACCTCACTTTCTCCTAGAATAAATTTAAAGTTTTGATCAACTTTTGTTAGACATTGCTGCACTAGAGATTTTTAAGGTACAATCTTTCTACTTCTATTTCATGTACTGAAACTGGAAGTGAGCTTTCTGTGCAGTAACCTACACTTATTCACCAAACTGGGAACTTCTGAACCAAAGTATCCAAACTCTTCTGTCAGATTGTTTGGTGAATTACATGTTATCCGCTAATAGTATTTGGCTCAAACTGTTTTATATAGTCTCTTTAACAGAGCATTGAGTACCACTTTGAAGACATGCCTATTCGACGGAATGCAAGTCCTTCTGCACAGGACACACCTGTGAAAAACAAACCTACTACAGGTACCAATTATATTGAAATCTTGCTTCCAAAATGTGGTATATACAGTGAATTGTCAGCAGTGGTTCAGGCAGACTGATCTTCTAGATGGTATCAAGCTTCCAAAGTGTTTGATTGCCCCTTTTTTCATGCATGCTGAGTATTTCATCATATTTCGGACTTTGGCCCGGCCATATTGATGAGCAGATGTCATGCTCGTAGAAACACAGGATTAAGAGTTGGTCGTTCAGCCCCTCAAACTTGCTGCAACATTGTAGGTCAATTTCATTTTCCTGGGCTATCCTTATTTCCCTTGATGCGATTATTATTCAGAAATCTTGTCAATTTCTGTCTTGGGGCAGATCCACTTTTCAGCTTCCCCACAGCCCTCTAGGGGAAAGATTTCCAAAGACTGACTATTCCTTGAGTGAAGAAATACCACCTCACCTCAGACTGAAATGGCAAACCCCTTATTTTTATTCCTATAATTTGGGCAAGGGCACATAATTTCAGTGTTTGGCCACTGTTAATTACCTAGTTGTCATTGGTAGAGGACCTGCCAATGACAGTTCTGTTTAATGTCAGACCATTTACCTGGATTGTCCCTTATTTAAGATGGCAGTTACCTGACAGTTATGTTGTACATATTACCTAGAAACCTTGATTTTAATGAGAAAAATATCTAATTTGTGCATTAATCCAAGTTAACAATAAGATTTATTTCACCAATTCTCTCTTCATAACCTGCGGGTGTTCGCTGATTATATCTCAACTATAATCCAACCTAAGCATGGCATTGTCATAAACATTGGATCTGTCCACCTGTATCTATGTGCTCTCAACTGAAATGTGTGGTGTGTCCCTGAAGCGGCCTGAATTGGAGCTTGTTAGCTTGATTCACAGGCAGCAGATTCCAGTGGTCAGCACTTACATTTATAAGATTTGCTCAGAGTTCATTTCCCTTTTCTCTGTGAGAAGATGCTGATGTGACATCAGAAGAATCCGTGTCAGCAGAGGAGGAACCTGAAAATGACACTTCAACCCAGGAGGAGGAAAAGAAAGAAGCAGAAAAAAGTGGAGATGAAGAGAAAGAAACCAAATCACCAGAGGAACCTAAAAAGGAGTAAGTATGAGTGTGGTGATTGGCAAGTGTATACATACACATTTTATTGATAGTGTAATAAGGTATCCAATAACAGGAGAAGAAGGATGATAACTGGGATAGTTTCATCATGGGAATAGACACTGTTCACCTAGCCAGCATTGAAAGTCCTGAAAGCTGTTCTGTCTGTTTGGTGCCAAGATTCAAGATATCTTATCTGGGATACAGAGGTATTTGGAGTGGAAAAGGAAAGATCCAGTTGTCATGATCCAAGTAAGAACCAAAAATATAGGTAAAAAGAGGAAAGTGATTCTGCTGAGGGAGTATGAACAGCTAGGGGCTAAATTAAAAAGCAGAACCAAGAATGTAATGATCTCCAGATTACTTGAGCCACAGGCTATTTGGCATAGGGTCAATGGCATTAAACAGGCAAACTCATGGGCTCAAAGATTCGTGTGGGAAAAATGGATTTGAATTCATGGGACCTTGGCAACAGTAATGGGGAAAGAGGAATATATTCTGATGGAAAGGGCTGTATGAAACCATGCTGGGACCAGAATCTTGACGAATCGCATAACTAGGGCTGTAGATACTGCATTAAACTAAACAGTAGAAGGTGGGCTCAGTTGCAAAGAAAATTATGAATAAAAGTATGGAAAGGGCTGAGCAGAGGTTATTAAAGTTTCCAGAACAAGTTATAGGACAGAACAGGACTGAGTCGCAAGTAGACAGGGCTGTGAAGAAGGTTTTTGGCACACTGGCTTTCGTCAGTCAGGGCATTGAGTACAGAAGTTGGGACATTATGTTGCAGTTGTCCAGGACATTGTGAGGCCACACTTGGAATATTGTGTTCAGCTTTGGTCAGCTTGCTATAGGAAGGATGTTATTAAACTGGACAGAGTACACAACCAAATTACAAGAATCTTACGAGGACTCGAGGGTCTGATTTATAGGACGAGGTTGGACAAGCTAGGACTTTTTTTTAAAGAGTGTAAGAGGCTGAGGGAAGATCTTAGAGAAGTGTATAAGATCATGAGAGGCATGGATAGAGTGAATACACTCAGTCTTTTTCCCAGGAGTTGGAGAATCAAAGACTAGAGGGCATCAGTTTAGGTTTAGAGGGGAAGGAATAAAACAGAAGCTTTTAAAGACGGGCAACTTTTTTTATAAGAGGGTAGTACATCTATGGAAATAGTTGAAGTAGTTACATTAACAACATTTGGACAAGTACTGTGAATAGGAAAGGTTTAAAAGGATATAGGCCAAGTGCAGGGAAGTAGACTTAGCATGCATGGACATTTTGATCAGCGTGGACCAGTTTGAGCTGAAGGGTTGTAGGACTCTGACTGAGTATGGAAAGGCTCAGGAATGTAACTTCGGGCACAGCAGGTATGCAGACAATCAATGCAGGACTGAGGGTGTTGCACACAATACACAAAATAAAGTAAATGAGCTTCTAACACTTTTTGAAGTTGGTCGGTATGATGTGGGTATTGCAGAGATGTGGCTACAAAGGGATCAGGACTGCGAACTAAATATCCAAGGATATGTGTCCTATCAAAATCACAAGCAGATGGGGAGAGGGGGCATTGTTGCCTTGTTAGTAAGAAATGAAATTAAATCAATAGCGAGAAGTGGTAGAGGTGAAAGGTATAGAATCTGTGTGGGTTAAGTTGAGGAACCGCAAAGGAAAAAAGACCCTAATAGGAATCATGTACATGTCTCCTGGTGATAATCAGGATGTGAAGAATTTAAAGCAGGAGGTGGATAAAGTTTGTAGGAAAGGGACTATTACAATGATCATGGGGGACTTCAATATGCAAGTGGTTTGGGGAATTCAAGTTGGTAGCGAATCCCAAGAAAAGGAGTTTGTGGAATGTCTACAAGTGGATTTGTTGGAGCAGCTTGCAGTAAAGCCCAGTAGGGAACAGGCAGTTCTGGATTTGATGTGTAATGAGGCAGACTTGATTAGGGAACTTAAAAGCGAAGGAACCTTGATTCAGATATAATTGTAATGACATACATGAGAGAGGAACTGGCCAGAGTTGATTAGAAAGGATCCCTAACAGGGAAGATGGTGGAGCAGCAACAGCAGGAGATTCTGGGGCTAATTTGGGAGGAAAAGCAAAAATTCATTCCGAGGAAGAGGAAACATGCTAAGGGGAGGATGAAGCAACTATGGCTGACAAGGGAAGTCTAGGACAAAATAAAAACAAAAAGAAAAAGCATACAATGTAGTGACAATGACAGGGAAATCTTCAAACACCAGAAGACAACTTTGTAATAAAACTAGGTGGAGTAGTGTGAAGATGAAATATGACGTTAAGTAAGCTAGCAATATTTTTAAAAATTACAAGAGTTTTTAAGAAATATAAAAAGTAAGATAGACTGGGCATTGGAGCACTGAAAAATGAGGCTGGAGAAGTAGTAATGGGGAAACAAATTATGGAGGAACTGAATAGGTACTTTGTATCAGTCTTCTCAGTGGAAAACACCAGCAGCAAACAGGAACTTTAAGAATTGGGGACAGAGATGAGTGTAGTGCCATCACAAGGAGAATGTACTGAGGATACTGAAAGATTTAAATGTGGATAAGCCATCTGGACATGATGGACCATACCCAGTGTTCTGAAGAGATAGCGGAGGAGATTGTTGGGGTACTGGTGGTGATCTTTCAAGAATCACTGGAATTGGGGAGGGACCCAGAGGTCTGGAAAATGACTCATGCATCACCCCTGTTTAAGAAGGGAGGGAAGCAGCAGACAGAACTATAGGCCAGTTAGCGTGACCTCTGACGTTGGTCAGATTTTAGAATCCATTATTAGGGATGAGACTGTGGTCAAATAGGGCTGAGTCAGAATAGCTTTGTCAAGGGGAGGCCACTTCTAACAAACCTGTTGGAATGTTTTCAAGAAGTGACAAGCGAGTTAAAGAAAGGAAAGTCAGTGGCCATGATCTGTTTGGATTTCCATAAATCCTTTGACAAAGTGCCAAGCAGGGAGACTACCAAATAAGATAAAAGTCTGTAGTGTTAGGGGTAAGGTGCTGATATGGACAGAGGATTGGCTGATTAGCAGAAGACAAAAGAGTGGGGATAAAAGGGGTCTTTTGCAGGATGGCAGCCAGTGACTAGTGGCGTTCTGCTGAGGTCACTTAGAACCACAACTATTTGCATTATACACTAATGATCTGGCCAAAGGAACTGAGGGCATGTAGATGCCACAAAGATATGGAGAGGAACAGGTAATGTTGAGGAATGGGAAGGCTGGAGAAAAACTTGGACAGGCTTGGAAAGTAGACCAGGAAGTGACAGATGGAATATTATGTGGAAAGAATAGAGGCATAGCCTATCTTATGAAAAGGAAAAGGCTTCCAGAGGGGCTTAAGAATCCTAGCTCAGGATTCTGTTGAAAGTTAACGTGCAGATTAAGTTGGCGGTGTGGGAGGCAAATGCAGTGTTGGCATTTATTTGAAGATGGAGAGAATACAAGAGGAGAGATGTCCTGCTGAGGCTGTGTAAGGCTCTTGTCAGACTTCATTTGGAAATTTGAGAGGAGTTGTGGCCTCAGTATCTAAGGAAGGATATAGTGGCATTGAATGAATCCAGAGGAGGTTTACAACAGTGACCCTGGGGGTGAACAGCATATTAGTTGAGGAGCACCTTCACCTATCTTGGAGGACTATGGATCTGTACTCTATGGAATTTAGAAGGATGAGGGAGATGGGAGGATCTCATTGAAACTTAGAAAGTAATGAGAGGCCTTGGTAGAGTGGTTGTGGAGCAGGTGTTTTCACGAGTGGGGCACAGCTTCAGAATGAAGGGGCAGCCTTTAGAACAGAGGTAAAAATGAATTTCTTCAGAGTGTTGGTGAATCCATGAAATTCATGGCTATGGAGGCGAAGTCTTGTGTATATTTAAGACAGGAAAGTAGGTTCTCGATTAGTAAGTGTTTCATAGGTTATGGGGAGAAGGCAGGAGTCTGGAGTTCAGAAGCATTTCAGTTGTGATCACTTGAGCAGACTTGGTGGGCTGAATGGCTTAATTCTGTTCCTAATCTTGTGATCTAATTTGTTTTCACAGATCAGACTGTAATCACTGCAGCCATGATATTGGTTCAAGTAGAATAGAAATTTCCAGACTTTTGAATATCTTCAGTTGTGATATTCCTCAGTTCCATGTTTTAATGAAGCAAAACTACATTTTCTCTTGAATACAATTTTCCCCATTGTTCTTCCTAAATGGGTAGATCGCAGTGAATGAAAAGGAGTATCAGGACAAAAGACAAGATGGAGCAAATAAGAAATAAAATGAGCATGAAAAGTATAGGGAGTTTGGGGGTAAAGCAGAAAAATAGCGTTGTGAAAATTTGCCACTGAGAATAGAAATTTTACATTGCATAGGATTGGTTTTGTTCTCTTTAAGCAACTAAAAGAGAACTCAAATTGCAGCATTTAAATGTTAGAAGCTAATAAAAGCTTACAGGTCCATACTAAAAGAAATAATGTTGTTTCAGATGAGGAGATGAGAATGTCATCAATTTCTAAAACAGCATATCTAACTTGCATTACTCTCACTATCCTCCTCCTCGATCCCAGTAATCTCAGTTGAAACTGTTAATAAGCGTTAGTTGAACAAGGGTAGTTGTGAATAAAGTCATTTTCAGGCCAAGTCAGTGAGGGATCTGGTAACCAGTTTAGCATGCAGATATTTTGTGCTTCAGACCTGTAAATGCTCCAGCTGTTGAGATTTTGCAAGGCTGCTGGTAGTGTTATTGTTGCTAGACTATTAATTCGAAGACCCAGGTAATATTCTGGGTACCTTGGTTCAAATTCAGATATGGCAGATGGTGACATTTTGAATTCAATAAAAATCTGGAATTAAAAGTCCAGTGACGAAGTGACAATCAGCAAAACCCATCTGGCTCACTAATGAGAGTCATACAGCATGGAAAAAGACCGTTCAGTCCAAACTTGTTTTTGTGCTTGGCATCAAGGAGCCCTGGAAAAACGAGTCAGCAGGAATCCGGGTGGAAAGCTCTCCACTGATTGGAGTCATACCAGATAGTATCCTAGGTTAAGCATCTTCAACTGCTTCAACCTTCCTTCCGTTACCAAGTTAGAAGTAGCCATGTTCACAATGACTGCATAATGTTTAACAATATTCGTGACTCCTCAGATATTGAAGTAGTTAATGTCCAAACATAGTGAGATACGGACAATGTCAGGGCTTGTGCTGAAAAGTGGCAAGAAACATTCACCACACAAATGCCAGGCAATGACTATCCCCAATAAGAGACTATATAACCATCACCCCTTGACAGTTGGCAACATTATTCATCACTATTCCCGCCCTATCAACAGCCTTGGAGATACCGTTGACTAGAAACTAAGCTGAACTGCACTACCCAGACAAGAGCAGGTCACAAGCTAGAAAGCCTGCAGCAAGTAACACCCCTCTTGACCCCCCAGTGCATGTCCACAATTAATAAGTCAGGAGTGTGATGGAATACTCTCCACCCGTTGGGATGAATGCAGCTCCAGTAATACTCCAGAATCTTGACACCATCCAGGGCAAAGCAGCTACATGCACTCCTGACGCTAGCAGCAGCCACGTGTACCATCTGCAAAATGCACTGCAGAAAATCATCGAAGCTCCTTTGACAGTATCTTCCAAACCGACACAAATTCCCTCTAAAAAGACAGTACAACAGACACATGGCAGTATCGCCATCTGCAATTTTGACTCCAAATCACTCAACATTCTGACTAGGCAGTATTGTTCCTTCGGTGTTGTAGGATCAAAATCCTGGAATTCCATCCTTCACGGCATTGTGGATCTACTGACAGCGCGTTGTCTGCACTGGCTCAAGACAACAGCTCAGTGCCACTATCTCAAGGGCAACGAAGAATGACCAATAATTGCTGGCCCAGACAGTGACACCCACATTCTGAATGAATGAATAAAAATCCCCAACGTAGCTACATTTATAATTCTATAGTGAAACTGGTGTCCTCCAAGTTGAGTTATAGCATTGTCATGTTTTGAACAGTATATTGAATCTGAACACAGTAACAAATGTTTCAAATTGTAATCTGAGCTATTTACCTATTATAGTATAGTGGATGTTTTGCACTGTTGGTGTTTTCCTGTTGAGATGTTGAATTATGTTCCTGTCTGCCCCTTCCCAAAGTTGTTGTGATAAATCTGAAGGAATGTAAAGCTCTCCCAATGTTCTGATTTAAATGGTCACTCTTTTCAATTAAGGTAATGACTTAATAAACATGAAGCATTTTGTAGCACTCAAAAAGGTTATGGTTTATCCAGAAAATGTTAGTGTGAACAGTGCTTAAGTGGTATTTGTGACTCTTGTTATAGAGAAAAAGAACCATCCAAGGATAAGAAGATTAAAAAGACCATTCCATCTTGGGCTACGTTGTCTGCTAGTCAACTGGCTCGAGTGCAGAAGAATTCTCAGATCAGTGCTACTACACGACCAAAAATGGATGCTATTGTCATTGAAGCTATTAAGGTGCGGAAAAATGCCTATTATAGATGTTGCGAGCTTTTCAAGTTTCGTTAAGCTTTCCCATTGCATCTCAAGCAATTATATCTTTTGGCTGCTGTGAAAGTTCCGATCACAGAAATAAAGATTTCACTTTTTGTTTAGACAAATCGATCTTTGAATATGTTTAAAAACTCATTCTAATGATGGAATCCCCCATAGCGTGTTAATCTGAAAGTGTTGACACCGTGATAGCACGCAATTCAAACCCTGGAGTTTTATGCACTTGATCCAGTGTGAAGAAACAGATAGTTTGGGGACTAAATTCTCAAACATGGAGCCAAAATTAGTAATAAATGTTGATAGATGAACAATTAGAATAAAGGAGCATTTGACCGGAAATCTTCAGATAGAAGAGACTAGACCTGTGGATTTTGATGGCACTATGATAGCATCTAAATAGATGGGTAACAGTACAACATTTGAGGGGCTCCTCAATAACCAGCTTCCAGTAATGGATAGGACAATGGCAGCTGAGCTTTGTTTATATAGTGTAAAAGACAGCAGTCACCTTCACAGGAGCTTTTGATGTGAGAACGACTTCTATAAGGATTTTCAGCATAAGTAATTAACATGAGGATGGGTAATGTAATGATTGTGGAAATAGTTCTTGAGATGAGTGTACAAGATGGGAAACTCTGGTCATTGTTAGGAATGTCAGAGCCTAGGGTAGTGTGAAGGGTTGAATTTGTGGTAGCAGTTAATGACTGGTCAGTAACGATATTTTTGGTTTGGTCAATAATTGAAGTCTCTTGACAATTGTACCATAGCTTGATGTTGTTCCTGGTGGCTTATATGCCAGTTTCTATTCAGTGCTTCTCAAGATACTTCAGTATTTGAGCTGTGCTGCCACTGTAGATAACTGAAGCTGAATTCTATTTTGTGATTTTTAACTATTGAATTGGTAGGGGAGATGGGTGCAAGTTGTGTTGAAGTAAGCATGTGAAGGATGAGGAGGACTGTTTTTAACCACCTTAACAAAAGACTGAATTAGATGGGAACTGAGAAATCTTGAGACCTCTGAGGTATTGTATTCCTTGCAAATTAATGCAGACCCTGAGCTTAACGCTACAGAGTTCAGGAACTATCTATATGAAGAAATTAATACTTTCCTTGTAAGTTGCAGCTTTAAGTTTAATGAAATAATGTTTTTGAGGGTATTGATGAATTCTGATTCTGCTCATTTGGGAGTCTGAATATCCATATATCAGTCCCAGTGCAGTTACCATATAACATCTTTGAATGAAATATAATTTGATTTATATTGCAACATTCTCCATTTCGATATTATATGTTTTACAACCAAGGCTTCTTTTGAAGCATTGTCGTTACTGAAGTTGTAAAGTTCATCGCCTAGTTAGTCTTTCAGATTGAAATAATAAGTGTGTCCTAATACACTGTTTTTTTGAGGTGACGTTGCAAGATAGTGCTGACCAGGCGTATTGGGAAACCTCCCCTTCTGTGTGCCTCTGAATAATGCAGCATTCCCTCTCTATTGTGCTGAAGTAGAGTCTCCATTTTATTCAAATTTTTCAGTTTGGGCTTGAAACTATGATATCTGACTCTTGTAAGAAAGCTGTGCCTGAGCTGAGACACAACTTTGCCATGAAGAATAAAGAAGTGTAGAACATATTCCAAGCAATTGATGCAGATTTAAAATGAGGAATTCACTCCAGCCATAGGCAAAGAGGTGATTGCAGCAGTCTGATCACCTTGAACTTCTTGTTCATTCATAGGATGAGTGTGTTGCTGGCCAGCATTTATTGTCCATCGCTAAGTCCCCTGAAGAAGGTGGTGGTGGTGAGCTGCCTTCTTGAAATGCTGCAATCTTTGGATGTCTAAGGACACCCACAGTGCTGTTCAGGAGTGTCAAGATTGTGACCCAACACTGTGAAACAATGGTGACGTAGTTCCAAGTCAGGATGGTATGTTGTTCAGAAGGGAACTTTGAGGTAATGCATCCACTGCCCTTGCCCTTCTAGGTGGTTGAGATTGCTAGTTTGGAAATTGATGTCAAAGGTTTCTTAGCAAATTGCTGCAGTGTATCTTATACACATTTAGTAGCTACAGCTAGCATTTTCCCAATTTAAAAGCAAAGATGTTGCATCTGAGTGTTAGTATCATGATGTACAAATCTTAAATGTTTACCTAATATGTGGCTTGTTGCTATATTGTTATTAGTCATTTATGGCAGCACTTGCAATTATTGCTATCAATTAAGTAATTTGGTTCCAATACTATCATTTTTGTAGAGCGATTATTATAATGAGCTGTTTCAAATCCACAGCTGGAAAGGAAACATTTTTAAAATACTGTATATTTTTTATCAGGCTTGTTTTCAGAAGTCTGGTGCTTCCGTTGTTGCCATTCGTAAATATATCATTAACAAGTATCCGTCACTGGAACTGGAGCGCAGAGGATATATCCTGAAGCAAGCCTTAAAACGGGAGATGCAACGTGGTGCTATCAAACAGGTAATTGTTATTTTCTAGGTTACCCCTAAACACAGTGAAAATTAATTAAAATGCAGATACTATCTGATAATGTGAACTGGATTCCAATTCCACTGTGTAGTTAGTATATGGTGAAGTTTAAATGCACCCCAGAAAAGTGAAATATCTCTATTTTGTGGAGTAATTTTGCTTCATAAAATATGTATAGCTACATTTTTATATTACAGTATGGAGAACTATAAAAGTATGTAAGATACAGCTACTGCATGACTATTTGACCAACTAGGTAAATTGCATATTTGGACAAACTAATGAAAAGAAGGTTGAGAGATTATGTAAGTACAATAGTTAAAATTCCATAGGGAGTCATTAATGGAAATTTATGACAAGCTATTTCATCTTGTCTAGAACAGCAGAATCGGAGGACATATCCTTTGGATGAAGGGAAGTAATCTTGGAAACATTTTCAATGAGAGTGAGCAAGCCATCTATAGAACAGGCTTTCTAGAGAGATGGTAGAAATTGTTAGTATTGATTGATTGAAAATTAGCCAAATGCTGTGCCTGAGGATACACTTGGTAGTTCAAGCTCTATTTAACCAGTAATTGTATTCACTGTCTTGACGAGTAAATGTCTGAATTTTGGTAAAACCTTTGTCCAGCTGTCCTGAAATAGTGATCACAAGGGGTTTTTTTTGTGAATTGTCAGAAAAGTTTGAGAGGACCTTTTCCCCAGTGCTGAGCAAATATAAGTATTCTCCATCCTCCTCATCCCCTGATTTACTATCCAAAACCCATTTACTTGTGAAGTTAGCCTCAGACCCCCATCTCTCAATTTTCCTATTGTCTCATCTAGTCTCCATCAGTAAACATTGTGCAGTTCCTTCATGATATATAGGATACATCTGTGGAATTGTGGATAAATAATGACCAAAATCGGTGAGTGGCGAAAATTGTCTCTGTATTGAGCAACCGCAGTAGAACAATTCAAGCTGGCGATGGAATCCCAAAATACTGTTCTTACAGTAGCTTCTTTATACACACTTCTTAGATATGTTAAAATTCTATTACTATGGTGTTACATTATTTTGCCTATTGTACATCAAGGTTTGCCTGACATCTGTCTTGGGTAAACGGGAGATGGTCTAAACATTTGTTATATGGTGGCTGTTAACTTCTGATGGGATTAAATGTCTGTCCGGTCTGTTTACATAATTAAGAGGTGTTAGTCCTTTTGTCTTTTAAGTTAGCAAATGTTAAATAAAACTACTAGGTCTGTATGCTCTAAATAAGTTTGAAATTCATATATGTACTTAATAAAAGAATAAAGGATATTAAACTGATTACTGCAGCTGGGTTGTGAGATTTGTTTACTGTTTGCCAGTGAGAGTTTCATTCATTCATACAATTTCATGGAAGCGCTGCTTTGACAGTAAAGGGGACAGTGCCCCATGTTCAATGTTTTTACTAGTTGGGTAAACTGATGTTCCAAAATCTTTTCAGGTCTTGAGAAATAGTTGGTAAGTTTTCATAGTTTTTAGTGGGTCGTGGAAACAGTCGGGAGAGTATTGTTGAATAGGTTAGTAATCTTGGATACTTACTCAGAGGTAGCTTTTGATGTAAGTAGGTCTGATTAAGGGTTGAAGGTGTGAAGGAGCAGTAACATGTATGGAGGTAATGTTTTAATTTAGTCTATCCTGCAGTAGTAAAATGCATGACAAAAATGTGGTTTAACGAATAAAAAATGCATTATAGTAAGCAAGCGGTTACTAAAGTGTAATGAATGAATGGGAACATGATATTAATGTTTATAGTGAACTGGTGAATGAGTTGTAAAAACACCTATAACAGCTCATGTCTGAGCAATGTATTTAACAAGTATGTACTAGTTAGGGAAATTGTTTGTTGTTCTGCAATCTATTCAGTCCTAAGAGACGTTCGGTAAGGGCTGATTTAATATTACAATCTTTCCGTAGTTTCAGGTGGATCCTGAAGACACTGGTGGTGAGCGTGTTGTTTCTGAATAGATTAGTAGTCTTTGATATTTATTCAGAAGTAGCTTTTGCTGTAAATAGGTCTGATAAAGGTTGAAGGTGTGAAGTTGCAGTAATGGGTATGGAAGTAATATTTTAACTTAAAATCACAACGCCAGGTTATAGTCCAACAGGTTTATTTGGAAGTATTAGCTTTTGGAGCGCTGCTCCTCCTTCAGTCCACCACCAGCACCTCCACCTAATGTTTTAATTTAGTCTATCGTGCAACAGTAAAATGCACTACAAAAATGCTCATTATAGTAAACAACAGGTTACTAAAGAGTTATGAATGAATGGGAATATGGTGCTAATGAATATAGCAAACTGCTGAGTGAGTAGAAATACCAATAATACAATATCCCTCAGTCCCTCTCTTTTGATTCTCCTGAGACCCTTCAAAGAGGATCACTCAATTCTTATTCTAGCTCAAATATACCACTTGGGTCTTTTAGATGATGGAGGGGCTTGCAGGAATATGGCTCACAGTTGGGAATAGTATATACTTTCAACAGTTAATTGGCAACTGCACTTTACAAAAAGAGAACATACACCGTTAGTATGGAATGTCCATTTGATGTAGGAGATGTGAATCTTTGACAGACAACTGGATATTAGCCATATCTGGTATGGTCCTTCCCAGTTTGTACCTAAGAGTTCATTATAGATCTTTTTCACAAGAACCCACTTGCTTGGTACAATGTTGTGACCTCCCTCTGACGGGTCCTCCCATGCGGCCGATACCTGTGAGGAAGCAGAACTTACAGCACTTGACAGTCTGATAATATGACATTTGCCATTCTGTAAATCTGTTGTCTGGGATAGAGATATTGGCCTGCCTGTGTTCGCGACAGTCCTGGCACATTACACAAAAATATTTGTAATAACTGGGGCCAGGGCATTCTCTCCTGGTATTTAGCCAGTCACTGTTTCAAGTTCTGATTCATTATTTCCTCTTGCCCCGATGAATCTGGATGATAAGGTCCGGTCAGTCCTTCCGAAGTCATGGGCAACGCCAAAAGCGTAGCAGAAGTCTGTGTAAATATTGGTAGACTGATCCTCTGCTGTTCTACAGGTTTTAGTCAGAACCTGTATTGACAGCCCATGTGATGTTGTAGTTAATATACTTTCCCTACTTATCTTTCGCATAGGCCACACCAGGCTGTTGTAAGTGCTGTGGATTTTTATCAAAGTCCCTTTTTCCTGTTTGGTGCAAGATGGTATTGCTGTAACAACCATGGGTTCCAATTTTAGTAACCCACAATCATCCTTGTTTTTAGCCCAGATGGGGTGATCTTTTAATTTTTTCCTTTGTAGGGTTCTGATGGACCACGTTAACTGTCTATCGTTGAAACATAAAGATGAATTCAGTTGGGTGAGGATATCCATTTTGGCAAGTGGCTGGGCTACAGGTCCTACCCATAGACAGGTTACGAACTTAGCGCCAAATTCAGTGTGTATGGGTTTGGTCATCTTAATTTTGATCCTGTCAGCTCCTGCTTCAAAAGTTGTCCTCACTGACCCGTCTAGCGGGAGTTTGGTCTCGTATTGGGGATAGTCACATCAATTCTGATGTGTCCAAAAGGCATTCAGTGTCCAGGTCACTCACCCTCATGGTCACATACAGTTGATTTCCCCTCTACTGTCATAAAGCATTCGGAGATAGAGGGACACAGGGTGGGCACTTTCCATTTTTTTTGTCAACTTTAGCAGCTTTTGCTGCTGGGTGATTTTTTTTAACTGTTCTAGGAGATTTAGTCTTACTCCCAGTTTCTGAGTCTCCTCTTCTTCCATGGGGCAACTTTTCCCCTTTTGCCAGCACTCCCTGTCCCAGTATCCGTCCTTCCCACAGAAGTGACACCTCCCTGGGCATTTGTCTTGGGTCTTTCTAGGGTTACTGAGGGTCTGTCCTATTTGTACTACCTGTAGGGCTTGCAGTTTGGCATCCATATCTCAGTCAAGCTAGCAGACTTGGTCAACCGGTTCATAATAATTGGTCCCCCTCTGGTCTCAATCCTGTTTGGTCAGCTTGAACATTTTAATGAGCTCAGATTTACGTTCAGCCACAAAAGCAGACTTAAGGCTGTAATCATAGCCTTCAAAATCTCTTGTCATTTTGTACATTTGGAACTCATTACTATTTCCAGATCGTCCTAAACCTTATATTCTGGGACTTATGTGGGTTTTTGACAGCGAGCTGTGGCTTTTGTCCAGTCGGTCTTCTGCAGACTATACCCACGTAACCAGTGTTTTATTGCTGTCCAGCCAGCTTGCAGGTCCTACTGTTACTCTCCTAGAGCACTTTTGGCTGCCTCATGAAGAAGGCGTCCTTCTCTTTTAGTCACATTCATGGTCTGAATATGTACCCCATCCCAAGGATGGAGCATGTAGATTTCCCTGAACTGGTCTAGGCTTTCCCATGTAGTCTTTGGCCCCTTCTTTGGCTGAGGCATTTTTTTAGATCATGTTTCCAGGAGTCGCAGGTCCATGCACAGTGTGCATTTCAGTCCATTTTACCAGAACAGTCACCTCTGTGGCATCCTCTAACCTTTGCCTTACCACTTTCCCCAGAACTGTTTCATGTTATCCTGGGTCCACTATCCTTGGGGCATATTAAACTGCTGCCTGATTTTGGTTAGGGTCTTTCCTAATAACAGTACTTCAAGCAAGTTCTGTAACTCAGTTACATTTCCTCGGTTATGTCAGGAGGGGCCAGCCCATCTTTGGAGGTCATAGGCAGTTACCTGGGGTCACTCATGGTCACCTGAATTCATGCGTTGTGGGTAGTTTCCTGCCATAGGTTATTTCAGCCAATTTGGAATGCTGAAGGTCTGGATGTGAGGGATTTGAAAACATGGCCAACTCTCAAAAGGTTCAGGACTGATTCTGGGGCTAGATCATAATGCTAAGAAGGCAACTTCTTACTTTGGAAGAACTGTCAGTGATTGGTCAGTTTAGATATTGTCCCCAGCGATTCTGCCGACTGTGCCAAGTTGTAGGATTATATTCAAATGATGATTGTAATTCATGAGTAGCGAAAATTGCCTTTTTATTCAGCAACCACAGTTGCACAATTCAAGGTGGTAAGAGAATCCTGAAATACAGTTCTTACCATAGGTGTTTTATACGCAGTTCTTACACATCGAATTTTACTATCATTATGGTGTTACATTGTTTTATCTATTGTACACAAAGGTTTGTGTGACTTCTGTCCTGGGGAAACCGGAGATGGTTTAAACATTTGTTAAATGGTGTTACTTCGGATGGGATTAAGTGTTTGTCTGGTCTGCTTGCATAATTAAGAGGTAGCCATGCTGGTATTGAACTGGGGTGGACGAAGTTAAAAAATTCCCAAGATAGCTTAAGGTTTTATTTAAGTGGCATCTCAGTTCAGACAATGCATTAAAGATGTGATATACATACCTTTGTCTCAGGAATGTGACTTGAAAGATACTTTGGGATTTACATATTAATGAATTGAAGCTTGCAACTAAAAGATAAAAGATTTACCAGCAATCTAGGTTTGTTCAACATGTCACATCAGTTGTATGACACTAAGATATTTTGCTATAAGTTCTGTGACCTATGATCCTGCTCCACTAGCTACCTGATGAAGGACCAGTGCTCTGAAAACTTGTACTTCCAAGTAAACCTGTTGGACTATAACCTGGTGTTGAGATTTTTTAATTAAGAAGTGTTAGTACTTTTGTCTTTTTAAGTTAGTACATGTTAGGTATAACTATTAGGTCTATATGCTTTAAGTTTGAAATTATAAAGTACTTAATAAAAAGAATAAACAATATTAAACCGATTACCACAGCCAGGTCATGAGATTTGTTTGCTATTTGCTGGTGTGAGTTTCTTTCATCCAGGCAATTTCGTAGAGGCACTGCTTCGACAGTAAAGGGGACAGTGGCCTTGTTTAATGTATTTACTAGTTGGTTAACTGTTTGTTCCAAAATCTGTTCAGGTCCTGAGAGATGGTTGGTAAGGGCTGATCAATATTATAATCTCTTCATAGTTTTGGGTGAGTCGTGGAAACAGTCGAGAGGGTATTGTTGAATAGGTTAGTAATCTTTGATATTTATTCAGAGGTAGGTTTTGATGTTAATAGGTCTGATTAAGGGTTGAAGATGTGAAGAAGCAGTAATGGGTATGGAAGTAATGTTTTAATTTAGTCTATCCTGCAGCAGTAAAATGCACGACAAAAACGTGGTTTAATGAATGAAAAATGCATTTTCATAAACAACCGGCTACTAAAGTGTAACGAATTAGTGAGAACATGTTATTTATGAATATAGTGAGTTGGTGAGTTATAAAGACACCTATCCCATGTCTGAGCATATTTTGGTTATCCACGGGAAGTCCATAGTTATGTTCCTCTAAGATAGTGAGAACTGATTATAAGCAAATGCTGAATGATATTACTGTTTAGCTTTGTTTCAATAGGTACACCGTATACTGCCTGTAAATAATATGCAATAATCCTAAGTGTGTCTTTTCCAGGTGAAGGGAAAAGGTGCTTCGGGAAGTTTTGTTGTTGCGTCAAATGCAGGAAAACCAGCAAATAAATCGAAACAGGACAAAAAGGTAAAAGAAATGTTTGCAACAAGTCTAACGATAGTATTAAAGATGCCTTCCATTTCCATTGCCCAGTTTTCCACCAGTTTTGCAAATATCCCTGACATTCCAGGAGATTGAGGCGCAAGATATTAGAAAAACAGAGTTTGCTTCAGAGTAGTCAGCATGCCTTTCTGCATGAGATCATGCCTCACAAATTTGTTGGAGTTCTTTGAAGTGACCAGGAAAGCGGTTAAGGTGTGCCTCAGGGCTCGTTGCTGGGCACATTTGCTGTTTGTTGTCTATGTCAATGATTTGGACGAGAATATACAAGGCATGAGTAATAAGTTTGCAGATGACACTAAACAAGTGGTATCGTGGACAGTGAAGAAAGTTATCAAATTACAGCAGGATCTTAATCTACTGAGGAAGTGGATCAAGAAATGAACATGCAGTTTAATATATATAAGTGACGTCTTGCGTTTTGGAAAGTCAAATCAAGGTAGGAACCTCATGGTGAATGGTAAGACTTTCAGGAGTGTAGTGGAACAGAGGGACCTTGGAGTTTAGGTGTATGGTTCTCTGAAAGTGGAGTCACAGGTAGACAGGGCAGTGAAGAAGGTTTTTGGCACTCCGGCCTTCATCAGTCAGAGCATTGAGTAGAGAAGTTGGGAAGGTATGTTGCAGTTGTACAGGACTTTGGTGAGGCCGCACTTGGAGTATTGTGTTCTGTTTCAGTCACCTTTTTCTATAGGAAGGATGTTATTAAACTGGAAAGAGTGCAGAAGAAATTTACAAAGATGTTGTCAGGACTTTAGGGTCTGAGTTGTAAGGAGAGGTTGGATAAACTAGGAACTTTTTCTTCAGCGCGTAGGCAACTGAGGAGTGATCTTAATGTATAAATTTGAGAAGCATTGATAGGGTGAATGCATTCATTCATTCTTTTTCCCAGGGGTTGGGGAATCGAAGACCAGAAGGAATCGGTTTACGGTTAGAAGAGAGAGAATAAAAAGGAACCTGTGGGCAACTTTTTTTTCGACAGGTATGCACATGAAATGAGCTGCCAGCAGAAGTGTCTGAGGCAGCTACATTAACATAATTTAAAAGACATGGAGAAAATGGCCATGCTAAATTGCCCGTAGTGTTCAGGAATGTGTAGCTTAGGTGCATTAGTTGGGGTAAATGTAGAATAGTAGGATAAAAGAATGGCTCTGGGTGGGTTACTCTTCAGAGCATTGGTGTGGACCTTTTGGGCCAAATGGCCTGTTTGCACATAGTAGCGATTCGATGAAATACATGGATGGGAAGTGTTTAGAAGGACATGGGCCAAGTGCAGGGAAATGACTTTCGTGTGGATGAACAGTTTGGTTGGCATTGACTATTTTGGGCTGAAGGGCCTTTCTGTCTGCTGTAGGACTCTGACTATTACTCGTTTGTTCAGCACTGTAATTGTGCTGCTTTAGCAGGTAAAGTACACCTGTGTTGAGCCTGACTGATCTGATTTGAAACCATTTTTCTGGTAATATCTATGGGGAAAATCAACAAACTAGGCAAATACTAGAATTTGTTACTAATTTTGTTTGCTGCAGCTTTAAGTTTGTTTTCATCTATAAAATCCCGGACTGCCTGGTGATGATAAGGGTGAAATTATCAATGTTCATTCACTATTCTCCAGTGAAACCAACAACAATCTGTATGATTTCAAATTAATTTGCAAATGGAGAATTTGTTCAATAAATCCTCTTCATATACTCCAGCAACAGTGGGTGAGGTATGATTATAAAAAAACTACCATTTTTGTGCTTTAAAAGCACTTAAAACATTGCACCTTGTTAAATGAGGTGTATTATCCTATTTTACACTATGAACTTATGATTGTTGCTGATCAAGTGTATCACTGGTCCTGCATTACAGTCTGTTCTGATATAATGCGATAGTTCCGTTCCCATGTGATCCCACGTTATAAGAAAATCGCATAGTAGCAGCACCATTTAAACCGATGGACCAGAGTCGCATTTATAGCCAATGCAGGTAAGGAAAGTTTGCTTTCTACAAATAATGGCCTAAATTCTTCAATCGTGTGGTAGCCAACTCCTGTTGAAGAAATATGCGTTATAGCAGAACCGACTGTATATATTTGTGGAATAGCATATCGCTGTATGATTCTGATTCCATTCTAAGAAATTCCCAGTGTTGAAATTTAGAGTTTGATCTATTGCTCCTTCAGCTTCTGTGTAAATCTAATCCTTATTTTGCTTTCTGAAAACTTAAAAAGGATGGATGAGATTATCTTCATACCTTGGTTTCCTGTCTATAAGAATACTTAAATGTGTTTGGCAGCTGATGATAGTGGTGCCTGGAGACCCCCTTGACTTGGCACCACTTGATGTAAACTGCAGTTGAGAAGGGGAAAAACTGGCTTGGTTTTCCTGTTGACTGTAAAGAAAATTAGGTCCAGTATGCTAAAATATGCCAGACAAGCCTGAATTAATTGGGTTGCTCATAATTTCTTTAAAAGGGTAGTGGAGGAGATTAGTGGAATTGAAAATGTATGGTAACGAAATGTGAATGGGGCATTATTTTTAAATCAGAGCAAGTGTCAATTCAGTCTCTCGATCCTTTGATCTGTTACTTTTTCTCATTAAGCTGACTACATTTTCAGTGAGGTAGCATTTACTGGTCTAGTGTGAAGATATTCAGGTCAAGAACGGTGTTCTGTGCATTTCCTTTTTTTTAAGTATTCCAACTTTCTCCTTTTCTTGAAGTTCAAATATTCATGTAGCAACGATTTCCATCACCCCAAATCCAAGACATGAGAGAAAATTTCATTTGAGCAGAACTAACTGCTAATAGTTCAGCTGGTATAGAGTGTCCGTCCTGCTGAAATTCAGACTTTAATCCAAATAAAAACTAAAATGTTCACAGAGATTTCAAAAGCAACAACCTAAATTTTGGTATATGTTCCAAGGCAGTCATTTGTCCATGACTTTTTTGAGCATTGTGATTGGTGATTTTTTTTCCCTTGTTATTTTTAACTTAGTGTGTACTAGGATTCCTGCCATAGAACTGGGAACTTTTAATTGATGAGATCTAGGTGATCTCCCATACTGTATATGGACTTTTTGCAATTTTAGCAGTTACTAGCGACATTAACAACTGTTTTCAGTTTTCAGTACATTGATATGCTTTTCCAGTTGGAGTAGGAACTGGATCACCTCAAAACTTGCATATAATACCTCTGCACAGCAAACTTAATATGGACTTTACAGAAGGTAAGTGCTTTATTGCAAACAAAAGCTCTTATTTTTGGTCAAGCCTAGTATTCTTTCTTTCTTTTAATAGAAAACTACTTCTTCCGGACCAATGGAGCAGCCAATAAAACTGGAGGATGCTCTACCACTGGCATTTACAAAGCTGTGTGAACCTAAAGAGGCATCATACAGTCTTATCAAGAAGTATCTTCTTCAATATTATCCCAAACTGAATGCTGAGAGCAGGTATGAAAATGAAATTTGTGTTCGTGTACTTGCCCAAGGCTACAAACACTCAATCCCTGCTTCGAAATTCAGCCAATTCTTGATCATGATCTGCTTTTCGTTGTCAAAGAGCAATCATTAAAGTTTTTCACTTCAAATGATGTACCCAGGTCAATCCTTAATGTTTTTTTCATAATAGCTGGAAAATCTAGTCTCAGATGATTTAACAGAATTCTTTAGGTTTTACCCCAAAAGTAAGCAGTGTCACAGGAGGACAAACAGGAGAGAAAGCTGCAATTGAAAATGTGTCATGTTAATAAAGATGGAAGGGAGAGTATGGAATGTGAATGTAGGAAAAGGAAAGAAGAGGCAGAACAGCAATGATATTTGTGTAATAGCAATATTCATACTTTAAAAAGCATCTCTTTGGCAGCTGCATCTCCTTCAACCTCCGCCTGCTAGCAATTAACTGACCAGTAATCAAGAATGATACCTATGTATGTTAATTATATAATATTTATTTTGGCAGGGATCTGCCTTTTCCAAATACAGAGTTGATTATTCAGTGATGCTTCTGGATATGGCCACTGTATATCTAATCATGTAACATTTTTTGAGATCTTGCATTATACTGTAAGTACTATAAATTATTTCTTATTAACAATTATTTGTGTGCCTGATTGTAGGCCATATTTACTTAAACAAGCTTTGCAAAGAGCCGTAGATAAGGGTCAGCTGGAGCAGATCACTGGCAAAGGAGCATCGGGTACATTTCAGGTACGTATTTCAGGTGCTAACCATGTGTTCAGTGAGATGGGGTCGGGGTTCTGAGGCTCGTTTTGACGTACATAAATGATCATGTTGCATTTAAATGGATTTTCCTTCTTTGATAGGTGTTTCAAAGTTCTCCTGCTTTTTGCCCTATTGGCTGAAATTCTGAAATGGTTTAAATAAGTTAGTTATCCTGAACAACCAAAATTCACTTGTGAATCCCATCTAACATTTTAATAGTTAGCTCCCAAGGCAGTTTTCAGTTTGAACACAAGATGGAGCATTTTACAAGAGTGAGTAAAGGGAAAGTTGGCAGTTGCACCTATTAAACTACATGAACTTTCAATGTCTGAACAGAGAACTCTACATTTTGGTTGTCCCTGCAATGCAGTGTCAAAGCTTGATTGTGAAAATAATTTATTTTTAAAACTACAATGACTTGAATGTTTTATTGCAGCTCAAAAAGGCTGGAGATAAACCGTTGTTAAGTGGAGGTCCATTTGAGGATGCAATCCTTAGTGCCATAACTGCTATGAATGAACCTAAAACCTGCTCAACAACAGCTCTTAAAAAATATGTCTCCGAAAAAGTTCCTGCAGCAAATTCTAATTTTCAGAGTAAGTCACAACTATCTTTTGCATCTTTAATTTATATATTACTTAAATGAAAAATGTAAAATATGAATTGTTTTAAGATCTGACCATTTCTCCTGGAAATTTATTTTCTTAATTGGGAAAGAAGTGCTAGCTTTTCCTGAGATGCTCTTGCTAACCGTTGGTTACATACGTATGCATCTTACAGAACATTTTTTAAATAAATGTGTGGCTTTTACTGAACTAGTACGTCTTTTCCCTCCTCTACTCCATGTCCTTGTTGCAGACCTCCCTACCAGCTTCCCTCTGAAGGGGGCAAAACGATAGTTCCCACTGATAATTCAGGATTCTTTGGCCAGGAAATCTTCTCCAGCTCCTGAAAAGTGACCAGACCAGTTGCAGGAAAACCGAACACATTTGTTTGCTAAAAGTCTTGCCATCTTTCTGCCTGGATTTCATTTCCTAAATTTTAAATAGTTCCTTAAGCACAATAATAGCAAGGAACTGATCTTCACTGCCACCATCCATAAGGAGCTGTTCCTCTGACTGAAGTGAATATTTTTCGCACTCCGCATCCTCTCCCTGTCTAGATCTTCTAGGCCCATCACATTCAATCCACCAGTATTATCACTGGTGGATTGAACGTGATGGGCCTAGAATATCTGAAAAACTGAGCAAACCCAAAGAATGAAATTTATCATTTTCTGCCATGCACATAAACCAGAGAATATCTCCATTACCAGTTTCTTTATGTTCCCAATAAAGGTATGATCTTTTTGAGTTAGAAACCTGCACATTACCCCAGATGTCTCACTACATATTGAGATCTCTACCACCATTTTAGTAGTATGTTCTTGTGCAATATTGAATCTAATCAGGAAGAGGAAATGGGATGATGTTAAAATGGTTTCCTTTTTCACAATAAAAATGTGGCCAATGTCAGCTCTTCAGTGAATTCTGTGTTATTTAATTATCTGATTCAAATATCTAGGTATGTAAATTTAAGCTTGTGATCTTATCTGCATTGTGGTGATGTAACTTGGCAAAAGCTTTATTTTTTAAATATTTTATTCTGTGGTTATTTTCCCCTTACTATTGCAACTGAAATGGATGGGGAAATGGTGACCTTTTCTATCATTATGTTGCCATTAGTATTTTGATCTGTGTTCTGTTGTTTCCAGTGCATATGCTGAAGAGAACTTTGCAGAAATGTGAAAAAAATGGATGGATTGAACAAATTTCTGGGAAAGGATTCAGTGGCTCCTTTCAACTTTGCTTCCCATTTTATCCCAGGCAAGGAGGCTCTTAATTAACAGAATTTGGAGCGCGTCCGTATTGTATTGACATTTGCAGTTTCTATCAGAAGGGCTTATATCAGCTGCGATACTCTGATCGGTCACTTGGCCTTTTTTAACGGCTGTTTTTGTTTTAGTTGAACCATGCAACTCATGTTTGTTTATTTTGTATTCAAAAATGCAGCTTTTAAATTCATTGAACAGCTTGAGGAAAGTAATGATAATCACCTCACAGGGTTAACAATTGTGAATAATGTTTTCAAAAAGTACCCATGTTCCTTTTGTGTGGTGTTTAATTTGACTATCCAATAGAATTTGATTATAGTTTTTAATGTTGCACTGAATACGCTGGTTCAGCATTGATGTCCAATTTGATGTACTACATTTTAGAAAAAAAATGTAAAGAATGGAGAAGAATGCAGAGACTATTCATAATTGTGGTTTGTAGGGATATACGATTTTAGTAATGTGGATAGATTGGTGAAGCTTGGGCTGTTTCCTTTCAAAGCCATGTTGATTATCCCTGATCAGTCCTTGCCTTTCCAAATACATGTACATACTGTCCATCAGGATTCCCTCTAACAACTTGCCCACCACCGACGTTGGGTTCACTGGTCTTTAGTTCCCTGGTTTGTCCTTACCACCCTTTTTTTCTGAGATATTTTTATTAGAAATTTGACATTTTTACAAGTTTACAAAAATAAACAAAACTCTCAAATACAAACATTGATATACAATTAAATCAAATATACAATAGTCAAAATTTAACAAAGGAAAAAAAAATACCGAAATAGAAAAAAAAACAAAACTCAACTTTCTACTAATCTAACCTACAACTAACCAGAGTGTATACTTAAGTCTCTTACATGCTCGGAATGTATTAACATCAAATGTAATAAAACCTGTATTCGTGCAGGATTCCTCTCCTAAGGGGCCCCGGAGCAGCCAGGTTTGTAATCTCCATTAAATAAAAGCCTTGTTAGGATGGCCGAAATATCTGCATTTATGTAATTCAAGAAGGGCTGCCACATTTTATAAAATAATTCAGTCTTTCGGTGCACCATATTTGTAAGGAAGTCAAGGGGAATACATTCCATAATTAATCTGGGCCAATTTGAAAGTCCAGGGGGGCCCTCAGCCACCCAGTTCACCAAAATATTTTTCCTTGCACAGAAAGAGAGAATAGAAAATAGTCTCTTCCCATGCATATCCAGGGAGGGAAAGTTCGAAAAGCCCAAAAGGAGAGATATAGGGTCCACTCTAATTTCCGTTCCTAAAATTTCTGTCAGGGTACTTGCTACTTTAGTCCAATATCTACGGATCTTATGACAAGTCCATAGGCAATGTACAAGAGTGCCTACCTCTATTTTGCATTTGGGACACATTGGCGATGCTCCTGCCTTTAAATTTTGCCAATCGAGCCGGTGCTATATGGGCCCTATGAAGTATCTTCAGCTGGATAGCCTGAGTTCTGTTACAGATAGTAATTCTTCTAGCATTTTCCCAAATATCATTCCACATTTCTATGGATATTTCTAGTCCCAAATCCTGATCCCATGTTTTAAGCAGATTGTCCATATCTCCCGATACTTCATCATATAGTAAATGATAAATAGTACTGACGGAGGATGCCCCCACTGGTCGTAGAACATTACATTCTCTATCTGATTTATAAAGACTATCTAATAACGTAGTCGTCTTCTGTATATAATCTCAAATTTGAAAGTATCGAAAGAGGTCTCCATTAGGTAATCCGAATTTCTGACGCAGCTGTTCAAAAGACATCAGGACCCCATCTTTAAATAGGTCCCCTAAACATGATACCCCTGGATCTCCAGAGTTTAAAAGTGGCATCTGTAAACCCCGGTTGGAATCCCCATGCTCCTACTATCGCTGCACAGGGGGATGTTTTATGTAAATTACCCTCATTTTACCACATTGTATTCCAAGCCTTAATTGTGTTTAGTATTATGGGGTTTTTACAGTGATCTGTAATGATTTTCCTCTTGTCTGAAAATAAAAGGTTAATAAGTGGGTATTTTACTTGAGAGGCCTCGATGTCCAGCCAGATTGATTGTGGATCAGACAAGACCCAATCAGCTATGTAACTTAATAGGGAACTTTAGGAAATATCAGTTAAGTCTGGGAAGTCCAGTCCTCCCCTTGCCTGTGGAAGCTGTAGCTTCTTCAGCTTAATGAGAGGCCGTCTATGATTCCAAATAAAGGAACCCAGCCAGCCATATAATTTACGTAGGGCTATCCTTGGCAGCATCACCGGAAGCATTCTCATAGGATATAGGAGACAGGGCAGAACATTCATTTTAATTAGTGCTATTCTACCCAACCAGGAAATTGGAAGGTCTCCCCATCGCTGGAGGTCCTGCCTTATCCTTTCCAGTAATTGCACAAAATTAGCCCTATACAACTGACCAAATACTGGAGTGATAAAAATACCTAAATATAAGAAACCCTCCAGGGACCAACGAAAGGGAAAAAGGGATCCATCCACTAAGTGGGGTGTCATAGCCAGGCCACCCATTGGCATAGCCTCTGATTTTGAAAAATTAATTTTATAGCCTGAGAATGCACTAAATGTATTAATAACTTGGATTAGACGAGGTATGGACATCAGAGGATTACTGAGGAATAAAAGAACATCATCTGCATAAAGGGTAATTTTATGTTTACCTGTACCAATCCTCGGGGCCGTTATATTAGGATCAGTCCGTATAGCTTCTGCTAGTGGTTCAATTACTAGCGTAAATAACAATGGTGAGAGCCTCTACCCACACTGAAGCTATCCGAGCCTAATCCATTGGTAACCACAACTGCTTTGGGATCACTATACAATGTTGAGACCCATTTGGTAAACACTTGTCCAACGCCAAACCTTTCCAATGTGTAAAACAAATATGACCATTCAACCCTGTCGAATGCCTTTTCCGCATCTAATGAAACTACTGGTATCTTTCCCTGATGACAGGCTTGAATCATATTCAAAACCCTTCTAATATTATTGGATGATCTACGGCCTTTAATAAATCCCGTCTGATCATCCTTTATAATATGTGGCAGTACCCTTTCTAGTCTCTGCTAACATTTTAGAGAGGATTTTAAAATCTACATTTAGCAAGGATATTGGTCTATGTGATGTACAGTCTTCGGGATCTTTTCCTTTTTTAAGGATAAGAGAGATATTTGCCTCTTTCAGCGAAGGCGGGAGACAGCCCTGATTATATGCATAGTTATACATGTCCATAAGTGGATCAGCCAATATTTCTGTAAATTCTTTATAGAATTCAGCTTGAACACCATCTGGGCCCGGTGCCTTTCCGCTCTGGAGTTGCCTAATTGCATCAAGTATTTCTTGGACTGTTAGAGGAGCATTTAGGACCGATACCTGTTCCGGAGTTAGGCCCGGAAAGGTCAAATTTTTTTAAAATGACTGCATCCTCCTAGTCCTATCTTCACAATCCTGTGATTTATATAACTCAGAATAAAATTCTCTAAAGGTCGCATTAATCTTTTTATGATCATGAGTCAAAGTACCTGTACTTTCCTTGATAGACGTAATAGTCTGAGGAGCCTTCTTTTTCTTTGCAAGAAATGCTAAGTATCTACCCGGTTTGTCGCCATATTCATATAACCTTTGTTTTGCAAATAACATTTCCCTCTTAGCCGTTTGAGTAAGCGTAGTGTTTAGAGCTGTCCTAAGAGCCGTAATCTTTTGCAATTTTATAATGGAAGGTCTACTGGCGTATGCTGTTTCAGCTGCTTTTAAGCGAGCTTCGAGCAGGCGCTGTTGTTCCCCCTTCAATTTTTTCTGGGTCGCTGAGTAGGAGATGATCAAACCTCGTGCATAAGCTTTGATGGTCTCCCACATCATTGATGGGTTGCTAGCCGTACCTGAATTAATTCTAAAAAAGTTTTAAATTCTTGGGAGAAGTACTTTACAAATTTACTATCTTTTATCAGGAAGGGGTCCATACGCCAATGCCGAGCGGATGTCCCATTGTTCCTCGCCTTAGTTTCCATATATACAGTAGCGTGGTCGGAAATTGCTATAGTACCTATTTTACAGGATGATATGGAATTTTAAAAAATCGAGGGGGCAAAAAACATATCAATTCTAGTATGACATGTATGTGGATTAGAGTAGAAAGAAAAATCTCTGCCCTGTGGATGAAGACATCTCCATACATCTACCAATCCTAATTCTTTATTCAGATCCGCCAGTTGTCTAGATCTGGGAGATACTCCGGCAGCACTCTTGGGAATCCTATCTATTTCCGGATTCATAATACAGTTAAAGTCTCCCCCTATAATTGTATGACGGGCACCAAAGGCCATCAATTTTGAAAAAGCTTCAGTTATAAATTTAAAGGGGTGTGCTGGGGGGCAGTACAAATTTAAAATCCCATATTCCTCTCCATTTATGAGGACTTTAATCAAAATATATCGTCCAGATTCGTCTTTTATCTGATTTAGGATTTTGAAAGGGAAATTCTTCCGAACAAGCATAACAACTCCCCTGGTTTTTGAGCTAAAAGAAGAAAAAAAGGCCTGATCAAATCCACCCTGTCGTAATTTTAAGTGTTCTTTATCCGACAGGTGTCTCTCCTGTAGGAGAGCTATATCAACTCTCTCTTTCTTAAGATTTGATAATATTTTCTTCCTTTTAACTGGCGAATTACTCCCCCTGACATTCCAGGTGCACCACTTAACCGACTGATCAACTATAATCATCTGGGCAAATCCGAGACCCCTCAGGAGGGGATACCCTATCTAGAACATCCCGAGCATAGAGCATATAAAATTTACAAAAATAAAGGCTCTCTAATACACTCACAACAGTATAATAAAAAACTATTTCTAAATAAAAAAAATATTAAACGTACCTAAGTAGAGATTTTCCCCCTTGTTCCCAGGGAGTGTCACTTCCTCTCCAAAAGTCCATCTTATCCTCTCCCAACCAGTGCCCCACCCTTGACCCAGGTGCTCCTCAATAAAATGAGGAGAATTCAAATATAATACAAAGCTAGAGTTAACAGTGAGCACCCTACCCCTGCTCACACCAACACCTGGATATATTTGGGAATGTTAATACCATATATAAATATATAACTATAAAATTACAATCTCAACAAGTAATAATTAAATATAATAATACAAAATAACAGGGGAGAAACAACCCCGCTCCTAAAGACAGAGGTAAAATAGAATAAGGTAACCACCTCCCCCCACCAACATTAACCAAACGCCCCAATATATATACACATACACATACATACTCACATATATACATAAAGTAATAAAAGAAAACAACCCCAAGTGGGGGGGGGGGAGAAAATCAAATCCCTCTCCCCACCCACCCATGATAATATTAAACAATAAGGTAAGAAAAAAGGGGGGGGGATATAGACCAAAGTGGGGGGAAACGCAAACCAACATCCACTATCTCTTACAGTTTATTTAAGAGAGTCTAAGAATTCCTTCGCCTTCTCTGGTGATCTGAAGTTATATATGGATCCTTCATGGTTAAAGCGTAGCGTCGCTGGATAGCGTAAGGAGTACTGAGTATTTAAGTCCCTTAAACGCTTCTTCACCTCATCGAATGCCTTCCTCTTTCGGACCAGAGCTGGGGAAAAGTCCTGAAATAGCATGATCTTGGATCCTTCATAGATCATGGCTTGGGGATCTTTTCCAAGATTTCTTGAGGCTTCTAGGAGCATCTGCCTCTCCCTATAGCTCTGCAGCTGGAACAGGACCGGGTGTGGGCGCTGGTTCGAGCCGGGCCCACGTATTGCGATCCGGTAGGCCCATTCCACCCTTACCTGGCCTGATCCAGCATACAGATTTAAAAGCTGTGGCAGCCACTGCTCCAGGAATGCTGTAAGCTGGCCTTCCTCATCCCGTTCGGGAAGGCCTAGCAAACAAATTTTTTTTTCGACGACCTCTATTGTCGAGGTCATCAATATGATTTTCTAAGGTCCGGACTCGCTGTTCGAGAGTCCGGACCTGATCCGTGGCTGATTGAGCTGCAGTCTCGGAGGTCGCGGCCTTTAACTCCACCCCTCCAACTCGGCGCTCCAGTTCCTGGATGTCTCAGCCGTGCTTCTGCAGCGCGGCCGAGAGTGATTCCCATCGATTTCGGGACTCCTCGATAAATGCATCGATCTTCGCGTCCAGCTTGGTGATCATCTCCACAAGGCTTGTTACCGTCGGTAAGTCCCCCGGGGCAGCTGTGAACGCCTCTGCTGCAGCTGGAGAGGGTGGGGGAGGGGGTCCTGCTTGTTGAGAGCTGCGGGCTCCCTTCCCTTTGGTCATTTTTCACTAAATATTAGACTATTTAAATGTAATACTAAACAACTATTTAAATTTAACAGCTATTATGAATGATTTGGTGAGTGTGGTGGGGGTGGGTGACCCACTTTACCCAAGTCTTGGGAAGAGCACTATAGACTCAGACTTGCTGGGTCACCGCCACCTTGGATCCCTCTTACCACCCTTCTTTACAGTGGCACCACGTTAGCCAATGGCAGGGAAATCATGTCTCACAAACTTGATTGAGTTTTTTGAGGAAGTAACAAAGAGGATTGATGAGGGCAGAGCACTAGATGTGATCTATATGGACTTCAGTAAGGCGTTCGACAAGATTCCCCATGGGAGACTGAGTAGCAAGGTTAGATCTCATGGAATACAAGAAGAACTAGCCATTTGGATACAGAACTGGCTCAAAGGTAGAAGACGGTGGTGGTGGTGGGTTATTTTTCATACTGCAGGCCTGTGACCAGTGGAGTACCACAAGCATCAGTGCTGGGCCCTCTACTTTTTGTCATTTACATAAATGATTTGAATGCGAGCATAAGAGGTACAGTTAGCAAGTTTGCAGATAACACCAAAATTGGAGGTGTAGCAAACAGCGAAGAGGGTTACCTCAGATTACAACAGGACATGGGCCAATGGGCTGAGAAGTGGCAGATGGAGTTTAATTCAGATAAATGCGAGGTGCTGCATTTTGGGAAAGCAAATCTTAGCAGGACTTATACACTTAATGGTAAGGTCCTAGGGAGTGTTGCTGAACAAAGAGACCTTGGAGTGCAGGTTCATAGCTCCTTGAAAGTGGAGTCGCAGGTAGATAGGATAGTGAGGAAGGAGTTTGATATGCTTTCCTTTATTGGTCAGAGTATCGAGTACAGGAGTTGTGAGGTCATGTTGTGGCTGTACAGGACATTGGTTAGGCCATTGGTTAGGAATATTCCTATCAGAAAGTTGTTGTGAAACTTGAAAGGGTTCAGAAAAATTTACAAAGATGTTGCCAGGGTTGGAGGATTTGAGCTATAGAGAGAGGCTGAACAGGCTGGGGGCAGTTTTCCCTGGAGTGTCAGAGGCTGAGGGGTGACCTTATAGAGGTTTACAAATTATGAGGGGCATGGATAGGGTTAATAGGCAAATTTTTTTCCCTGGAGTCGGGGAGTCCAGAACTAGAGGGCAAAGGTTTAGGGTGAGAGGGGAAATATATAAAAGAGACCTAAGGGACAACTTTTTCCACACAGAGGGTGGTATGTGTATGGAATGAGCTGCCAGAGGATGTGGTGGAGGCTGGTACAATTGCAACATGTAAGAGGCATTTGGATAGATATATGAATAGGGAAGGTTTGGAGGGATATGGGCTGGGTGATGGCAGGTGGGACTGATTTGGGTTGGGATATCTGGTTGGCATGGGTGGATTGGACCGAAAGGTCTGTTTCCATGCTGTACATCTCTATGACTCTAAGAAAGGAAGGTTGAGCTGTGACTTGACGGAGGTGCTCAAAGTCATGAGTATCGTAGATTGATAGAGAAACTGTTTATGTTAGACGAATTATGAACCAGAAGACACCAATTCATATAGTTGGCAAAAGAATCAGCAATGTGTAAAAAAAAATGTTCTTTATGCAGAAAGTTGGTTAGTATATAGAAATATATTGCCAAAATTTACGATGGACCCAGATTAAAATTGTGGCTTCCGAAAAGGAATTGGTAAACACCTGAGGAGAATGCTTGCCAAGCTGCGTGGAGTGGATGTGGAAGAGGTCTGACTTGCAAGTTGCCCAAGCTGCCTTATTGGGGATAGGCAGGAGGTGTCAAATGGATAATCCCATTTTGTTTATTCGCTACTCACTGGATCAAGGACTGAGGAAGGCTTTTTTTTTACTAAAGTAACATTCCTGATAAATTAACAAAAGTGGAATGCGGGAAATTCTCGATTGACTAGCTTGACCTTGGTCGTTGGTAACATTTTAGAGTCCCATTATTAAGGGTGAGACTGCGGAATACTTGGAAGTGCATGGTAAAATAGGGCAGAGTCAGCACAATTATGTCATTGGAAGGTCATGCTTGACAAATTGTTCGAATTGTTTGAGGAGGTAATGAGCATGTTGAGCAAAGGAAAGCCAGTGGACATAGTCTGTTTGAATTTCCAGAAGACCTTTGATATGGTGCTGCACAGGAGGCTGCTAAATAAGAACCCATGGTTTTAGGTGCAAGGTATTGTCATGGATAGAAGATTGGCTGATTAGTGGAAGGTAGAGATTTGGGGATGAAAAGGTCGTTTTCACAACAGCACCTGGTGACTAATGGAGTCCTGCAGAGACAATAACTGTTCCATGTCTGGGCGAAGGAACTGAGATTTGTTGAGTTTGCAGATGACACAAGAAAATTGTGTTGGAGAGGCTGCAGAAGGATGCGGACAAAAGTGGTAGATGGCAAGTGTGAGATTATGCACTTAGGAAGAATTGAGGCATATACTATTTTCTAAATTTCAACGGCTTTGCAAATCTGGTGCACAAAGGGACTTGGGTATCCTTGTTCAGGATTCTCTTAATTGGTAGGTTCAGTTGGCAATTCAGAAGGTAGATGGAATGTTAATATTCATTTCAAGAGGGTTCGAATGTAACAACAGAGATGTAATGCCAAAGCTCTCTAAGACTGTGGGTAGACCATACTTGGAATATTGGAAGGAGTTCTGGGCCTTGTATGTAAGGAAGGATGTGCTGCCATTAAATGGGACCTAGAAGAGATTTACAAGACTAATTCCCATGGATGAAGGAAGTTCAGTGGATCTGAAATGTTAACCGATTTCTCTCATCAGCTGCTGCCAGACTTGCTGAGTATTTCCAGCAACTTCTGTTTTTGTTTCTGGTTTCGAGCATCCACAGTTCGTTTTTTTACTCTGCTCTATATTTAATAAAGCATTAAGCTATTACTTTTAAGATTTCTTTGTTTTGCACAGCACTAATTATGGCTAAATATTTTTACCATTTTTCTTTAGCCCTAGTATCCTATTCCCAGAAAAGAAACATCAGGAAGAAGAGGAAGAATCGGAGGAGGAGGAGGAGGACGACGACGATGCGTCAGAATCGGAAGAGGATGAATCTGATGATGAACCGCCTAAAAAAAGGTAACTGAGTTTCGTTTAGTATTTATCTTTTTTTGAGGGTGTACATTTCTGCAAGAATAAAGAGTTGCTTATGATAAGTATCAGTATTCTGGCTTTAGTATCCAGCTCATCAATTGTGATGTTTGAATCTGTGGGATGCACAAGTATTTGAAATCAATAAAGCCTTAGCTGAGATAAAACTGGAGATTTAAAATCTTGGAGATTTGATACAAGGTAAATTATTCAAAATACACAGCAGATCCCATCACCTGTAAAGAGAAAAGGTGTCAAGACTGTCAGAACATTGACAGCTTAAAGCTTAGAATTGTTCTGTTCTTAACCAATGTTGAAACTCTAGGGTTGAATTTAACAATTCATATTCGAAAGTGATTCTTACAGTAGAGAGAGTTTTTAAACTTTCTATTTCAATTAAACTTTGAGCCAATTTTATAAAATGTGTTGGTTGCATAGCAATGAACAAATAAGAGACATTGATAAATTGCCAGATTTTTGCCACTTGACTGCAGTATATGGGCTGCTGAGTTGCTATTTCTCATTTACAACCTGAAACAGACACAAGGCAGTTCCGCGAGCCAAGGCCAAGCTGCAGAAACGAAAAGCTGCCACGTCGAAAAAAGCAGTTGCTGCTAAGAGGAGCACATCGTCAAGAAAAGCACCAGCAAAAAAAACAGCTAAAAAATCCAGGTCCTCACCAGTGAAGTTGGCCAAAAAACCAACGGTGGTTAAAAAACCTCTGCGTGGGTCTCTTAAGTCTCCAGCAACTCCAAAGAAGGTGAAAGGATCCACCAAGACCACAAGGCATTCACAGAGGCAGAGAAAGTAGCAAAGGCAAACGTGGAATGCTTTTCTTTGGTGGTGCATGGTTTTGTCTATTTGAAACACGCCACGTGACATAACTTTTCTGCAGCTAACCTAGAAAAAGTAGAAACTTATTTTTAGATAATTATGTAGAATGCTATTTTAGATAAGCTGTTGGACATCAACTTGTTTCAAGAAGGTTTTTATTAGTTTAATGGGTTTTAACACTTTATATTTAAGTGTGTGACCTTATGATGATATAGTAAGCAACACACTTGGTTTTTACCTTTTAAGTGGGGAGCAAACACAATTGCTGATTGACTTAAATGAATATCATGGTTTTGGAAAATTCATTTGTTGCTGTAATTTTTTATAAGGTGATATCTGACCTCCATAGTTGATGGATTCTTCCTGGGGTGACAATGGCTTAGTGATAATATCACTAAGCTAACAATCAGAGGCTCAGACTAATGCTGTGATGCATGTGTTCAAATCCCATAATGGCAGCTGATAGAATTTAAGTTCAGTGAATAAAACCACAATGGCGCCCATGAAGCTATCATCAATTGTTGGAAAACTAAAAATCTATCTGGTTCACTAGTGGTCACTAAAGAAGGAAATCTGCCATCCTTACCAGGTGACCTAAATATAATTCCAGAAGCTCAGCAATTCATACATCACATTAAAGTAAACCTTGAAGATGATGTTTCCGTTAAAGTATATGCAGCAGCTTGGAAGATACCGTGGAGATCTTATTGTGTTTAATGTGAAAAAATGTTAAAGCTGATGCATTCAAAAAATTGGTCACACTTTGTAATAAAATTTCAACGGGAACATTGTTTGGGGAAAGCTCATTTATGCCATGATAGAGTGAGATCAGACATTAAGATTTTCTCATGAAACTAAAGGGGAGAGCCCCAAAATGAGGATGGTGAAAATCTTTTGCTTTGGCCTGTCTTCACCCATTATGGTCAGGTGTTATCTTAAGTTCATTAATATTGTTCAAAGTCCCTGTATGATTTGTATTGGAGATCAGTGTAATGAAAATCACCTTGTACACATTGTATGTGTATTGATGAATGTTGCTACTCTGTTTTACTTTTTAATAATTGCATTAGTGTCAGATTTGTTGAAGTACAGTACTTGCATGCAGCACCATTTTGTTAAGCTTTTTTCTGTAATCTTGTTTCACTTAGTAAAAAATACTGTACATTGTATATTGTTGTCAACAATCATTTACAGCTTGCCTTGCCGACACGTAAATTGTTGCAGCAAGATTAGCCTCGGTTTTCCTTTACTCATGAGCTGCTTTCAGCTTAAAATAAGCATTTTTTCATATGATAAAGGGGGGAAAATTTAGAACAGTGGTTCAGTCTGTTATGTATTCATCAACCTACATAAGCACGAAAGAGAGAGACTACAGCTGGACGTTTACCCATTCATTTCTGTTCAAAAATAGGAAACACTCAGGTCGGACAGCAGCAGTAGAGAGAAACAAAGTTGTGCCATGATTCTGTCTATCTAATTTAATTCCAATTTCCAGTATCAGATTGTTTTTATGGCCATCTTTAATTTTGCCTATGAATTGAGATTATGACTGGTCCAAAATGTTTATGGTTAATACCTGTTTAAATCCTTTTTTAAAATAAGTTTTTGCTGTTTAGTTTGTGAAAAAGCCAAATTCAGAATAATTTAGCAATATGCAAGTTAGTTGGAATAAGGGAGTTTCTCTACATTGTGAAAGCTGAAGAGGCAAATCTGACATGCTACAGGACCAATAGTCAATCAAATATCCACCAGCACAGAACCTGTCTGCATTATAACCAAGCCTGAGAATCTTCAATAGTGCACATAGACCGAAGACCTTTAAAATAAGTTATGCAGGTTCAACATGTTGAACTCACTACATCCCAATTAGTTGCATATTAAGATGGCTGATTTTGATGCAGGTGAACCCAATTTACAAACCTTATTAGTGTAAGCCTAAATAGGTAACACTTTTCATATCAGCAATTTATTAGGATTTTCATTTGAGATCATGAGCTGCACCCCCCTCCCTAATGTAGAAATTATGGTTTGATACCACCAACACAGATGACTCCCAAGGGAAGCCTACTGCACTCTTTAATCTCTGAATATGTGCAGAATGCTAAGGGGCACTGGATGTTAATGCATCAACTTGGCAAAGACAAGCAAGTCTAACTCTGACTGAGGGAGATAAAATAGGAGGCCATGCAGTTGAGCCAAGAAGGCGTTTGATGACTTCAAAACCTTAATATGTTTTGTTACTGTCTGCATATTGTATAGGCAGCTAGATCCCAAGGGGTTGAGGTTCTGATTGCTATGACTGGGAATTGTAGAGAGGCTGATTGTGGTATGTGTATGGGGAAGAGAAGCTTCACTGTGTTTTCTGGCCCCAGAGAATATGGTGAACTTGGCTAAAACCTCAATGGCAAGTAACTCTCTCATGTTCAATGTCTACTAAATATCATTGCTACCTCGTATAGAGACTGTCTTGGGTTGTGAGACCTCAGCTCCATATTCAGGTAAGTTTACTCTTGAATTAAATCCCTTTGTAATACATTATGTAATAAAATCCCCACTTACAGCATCTGAGATATTTTATCAAATTATTAATCCTCAGTTGAAAGTTTACTCATTTAAAATCGTTACCAACGTGGTTTCTAGAGAAAAGTGATCTGATGTTGTGACAGGTCATTGATGTTGATTGCAATGGGAATGTCAATAGAATCCATTGCTTCTGAGAGCTGGTATGGCCCAGTTGAAGTTATGAACTGCTGAATACCTTTAATAAAAACTAATACCTTTCACCATTGCTATAAAATGTTTGCATATTTTGAAGATGTGGAGATGCTGGCGTTAGACTGGGGTGGACAAAAAATAACACACCAGGTTATAGTCCAACAGATTTATTTGGAAGTACTAGCTTTCGGAGTGCTGCACCTTAGGTCGCTAGTGGAGTAGGATCATAAGGCACAGAATTGTTAACAATGTTACTACTCTGTTTTTATTACTGTTTTAGTTTTGCTGGCATCTGGAATCACATTAATGTTCTTGCATTAAAATAGGTTCATATTTAAGAATTGTTGGGATGCACTGCTTTACATTTTTAAAAACAGCTGGGGTGTAAATTATTATTATTAAAACCAGCGCTGGTATAAATAGCGCAAAACCTTGCCGTTATTTGCCCATTAGTCATCCTTGTTTTAGGTCAGGCTGTCTTGTAGGTGGCTTCTCACCACCCTTGAATCTTCAAGTGGTCTTTTTAGTCAGTATGTCCTTTCCATTATCGCTGAATGATCAGTTACTTGTGCCTTCTGTCACTTCCCTCTTGCCATAAACTATGTTTTCTAACTTGCCAGAAAACTGGGTTAGAAACAGCTGTTAATAAACTTACTTTGTATCGGAATAAGGTCAGCGATGGCTTGAATGGATTGGGAAAGGATCTTATTGAAAAAGGCAGTTGGGGAGTAGAAACAGATGTATAAGAAAATAGCTTATAGGAAAATATCTCAGTGTGGATGAGAAATTCTAGGACAGGGATAATCTGTCCCTGGTTAATCAAATTGCGGGGTCGGAGGGCATCAATGTAGCAAAATTGGTGGTGAATTTTAAAAGCTAACAGAAGATTACCAAAAGAAAGAAGAAAATAAACTGAGGGCAAACACAAAGTAATGTAAAAAGCAACACATATAAAAAGAAAAAGACCACTGAACAGTGGGAAGTAATAATGTGGAGGCAAGAAATGGCAAAGTAGTTCAGTAAATGCTCTGCATCAATGTTCACCTTAGACGACATCAGTAACATTGCAAAATTACGAAATAAGTGATTAAAACTTATGGGGGGAAAAAGCTATCAATAGAGAAGAAAGTACTTAGGAAAAGTAATGGAGCTAAAGTTCCCTGGATCTGATGAGTTATAACCCAGGATTTTAAAATTGTTGTTGCAGAGGTACAGAATGCACTGCAAATAATCTTACCAAAATGTTTAATTTTTGTAAAAGTCAGGAGATTTAAAAAACATATCATCATTCAAAAAGGGGTAGGAGATATGAAAAAGGTCACTATATACCAGTCAGCTTAACATTTGTTGAGAGAATGTTAAAATTATTATGAAGGATGTAATAATTGCAGCTGCATAAACATAATATAAACAGCAGTGTCAGTATGGCTTCATAAGAGGAAAACATGCCTGTTTACAGTTCTTTGAGGAGATAACGAACAGGATAAATAAAGGGGAGGTAATAGATATAATGTTTTGGATTTCTAAAAGGTGTTCAATAAAGTTCTAGACTTGATTACTGAAGATCTCATGTTGTAGAGTATTATGAATAGAGGATTGCCTACCTAATAACAGACAGCAATGAATAATGATGGTATTCTTGGGTATTTTTGCCCAGTCAAAAATGTAGCAGGTATGTGGAGCTATAACTGCCATGGAATAATGCTCTGTATTGCCACTTCAATTGAACCAGAGCCCGCTCTGGAAACGAACCTATCACTGCTGAATCATTTTGGGAGCGATAAAACATCAGTTATGAGTGAGATGAGCAAATGCTACAATACAACTGTCAATTCACATTGTTTGGGTGGGACTAACCGATAAATAATGGGAAATGTAGACAACATTACTTGGGTTCCTGAAACGGCATGAATGTTATGCAGCATAAAAAGTAGCAACTATCGAACCAAACTGAATTATTCATTATTTTGTTCCAAAAAAGGGTTCCTGAACAGAATAGATTGGGACATTTTATCTACTCCTGAGCTGCTGAATTTAAAACCTCTTGGATTAACTTAATATTATACTAGTATATCTACAGCTATAGAGTCAAAATTAATCAACGGCGGCACAGTGGCTCAGTCATTAGCACTGCAGCCTCACAGCACCAGGGACCCAGGTTTGATTCCAGCCTCAAGCAATTGTGGAATTTGCACATTCTCCCCGTGTCTGCATGGGTTTCCTCCAGGTGCTCCAGTTTCCTCCCACAGTCCAAAGATGTGCAGGTCAGGTGAATTGGCCATGTTAAATAGTCCACAGTGTTCAGGCATATGGCAGTGAGGAGTAATTGATTTCGGTGGGATACTCTTCGGAGAGTCTTTGGATTTGTAGGCCGAAGAACCAGTTTCTATGGAAGTTACTACAATCTATTTATTGATGGGTCACTGTGTGAACTTCATTCAGGCTTTTCCAAGATGTTTGATACTTTTCAAACAGGGTACATCCGTTGTCCGACAAAGCGGTCTCTCTACGTGTCATGGTTTGCATTGTTTAGATAAGTGTTACAGAAATGTTTTTAATATTAGCATTGGCAATTCTGTTTGTCAGGGATGAACACGTCGTTCATGGAGCTGAAGAAAAATGTGATTGGCAATATCCTCTGGTCACCTGCCAGCTGTATCATTAATTTTAAGTCAGATAATCATGTGCCTTCAAGCGCAAAAGCAGCATAATGGTTAAAATCATCTTTAACCTTAGTCTATTTTAAAATGTAACAGCCAAGAAAGGCAATTGAATCACGATACATGAATTAAATTCTTTTAAGAGTGGTGGCTCTTGTATCTCTTTTTTCCGGACTGAAACATCAATTTTCCTGCTTCTCGGATGCTGCCTGACCTGCTGTACTTGAATTAAATGACATCCTCAATGGAGCATTTTGATTAGATTCCTTAAAGTGTGGAAATGGATCCTTCGGCCCAACAAGTTGACACTGACCCTATGAAGAGCAACCCACTCAGACCCATTCCCCTGACTAATGCACCTAACACTACGGGCAATTTATCATGGTCAATTCACCTGATCTGCACATCTTTGGACTGTGGGAGGAAACCGGAGCACCCAGCGGGAAACCCACACAGACATGGGGAGAGTGTGCAAACTCCACACAGATAGCTGCCTGAGGCAGGAATTGAACCTGGGTCCCTGGTGTTGTGAGGCAGCAGTGCTAACCACTATGCCACCTGCTCATTACTTGGTAAAGATTTCTGACTTAATTTTATAGCCATGATATTTATATGGTTGGAGCTGAAAATGTATTGCTGGAAAAGCGCAGCAGATCAGGCAGCATCCAAGGAACAGGAGAATCGACGTTTTGGGCATAAGCCCTTCTTCAGGAATGAGGAAAGTGGGTCCAGCAGGCTAAGATAAAAGGTAGGGAGGAGGGACTTGGGGGAGGGGTGATGGAGATGCGATAGGTGGAAGGAGATCAAGGTGAGGGTGATAGGCCGGAGTGGGGTGGGGGGAGGGGAAATGAGGCAACTGGAGAAATCTGAGTTCATCCCTTGTGGTTGGAGGGTTCCCAGGCAGAAGATGAGGCGCTCTTCCTCCAACTGTTGTGTTGTTATGGACTGGCGATGGAGGAGTCAAGGACCTGCATGTCCTCGGTGGAGTGGGAGGGGGAGTTAAAGTGTTGAGCCATGGGGTGGTTGGGTTGGTTGGTCCGGGTGTCCCAGAGGTGTTCTCTGAAACGTTCCGCAAGTAGGCGGCCTGTCTCCCCAATATAGAGAAGGCCACATCGGGTGCAGTGGATGCAATTTTTGATGTGTGTGGAGATGCAGGTGAATTTGTGGTGGATATGGAAGGTTCCCTTTGGGGCCTTGGAGAGAAGTAAGGGAGGAGGTGTGGGCGCAAGTTTTGCATTTCTTGTGGTTGCCGGGGAAGGTGCCGGGAGTGAAGGTTGGGTTGGTGGGGGGTGTGGACCTGACGGAGTCACAGAGGGAGTGGTCTTTTTGGAATGCTGATAGGGGAGGGGAGGGAAATATATCCCTGGTGGTGGGGTCCGTTTTGGAGGTGGCGGAAATGACAGCGGATGATACGCTGTATATGGAGGTTGGTGGGGTGGTAGGTGAGAACCATTGGGGTTCTGTCCTGGTGGCGGTTGGAGAGGTAGGGCTCAAGGGCGGGGCTCAAGGGTGGAGGAGCGGGAAGTGGAGGCGATGCAGTGGAGGGCATCGTCGATCACGTCTGGGGGGACTCTGCGGTCCTTGAATAAGGAGGCCATCTGGGCTGTACGGTATTGGAACTGGTCCTCCTGGGAGCAGATGCGGCGGAGACGAAGGAATTGGGAATATGGGATGGCGTTTTTACAGGGGGCAGGGTGGGAGGAGGTGTAGTCTAGGTAGCTGTGGGAGTCAGTCGGTTTATAGTAAATGTCCATGTTGATTCGGTCGCCCGAGATAGAAATGGAACGGTCTAGGAAGGGGAGGGAGGAGTCTGAGACGGTCCAGGTGAATTTGAGGTCAGGGTGGAAGATGTTGGTAAAGTGGATGAACTGTTCAACCTCCTCGTGGGAGCACGAGGCAGCACCGATACAGTCATCGATGTAACGGAGGAAAAGGTGGGGTGTGGTGCCAATGTAGTTGCAGAAGATGGACTGTTCCACATATTCTACGAAGAGGCAGGCATAGCTGGGGCCCATGCAGGTGCCCATGGCAACTCCTTTGGTTTGGAGGAAGTGGGAGGATTGGAAAGAGAAGTTATTCAGGGTCAGGACCAGTTCAGTCAGTCGAAGGAGGGTGTCAGTAGAAGGGTACTGGTTGGTGCGGCGGGAAAGGAAGAAGCGGAGGGCTTTGAGTCCTTCGTGATGGGGGATGGAGGTCTACAGGGACTGGATGTCCATGGTGAAGATAAGGCGTTGGGGACCGGGGAAGCGAAAATCATGGAGGAAGTGGAGGGCGTGGATGGTGTCCCGAACGTAGGTAGGGAGTTCTTGGACTAAGGGGGACAGGACCGTGTTGAGGTATGCAGAGATGAGTTCGGTGGGGCAGGAGCAGGCTGAGACAATGGGTCAGCCAGGCTAGTCAGGTTTGTGGATTGATCCAGATCAGTTTCTGGTCAATAGGAACTCCCAGAATGTCCCGCTGCAAAAGGACACAGACTGCATCCTTGTTTAAAATTCATTTATGGGATGTGGGTATCACTGGCTAGTCAGCATTTACGGTATTTCGCATTCGAGAAGATCTTATTGGGCCGCTTTCTTGTACCAGGCTAGTCAAGAATTCCAGGACTTTAACCCAGTGACAGTAAAAGATGGTGAGGATCCTTGGAGAGAATCTTTTAAGTGATGGTATTTCCATGTATCTGCTGTCCTGGTCCTTCTAGTTGCATATGGTTTGCATATGAAAAATGCTATCTAAGGATATTTAGTGAATTTCTGTAGTCATCTTTTAGATAGCGCACACTGCTGCTGCAGAATGTTAGTGGTGGAGGGAGTGGATGTGATGCCAATCAAGTGGATTGCTTTGTCTTGGATGGTGTCAAACCTCTTGTGTTGTTGGAGCTACAACCAGCCAGGCAAATGGGGAACATTGAATCAAACTCCTGACTTGTACCCTGTAGCCAATGGACGGGGTTTGGGGAGTCCGGACGCCGAGACACTCAATACAGCATTCCTAGTCTCTAATCTGTTCTTGTAATCACGCACCTCGCACGTAGACACGATATCAAGAAGGAACAATACCTTGTCTGCCTCAAGTGGCATACAAAATTCAGTATGCACCATTGAAAGCATTCTATCCTAGTTCGTAATGGTGTGGTACAGCAACTGCTCTGCCCAGGGCCAGAAGAAAATACAGAAAGTTGAGTGCACTGGCAAGATCTCCACAGAAGCCAACCTCCCAACCATGCACTCCATTTATACTTTTCATTGCTATGAAAAGGCTGTCAACATCATTAAAGACCCCTCCCACCCTGATAGCACTCTGTTCCAACCTCTTTAGTCAGACAGAAGATACAAAACCTTGAACACATGCATCAACAGGTTCAAGAACAGCTTCCCTGCTTTTATTAGACTGCTGAACTAACTTCAAATAATGTTGATCATCCTTTATGCACCTCCTGTGCAGCCATAACCTGGTATAATTTGTATGACCTGCCTTTACTGCTCACAAAACAAAATGTTCACTGTACTTCGGTACATGTGACTACAATAAATCCAATCAAATATATGGTGAGTCAAATTGAGTCACTCTTATGCCAGTATCTGAGGAGTTAGAAGTAGTGCTGAATGTTGATGACTACGGAGTGAACATCACCAACTCTTTATGCTAGAGGGAAAGCTATTGATAAGGCAGCTGCATAATAGTTGTGCTTAGGACAGTACCTCGAGGAACTCCTGCAATGATATCCTGTTACTGAGCTGAATGATCTTCAACAACCCGAAATATCTTCCATTGTGCCATGTATGACGCAAACCAGAGTTTTCCTTCTGATGTCCATTGTCTCCAGTTTGTTCAAGTTCCATATCAAGGACATCACTCTCACTCTCTCCTCTTGACTTCAGCTCCTTTCTTCCTTCTTTTGACCAAGGCTGTAATAAGGTCAGAAGTTAAGTTGGCCTTACAGAGCCCAAATTGAGTGTCAGTGGGCAGGTTATTGTGGGGTAAGTGCTGCCTTAAGACCCTGTTGACATCACTTCCATAACTCTACTGATGATTGAAAGTAGGCTTGACAGTGCAGTAATTATGGGCGGCACGGTGGCACAGTGGTTAGCACTGCTGCCTCACAGCACCTGAGACCCGGGTTCAGTTCCCGACTCAGGTGACTGACTGTGTGGAGTTTGCACGTTCTCCCCGTGTCTGCGTGGGTTTCCTCCGGGTGCTCCGGTTTCCTCCCACAGTCCAAAGATGTACGGGTCAGGTGAATTGGCCATGCTAAATTGCTCGTAGTGTTAGGTAAGGGGTAAATGTAGGGGTATGGGCGGGTCGGTGTGGACTTGTTGGGCCGAAGGGCCTGTTTCCACACTGTAAGTCTAATCTAATCTAATCTAATTGACTGGGTTGGATTTGTCCTGCTTTTTGTGTACAGGACATACCTGGACAATTTTTCATATTGTCAGGTAGATGCCAATGTTGCAGCTGTACTGGAACAGCTTGGCCAGGGTTGTGGTTAGTTCTGAAGCACAAATCTTCACTACAGTACCAGGATGTTATCAAGGCCCAAATACTGTAAACAGCGCCTTCAGCTGTTTAATAATATAAGGTGAGTGAATCGATTGGTTAAAGGTAGCATTTGTGAGATGGGAGACCTGAGGATGCTAAAACGGATCGTCCACTCGATACTTCTGGCTGAAGGTGTTTGCAAATGCTTCAACCTTGTCTTCAGCACTTATGTGCTGGGCTGCCCTATCATTGAGGGTGGGAATATTATGAAGCTGCCTCCTCCAGCAACCTGTTTACTTGTCCACCACGATTTATTACTGGATGTGGCCAAACATCAGAACTTGGATCTGATCTATTGGTTGAAGGAGCACTTCTCTGTGTTGCTTGTTCCTTGCACTGCTTGACATGCAAGTAATCCTATGTTGTAGTTTCATCAGGTTACACTTTACTTATAGGTAATGCTGTTCATCGAATACACCCTTGTACACTTCTTTGAATCATGGCTGATTCTCTGGGTTAACTGGTAACAGTAGGGTGGGAGATATGCTGTCACCTTTACTGAAGAGTGGATTGTCTAGCGACAGCCCCTAAGCATCCAGCAGAGGGCAGCAGGGAGCAAGAGGCAGCACTTTAACACATGCATTACAGCCCGGAAGCAGTCACCAGCATTGAAGAGTGGATCTTCATGGGCCTGATGCTTAAGGCCCAAGCACCATGTCTATAGTGTCTCCCTCCTCCTCTAACCAAATGGAACATCAAGTATCAGCAAAACGACACCTCCAAGTCGAGGATACAGGCAGCTCTTCTGACGGTGAGGACGGGCGCAAGAAGGGTCGCCACCAGAGGAAGAGACAGAGCGCCATGGGGAGAAAGGAGGGCAGCACCACCCAAGAAGGGAAAGACGATCCCTCTGTGGGGATGGGTAAAGGCCTCCCCCTACCCGGTGAGAACCAAGAGGTGTCCACCGGCCCACAGCTCCAGGTAACTGGGAGCAGCGGTCCTGTGACAGCCCCGCTGTCAGATGGAGAACTGGACGGTGCGGACCCTGGGCTTGACACAAAGACACCAGAGCGGGGAAATGGCTCCAGCGTGGAGCCGGACAGCTACCTCAGCCCTGGGATGGTCCAGCAGTTTGCCGTCACCATGGGGATGCACACAGCTACCCCAGAGGAGCAAGACCAGCAGCAAATGGACACTATTAACCTTGTAAATTGTTAAAATGGGGTTTAAAGTTGCCAGCATCAATGTGCGTAGCATCAAATCGGCTACGCGATGTGTTTCAACGATGGCCTTCCTGGCCAGCGTTAAAGCCGACCTCCTGTTTCTGCAGGAGTGTGGGATACCGCACCTCAGCAGCTACAGGAGATGGTCGAGCTTGTGGGCCCATGGGCAGTCAGTTTGGTCGGGAGGCAACGATAGCCGCACCTCCGGCCTGGGTATCCTGTTGCGAGGAAGCAACTTCACCATCTCCGAGGTTAAGGAGGTGGTGGGCGGGCGCCTCCTCGTCGCCGACGTTATGTACAGGAATTCTCCCCTGAGACTGATCAATGTGTACGCCCCAGTGGGTAAGAGTGAACGGTTGGCCGTCCTGCAGCAGCTTCCACTGTTGCTGGCTACGTCCAGGCCGGTCATTCTGGCCGGAGACTTCAACTGTATCATTGATGCAGATGGACGATCCGGCGGGGGGGACAGTAAACCGGACGCCACGTCCAGAGCCCTGATGGACGCGGTAAAAGATGCCAAGCTGCACAACGTCTTCAGCACCCCTGCAGACGGAGCGCAGCGTAGATACACCTGGTCACGGGCAGACGGGTCTATCCGCTCAAGGATAGATTACCTGTTTGTGTCCCGAACGCTCTCGGTCAGATCCACAGACGTCAAGCCGGTGTTCTTCTCTGACCACTGCCTCCTGCTGGCCGACTGTCACCTACAGGACGAGCAGCGGGCGGGTAAGGGAACGTGGAAGCTGAACACTAAGCTGTTGACCCCGGGAAACATTGAGGAGCTCAAGAGGGACTACGCAGGTTGGAGAACCGTGATGCCCCTCTTTGAGTCTCCAGCAGACTGGTGGGAAACAGTTAAAGGGAACATCAAGAGGTTCTTCATCCTCAAAAGTGTTCAGGAGGCGAGAGAGAGGCGGGGAAAACTGTCCCAGCTCCAGGAAAGTATGCAGAACCTGCTCCTGCTGCAGACGATGGGGGTCGATGTCACAGAGGACCTCAAGGAGGTGAAGGGCCAGCAAGCCTCGCTCTTTGCCTCAGAGGCCTCCAAGATAATCTTCCGGTCCAGGGTCCGCTCGGTGGAGCAGGACGAGACGTGCTCACGTTTCTTCTTCCAGAAGGTGCACAAAGAGAGCTCTGTGCTCAGCAGCCTGAAGGAAGAAGACGGCTCGACAACGTCATCTCAGGCTGACGTCATGAGGATCAGTAAATCCTTCTATGCCAGTCTGTATGACGCGAAGCCGACCGACAGCGCGGCCTCCCAGTTGTTCCTGTCGTCTATCACGGAGGTCTTAGACGACAGAACACGCGAGAGGCTGGACCAGCCGCTATCTCTGGACGAGCTGACCAAGCCCTCGAGTCCTTCGAAAAGAATAAAACTCCCGGAAGCGATGGCTTACCGGTCGAGCTCTATTCCGCTCTGTGGGACTTGATTGGCCAGGACCTGCTGGAGGTGTATGTCAGTATGCTTCGGGCAGGTACCATGAGCAAATCCATGAGGAAAGGCATCATCACCCTCATCTATAAGCGGAAGGGGGAGAGGGAGGAACTCAAAAATTGGAGACCGATCACACTGTTGAATGCAGATTACAAAATCCTGTCAAAGGTAATTGCCAACCGGGTCAGGTCTGCTCTGGGGTTGGTGATCCACCCCGACCAAACCTGTGCTGTGCCAGGCAGGAAGATCGCTGAGAGTCTCGCACTCCTCAGGGATACGATCGCCTACGTGCAGGACAGAGGGTTGGACGCCTGCCTGATCAGCCTGGACCAGGAGAAAGCCTTTGACAGGATACCACACATGTATATGAGAGATGTTCTCTCCAAAATGGGCTTTGGGGAGGGAATCTGCAATTGGATCAGACTGCTCTACACCAACATCGTCAGTGCAGTCTCAATCAATGGGTGGGAATCAGATAGCTTCCCAGTCAGATCTGGAGTCAGGCAGGGCTGCCCTCTCTCTCCAACCTTGTTTGTGCGCTGCGTGGAGCCATTTGCCGAGTCCATCAGGAAGGATGCGAGCCTGAGAGGGGTGACTATTCCGGGCAGCGGGGGCCTGCAGGTTAAGGCCTCCCTGTACATGGATGACGTCGCCGTTTTCTGCTCGGATCCGCTGTCCGTGCGCAGACTCATGTGCATTTGTGACCAGTTCGAACGGGCCTCGGGGGCCAAGGTAAACCGAGGCAAGAGCGAGGCCATGCTCTTCGGGAACTGGGCCGACCAATCCTCGATCCCCTTCACCGTCAGGACCGACCACCTGAAGGTGCTGGGTATTTGGTTCGGGGGGGCTGGGGCGTGTGCCAAGTCTTGGGAGGAGCATATCAGTAAAGTGAGGCAGAAACTGGGCAGATGGAGGCTACGGTCGCTCTCCATCACGGGAAAAAACCTGGTCATCAGGTGTGAGGCACTGTCATTGCTGTTGTACGTGGCACAGGTCTGGCCTATTCCCAGAACCTGCGCCGCTGCAGTCGCCCGGGCCATCTTCCAGTTCATATGGAGTTCAAAGATGGACCGGGTCCGAAGAGACTCACTATACAAAGATCTGGGCAACGGGGGAAAAAATACACCCAATGCCACCCTCACCCTGATGGCCACCTTTGTGTGTGGCTGCATCAAGCTGTGTGTGGATCCCCGGTACGCAAACACCAAGTGTCACTACGTACTGAGGTTCTACCTGTCCCCGGTGTTGCGAAGGATGGGCCTGGCCTCGCTGCCGCGGAACGCTCCGAGTAGTTGGACCGTTCCGTACCACCTGTCCTTCGTGGAGAAATTTCTGAAGAAAAACACCTTTGACCACAAGTCCATCAGGAAGTGGTCAGCACGTAGCGTCCTCGAGACCCTTCGGGAAAAGGAGAGGGCGGATCCTGTTGAGTGGTTCCCTGAGCAGACTGTCAAAGCAATTTGGCAGAATGCCTCATCGCCAGAACTTTCCAACAAGCACCAAGACATAGCTTGGCTGGTGGTGAGAAGGGCTCTACTTGTGAGATCGTTTATGCACGCCCGGACTCTCAGCCGCACCGCACGCTGCCCTCGAAGCGGCTGCGGGGGGTACGAGACTGTCACACACCTCCTTCTGGAATGTGCCTATGCAGAGGAAGTCTGGAGAGGAATGCAGTGGTATTTGTCGAGGTTCGTCCCGAGCAGCGCCGTGACGCGGGACTCCGTGCTCTACGGCCTGTTCCCCGGGACGCACACCGAGACGAACATTAACTGCGCCTGGAGGATCATCAACTCGGTGAAGGACGCTCTCTGGGCGGTCCGAAACCTGTTGATCTTCCAGCTGAAGGAGTTGACCCCGACTGAGTGTTGCAGACTGGCACATTCCAAGGTCCAGGACTACGTGTTGAGGGACGCGCTGAAGCTTGGGGCAGCTGCCGCCAAGGCGCGGTGGGGAAAGACCACCGTTTAACATCTGCCTGTCTAAAGAAAAGCAGGGGGCCCATGCAGTCATTTGGGCTCTGCTGACACCTCAGCTCAATATATGAGTGAGAAATGCACTGATCTGTATGTAATAATGATAATTCGGAGCTGTGTATGTAAATGTGGAAATATGAATGGCATTACCTAATGTACAGTGTATCAAATTATTCTATGCATAATTTATGAATAAAGTATATTTTTGAAATAAAAAAACAATCAAGTATCAGCAAAGTGAGGCTTCCAGTTACCTGTAGTTGTGGGGCAGTGGGTACCCCCTGGTTCTCACTGGATGGAGTGTGGACTTCGGGGGGTCCGTTGTTTCCTGGTTGGGAGGAAATAGCCTCCTCTTTATCTACGGCGCTCTGTCTCTTCTTCTGTTGGTGGTGACCTTCTTTGCGCCCGTCTTCCCCATCCGAAGCGCTGGCTGTCTCTCCTTCATGCAGCTGTCGTTTCCTGGGGGCCTGGCAGGATTTTCTCTTCCTGTTTTTAACAGGTATCCGCTCCTCTGCCTTCTCGATTACCTCCTCCTCCATTGCTTCCATCTGCCCAGCTAGAGCTAGGATCAGCTGCTGTGTCTCTCCACTGGCTGCTGCCTCCTCCACTCCAGCCTGTTCTTCTTCCTTGGTGCCACCAGTCTCTGTTTCCCTGCTGTCTGGGTGGTCCTTGCTGGTCTTTGGGGGTCCACGGCTCACATTGCCACCTCCAGCCATCTGTGCGTAAGTGGGGCTCCCCCGTCTTGGGCAGGTCTTGTACATGTGGCCCGCCTCTCCGCACAGGTTGCAGCTCTTTGCTTCCTGACAGTCCTTAGTCAGGTGACCCTCCTGTTTGCAATTCCTGCAGATGGTCACCTTACAATCCGCCACCACGTGTCCCGCCTTCCCGCAGGTTCGGCACACTTTCGGCTGCCCTGCATATGTCAGGTAGCCTCTGCTCCCTCCAATTGCGAAGCTCGAGGGTGGGTGGAGAATGTTCCCATTATCATCGACCCTCAGAGTTACCCTGACCTGCCGCTTACTGGTCCAGATCCCGAAGGGGTCGATCACATCGGTGGCTTCTCCCTCCACTTGGACGTACCTTCCCAGGAAGGTCAGGACATCAGCCGCTGGAACATAGGGGTTGTACATATGGATTGTAACAACCCGACTCCTCTGTGCAGGAAGCACACACAATGGGACCGCCGACAAGATCGAGAACAGCAGCTCCCCTTCCTTCTCCTTGAAGACCTCCAGGAGCTGCTCACACTGCTTCACACTCCTGAAGGTCACGTCAAAATACCCTGCCCCAGGGAAATCCTGCAGGCAGTACATATCCTTTTTTTATTTCAAAAATATACTTTATTCATAAAATATGCATAGAATAATTTGATACACTGTACATTAGGTAATGCCATTCATATTTCCACATTTACATACACAGCTCCGAATTATCATTATTCCATACAGATCTGTGCATCTCTCACTCACATATTGAGCTAAGGCGTCAGCAGAGCCCAAATGACTGCATGGGCCCCCTGCTTTTCTTTCGACAGGCAGATGTTACACAGTGGTCTTTCCCCACCGCGCCTTGGCGGCAGCTGCCCCAAGCTTCAGCGCGTCCCTCAACACGTAGTCCTGGACCTTGGAATGTGCCAGTCTGCAACACTCAATCGGGGTCAACTCCTTCAGCTGGAAGATCAACAGGCTTCGGACCACCCAGAGAGCGTCCTTCACCGAGTTGATGATCCTCCAGGCGCAGTTGATGTTCGTCTCGGTGTGCGTCCCGGGGAACAGGCCGTAGAGCGTGGAGTCCCGCGTCATGGCGCTGCTCGGGACGAACCTCGACAAATACCACTGCATTCCTCTCCAGACTTCCTCTGCATAGGCACATTCCAGAAGGAGGTGTGTGACAGTCTCGTCCCCCCCGCAGCCGCTTCGAGGGCAGCGTGCGGTGCGGCTGAGAGTCCGGGCGTGCATAAATGATCTCACAGGTAGAGCCCTTCTCACCACCAGCCAAGCCATGTCTTGGTGCTTGTTGGAAAGTTCTGGCTCGAGGCATTCTGCCAAATTGCTTTGACAGTCTGCTCAGGGAACCACTCAACAGGATCCGCCCTCTCCTTTTCCCGAAGGGTCTCGAGGACGCTACGTGCTGACCACTTCCTGATGGACTTGTGGTCAAAGGTGTTTTTCTTCAGAAATTTCTCCACGAAGGACAGGTGGTACGGAACGGTCCAACTACTCGGAGCGTTCCGCGGCAGCGAGGCCAGGCCCATCCTTCGCAACACCGGGGACAGGTAGAACCTCAGTACGTAGTGACACTTGGTGTTTGCGTACCGGGGATCCACACACAGCTTGATGCAGCCACACACAAAGGTGGCCATCAGGGTGAGGGTGGCATTGGGTGTATTTTTTCCCCCGTTGCCCAGATCTTTGTATAGTGAGTCCCTTCGGACCCGGTCCATCTTTGAACTCCATATGAACTGGAAGATGGCCCGGGCGACTGCAGCGGCGCAGGTTCTGGGAATAGGCCAGACCTGTGCCACGTACAACAGCAATGACAGTGCCTCACACCTGATGACCAGGTTTTTTCCCGTGATGGAGAGCGACCGTAGCCTCCATCTGCCCAGTTTCTGCCTCACTTTACTGATACGCTCCTCCCAAGACTTGGCGCACGCCCCAGCCCCCCCGAACCAAATACCCAGCACCTTCAGGTGGTCGGTCCTGACGGTGAAGGGGATCGAGGATTGGTCGGCCCAGTTCCCGAAGAGCATGGCCTCGCTCTTGCCTCGGTTTACCTTGGCCCCCGAGGCCCGTTCGAACTGGTCACAAATGCACATGAGTCTGCGCACGGACAGCGGATCCGAGCAGAAAACGGCGACGTCATCCATGTACAGGGAGGCCTTAGCCTGCAGGCTCCGCTGCCCGGAATAGTCACCCCTCTCAGGCTCGCATCCTTCCTGATGGACTCGGCAAATGGCTCTATGCAGCACACAAACAAGGCAGGAGAGAGAGGGCAGCCCTGCCTGACTCCAGATCTGACTGGGAAGCTATCTGATTCCCACCCATTGATTGAGACTGCACTGACGATGTTGGTGTAGAGCAGTCTGATCCAATTGCAGATTCCCTCCCCAAAGCCCATTTTGGAGAGAACATCTCTCATATACATGTGTGATATCCTGTCAAAGGCTTTCTCCTGGTCCAGGCTGATCAGGCAGGCGTCCAACCCTCTGTCCTGCACGTAGGCGATCGTATCCCTGAGGAGTGCGAGACTCTCAGCGATCTTCCTGCCTGGCACAGCACAGGTTTGGTCAGGGTGAATCACCGACCCCAGAGCAGACCTGACCCGGTTGGCAATTACCTTTGACAGGATTTTGTAATCTGCATTCAACAGTGTGATCGGTCTCCAATTTTTGAGTTCCTCCCTCTCCCCCTTCCGCTTATAGATGAGGGTGATGATGCCTTTCCTCATGGATTTGCTCATGGTACCTGCCCGAAGCATACTGACATACACCTCCAGCAGGTCCTGGCCAATCAAGTCCCACAGAGCGGAATAGAGCTCGACCGGTAAGCCATCGCTTCCGGGAGTTTTATTCTTTTCGAAGGACTCGAGGGCTTGGTCAGCTCGTCCAGAGATAGCGGCTGGTCCAGCCTCTCGCGTGTTCTGTCGTCTAAGACCTCCGTGATAGACGACAGGAACGACTGGGAGGCCGCGCTGTCGGTCGGCTTCGCGTCATACAGACTGGCATAGAAGGATTTACTGATCCTCATGACGTCAGCCTGAGATGACGTTGTCGAGCCGTCTTCTTCCTTCAGGCTGCTGAGCACAGAGCTCTCTTTGTGCACCTTCTGGAAGAAGAAACGTGAGCACGTCTCGTCCTGCTCCACCGAGCGGACCCTGGACCGGAAGATTATCTTGGAGGCCTCTGAGGCAAAGAGCGAGGCTTGCTGGCCCTTCACCTCCTTGAGGTCCTCTGTGACATCGACCCCCATCGTCTGCAGCAGGAGCAGGTTCTGCATACTTTCCTGGAGCTGGGACAGTTTTTCCCGCCTCTCTCTCGCCTCCTGAACACCTTTGAGGATGAAGAACCTCTTGATGTTCCCTTTAACTGTTTCCCACCAGTCTGCTGGAGACTCAAAGAGGAGCATCACGGTTCTCCAACCTGCGTAGTCCCTCTTGAGCTCCTCAATCCACAGCATCCCAACAGCACGTTCTTAATGAACGGCATGCAATCGACCAGAGTATGACCCTCCACCTTCTTCACAGTCACCCTGACTGTGTTTCGAACCCCCTGGCCAGGGCTTCAAGCGGCTGCGGAGGCCATGGCTCCGAGGTTGACTGGTCCCTGAATTGGCGTTAGGCCGAAGCCAGCATGAAGATCCACCAATAGCAGGTCAGCACAACCAAACGATCCTCCAACGTCCAATCACGATCCAGTGATGACCTCGACTAGTTCTAATGACTCGCAACTCGACACCTGTCCTGATAAGAACAGACACTTGATCTTAGCCAAAAGGCCAAAAGTCCCATTATCAGACACAGAACTGGACGGTGCGGACCCTTGCCTTGGCTCAATGACACCAGAGTGGGTAAATGACCCCAGTGAGGAGCTGGATAGCTACCTCAGCCCAGCGAAGGTCCAGCAGTTCGAGCTCACCATGGGGATGCAGACAGCTACCCCAGAGACAGGACAGTCAAATGGACAATGGTAATCCCATAAACTGGGGATTAAAGAAGGTTCCTTTGCAATCATTTAACAGGGCACCCACTCACTAGGTGGGTTCTGCTGAAGCCACAGACTGGATTGTGAATAAAGGGACTGTAAATATGGTAACTGTAAATACGATTAATTCAATCTGTTTTCTGTTTTTTTGTAAGGTTAAGATATGCAATGTGTATATCTATGAACAATCTGTCAGATATCAAAGATTTATTGCAATGTATATGTCTATGAACGACATGACAAATTGTACAGGTACCAAAGATTTATTTTTATGAATAAAGTATATTTTGAAATAGAAAAAAAATCAGCAAAGTGAGGCAGACACTAGGCAGATGCAAGCTACGGTCCCTCTCCATCGCAGGAAAAAACCTGGTCATCAGGTGTGAGGCACTGTCATTGCTATTATACGTGGCACAGGTCTGGCCTATTGCCAGAACCTGTGCCGCTGCAGTCACTCAGGCCATCTTCCAATTTATATGGAGATCAAAGAAGGACCGGGTCCGAAGAGACTCGATGTATAAAGATCTGGGCAACGGGGGAAAAAAATACACCCAATGCCTCCCTCACCCTGATGGCCACTTTTGTGTGTGGCTGCATCAAGCTGTGTGGACCCCCGGTGTTGCGAAGGATGGGCCTGGCCTCGCTGCCGCGGAACGCTCTGAGTAGTTGGACTGTTCCATATTACCTGTCCTTCATGGAGATGTTTATGAAGAAAAACACCTTTGTCCATCAGGAAGTGGTCAGCACGTAGTGTCCTTGAGACCCTTCGGAAAAAGGAGAGGGGGGATCCTATTGAGCGGTTCCCTGAGCAGACTGTCAAAGTCATTTGGCAGAATGCCTCATTGCCAGAACTTTCCAACAAGCACCAAGACATGGCTTGGCTGGTGGTGAGAAGGGCTCTGCCTGTGAGATCCTTTATGCACACCCGGACTCTCTCCCGCACCGCACGCTGCCCTCGAAGCGGCTGCGGGGGGGGGAAACGAAACTGTCACACACCTCCTTCTGGAATGTGCCTATGCAGAGGAAGCCTGGAGAGGCATGCAGTGGTGTTTGTCGAGGTTCGTCCCGAGCAGCGCCGTGACGGGGAACTCCGTGCTCTACAGTCTGTTCCCTGGGACGCACACCGAGACGAACATCAACTGTGCCTGGAGGATCATCAACTCGGTGAAGGACGTTCTCTGTGCGGTCCGAAACCTGTTGATCTTCCAGCTGAAGGAGTTGACCCCGACTGAGTGTTGCAGACTGGCACGTTCCAAGGTTCAGGACTACGTGTTGAGGGACGCGCTGAAGCTTGGGGCAGCTGCCGCCAAGGCGCGGTGGGGAAAGACCACCGTGTAACATCTGCCTGCCTAAGAAGGACAGGGGGCCCACGCAGTCTTTTGGGTTCTGCTGACGCCTCAGCTAAATATATAGATATATGATTGATAAACGTACTGATCTGTATATACAAATGATAAATTCTAATTTCTGTATGCAAATATTTACATGTGTATGGCATGGCCAACTGTACAGACCATCAAATTATTTTATGAATAAAGTATATTTTTGAAATATAAAAAAAATGCCGCCAAGGCGCAGTGGGGAAAGACCACCGTGTAACGTCTGCCTGCCTAAGCACAGGGGTACGACGCAGTAAGGGGGGTCCGCTGAGCCCCCTGCTAAATATGTGGATAGTAATCATACAGACCTGTATATATGAATGATTACTCTGTCTCTGTACGCCAAAAAATGGAATGTTTACATATGTATGACATGACCAATTGTACAGATCATCAAAATATTTTATGAATAAAGTATATTTTTGAAATAAAATAAAAGAAAAATAAGGTGGGTGGGAATAGAGATATGCTATTGGAAGATATTTGGTAGTAGGGTGAGTAGTAAGGCTTTGGCTTAAGAGGCTTTGGTGAGCAGTGGTTCAGCAAAAGCTACACTTTAACTTTCCTTTTTATTCTTACAACAGTTGAGTTGGCAATTAGGGAAGTCACACGTTCCTCCTGCAGGATGTGGACATTCAGGGAGACTTCCATCGTCCCTGATGACTACAGCTGTGGGAAATGCACCCAGCTGCAGCTCCTGGGAGATTGTGTTAGGGAGCTGGAGTCGGATGCACTCAGGATCATCCAAGATGTGCTGATGCATCAGAGTTTTAGTGAGGTGCTCACAGCTAAAGGTGCAGGCAGAGAGTAGCTGGGTGACCACCAGGAAAGGCAAAGGGAGTAGACAGAGATTGCAGGAATCCCCTGTGGCTATTCCCTCGAAAACAAGTATACCATTTTGGATACTGTTGGTGGGGCAGGGGTGGGAGGAGGTATGACCATTCGGGGAAAGCAGCAGTAGCTAGGCTGGTGGCAGACAGGTTGGTAGCACTACGACTGGCTCTGGGGCACAGCTGGAAAGGGTATAGGTAAATAGGACCTTAGTGATAGGAGATTCGATAGTTAGGGGACAGACAGGAGATTCTGTGGCCATAAATGGGAATCCAAGATGGTGTGTTGCCTCTTGGGTACCAAGGTCCAGGCTGTTTCGGAGCAGCTGCAGAATATTCTCAAAAGGGATGGTAAGCAGCCAGAAGTCATTGTGCACGTAGAAATAGGGATGAGGTCCTGTGGAGTGATTGTAGGGAGCTAGGAAAAAAGTTAAAAACCAGGACCTTGTTAGTGGTAATCTCCAGATTACTTCCAGTGCCATGTGCTAGCGAGGATAAGAACAGAAGGACACGGTACATGAAGTGTGGCTAAAGAATTGGTGCAAGGGGCAGGGATTCAGATTTATAGATCATTGGGATAATTTCTGGGGCAGAGGTGATTTGTTCAAGAGGGATGGGTTGCATCTGAACTGGAAGAGGGCCAATACTTTGGTAGCCATGATTGCTAGTACTATAAAGGAAGGTTGAAACTAGATTGGCAGAGGGGTGGGATCCTCAACAGCAGAGAGGCAAGTGCGCGAAGAGACAGGTCAGGCTGGAGCGAGGAATGCCTGTTGGATCAAATTGCATTTATTTCAAGTTCGAAATTAGGGCCTTTGAGGGGTCCCATTCTCTCTCTAGTTATTCTTTTCCCTTTAATATACCGAATAAAATAGGTAAAACCAATGAACTCAGGGCGTGAACAGGTATGTTGTAATGGGATATTATAGCCACAGGACTGGCAGCTTAATGTACCAAGGTACAGGTGCTTTAGGCGGGACAGAGGTGGTGGAAAGAGGGGAGGGGGAAATGAATTTTTGATTAAGGTGAATATCAGAGCAGTAACCGGAGAAGAAACAACTGAAGGTTCTTCCAGTGACACATTGTGGGTGAAGTTAGGGAATAATAAGAAGATGGTGACGTTGGGGTTGTACTATTGACCCCTAAGTAGTCAATGGGAATTACGGAGACTGGGGAGACTTTCAGAAACAATAGTTGTCACAGCAGGAGATTTTAATTTTCCAAACATTGAGTGAGACTGCCAGAGCATTAAAGGCTTAGATGGGGTGGAATTTAAGTGTGTTCAGTAAAGTTTCCTCAAGCAGTGTATAGAGGATTCTACCTGGGAAGGAGCAACATTTAACCTGATCTTGGGAAATAGAGCAGGACAGGTGACTGAGCTGACAGTGGGGGAGCACTTTGGGACCAGTGATCACCATTCTATTAATTTTAAAATAGTTATGGAAAGGGACAAAACTGGTCCACACATTCAAGTTCTAAATTGGGGCACGATGAATTTTGATGGAATTAGACAGGAACTTACAGGGATTGATTGGAGTAGTTTGCAGGCAAAAGGAACCAATGGCAAGTGGGTGGCCTTTAAAAGTGAAATAGCTGGAGTTCAAGGTCCGTATGTTCCTGTGAGGGTGAAGGGCAAGGTTGGCAGGAATAGGAAATCCTGGATGACGAGATTTTGAGGCTTTGACCAGAAAGAAGGAGGCATGGCTCAGGTATGGCCACTGGGATTAAGGGAATCCTTGGAGGTATACACAGAATACAGGAGTTTACTGACAAATGAAATCAAGAGAATGAAAAGGGAGCATGAGATAGCCTTGGCTGAGAAGATTAAGGTGAATCCGAAGAGATTCTTTCAGTATGTTAAAGGAAAAAGAATAACTAGAGAGAGAATGGAACCCCTTGAGGACCAAAGTGAAAATGTATGCGTAGAACTGCAGGAGACTGGTGAGGTCTCCAATGAATATTTGTCCTCTGCGTTTACTGTGAAAAAAGATGAGATGACTTGGCCAAGGTGGTGGTGATATCTTTGGGCAGTTCATATCACAATAGAGGAGATGTCGGATGTATGAGAATGTATGAAGGTGGATAAATCTCCTGGTCCTGATCAGATATATCCAAGAACACTGCTAGAGACTAGAGAAGAAATTGTGGGGGCCTTGGCTGTTATATTTTGCATCATTGTTAGCTGCAGGGAAGGTCCTGGAAGACTAGAGAGTAGCAAATGGCGTGCCCTTATTCAAGAAGGGTTGCAAAGAAAAGCCTGAGAACTATAGGCCAGTAACATCTGTGGTAGGTAAGGTGCTTGAGAAGATTCTGAGGGATAAGACATACATTAGGAAAGACAAGGTTTGATTGGAAGTAGTCAGCATGGCTTTGTGGGGAGCTGGCAAATTGGATACACAGTTGGCTTGATGGTAGGATGTGGAGAAGAATAGTGGAAGGATGCTTGTCAGACTGGAGGCCTGTGACTAGTAGTGTACCTTAGGGGTCAGTGCTGGGCCCATTGCTGTTTGTTCAGTATATTAATGATTTGGATGAGAATGTACAAGGCTCCCCCTGGAGTCCATGCGATCTAATCTTCCAGAGCAGCCTACCATGTGGAACCTTATCAAAGGCCTTACTGATATTCATATAGATTACATCCACCACCTTGCTCTCTTTAACCTTCCTGGTCACTTCATCAAAGAGCTCTATCACATTTGTGAGGCATGATCTCCCATACACAAAGCCACACTGACTTCTCCCAATCAAACTCTGTCTTTCCAAATGCATGTATATGTTATCCCTCAGAGTCTTCTCAAGTTTGCAGCTGAAGCTAAAATAGATGATATCATGGCCAGTGAGGAAGGTTATCAGAAATTGCAGCAGGTCCTTGATCAATTGGGGAAGTGGGCCAAGGAATGGCAAATGAAGTTTAATATAGATAAGTGTGAGGTCTTGCATTTTGGAAAGTCAAATCAACATAGGAGTTTCATGGTGAATGTTCGGGCCTGAAGGAGTTCAGTGGAACAGAGGGACCTTGGAATTCAGGTGCATGGTTCTCTGAAAGTGGAGTCACAGGTAGACAGGGCAGTGAAGAAGGTTTTTGGCACTCCAGCCTTCATCAGTCAGGGCATTGAGTAGAGAAGTTGGGAAGGTATGTTGCAGTTGTACAGGACGTTGGTGAGGCTGCACTTGGAGTATTGTGTTCAGTTTTGGTCACCTTGCTACGGGAAGGATGTTATTAAACTGGAAAGAGTGCAGAAGAAATTTACAAGGATGTTGCCAGGACTCAATGATCTGAGTTATATGGAGGGGTTGGACAAGCTAGGACTTCTTTTTAAGAGCATAGGAGACTGACAGAGTGTATAAGATCATGAGAGGCATTGATAGGGTGAATGCACTCAGCCTTTTTCCCAGAGTTGGGGAATCACGGACTGAAGTGTGGTTTGAATGTATAATACACCATCTACCTATTAAATGTTTGAAGAAAATAACACAGATCGGGAAAGCTAAGTAAGTACATGAGGCTATAAGGAAAAGAAGGGTATGGTGAAAAGAGGCTGGTCATGTGGAGAATAAACACCTGCACACCTTGTGACGATGCTGCTCCTTTAACAAGTTTAGTTTGTCCGTGCTTTTTTCATTAGAGGGGGCATAACTGTATAGGTTCTGAAATGTATCTACTTGAAGAAACTTTTAAGTTTTTGACCAAGCGCTTGTACAATGAAAGGAGAGTGGCCAATTCCCCCAGCTCAGCTTTTCTCAGGTCTAGTCTGGTTTGGTTTTAGCAGTCTGGCTGTTCAGAGCTGCTTGTCAGTTGTTAGCTAAGAATCCATAAGAAACAGCTACATGTAAGAAGGAAGAATCTCTCTGCCATCTCTCTCCTGTAAGACCCTGTGTCTGATTTTACCTTTTTTGCAAAGGCGTGTTTTTGGGGATTGTTGAAAGTATTTGGAACAGCATCATTAAGTTGGATTAGTCTATTGGGTTTTCAGATAGGTTTAGTTATTCTGTATACTTTATTTTTGTTTGTGGTTTATTCGGTACTCTGTAAATAAATTCTGTTTTGTTTAAAACTAAGGGATTTTGACCAGCTGCATCACTCCTGGAATTTTCAGTTTGCACCTGCTCAAAACAACCAGAAAGGTTAGGGTCTGGGCTACCTTCTTGAAATGTTTTGAGGAGGTCTGGCCTGGTCCATAACAACCTGTTGAACCAATGGCCCACTCAGTGCTTTACAATTCCATGCAAGAGTTAGGTTTGAGCCCAGGAGTACTTGCTTTAATCTGTGTAGAGTGAGAATGCATTTACTACGAGGAGTTGAAGGCAGTTTAATTAGTAGAAGATAGATGGGAATAGCTAGGTTCCTGGATTGGCCCAAGGTATTCTTTTGTTTCTTGCAGGAGATTTCATGATTGAGGTCCGATGTTTTTGACTTTTTTTGTTTTACTTGGATTACCAGATTTAACGTTTTCATGCTCCATCTCCTTTATTGCTTTTTGTTTTAGCCTTTTGTTTATTTCTTTTACTGAAAAGTCATAAAATAAAGATTGGCTTTCACTTATTTTCTGTAAGTTCACTATTTTAAACCTTTATTTGCACACATTTTTGACGCTGAAACTAGAATTTGACAAGACTCCTGTTTTTCTAATTGGCCATTAAAAACAACTTTAATTATTATAAATCATGTAAAATATTTAATCTATTTAAGCTGGTTTTTAGATCAATTTAAGATGCACCATCTTTCAGGAACAAAGTCATCCTATTTATTTTGTTGTGAAATGTAGAGATCTGTTACACAGGTTAAGTTATCCTTCAGTCATCTTTAAAATTGTGCTATTACTTTAAAATGAGCTGCTTTACTGACCAAAACACAATGATTTAATTAAATAGGAGAGACAGCCAATAATGTTCAGTTGAAAACACTTTATCACACGATGATTTTACAAGTTCAAGAAACTTAGTGATTCTGAATGGCTATTTCAAACCATCAAGTTTCATAATAAACATTTTTGTGTTTATTTTTAGCTACTAAGTTACAGATAATTTGAGGGCTATTTTAAACTGATCAAACTTGTATCAAAGATTGTGAGTTGCAGATGAATTTTTCTCAAAGCACTGCCACATCATGAATAAGCTGTATTCTGTGGGACAAAGACCAGATGGTTTTGATTTGCAAATCAGACAGGATATAGAGAGTTCGTTACTTAGCTAATCTGATTATATCCCATCAAAGTGTTTGAGTTTGAGGTCTGTACAAGTTGTGAACAACTGCTTCTCAAGTGGTCCTCCCTTATTTCTGTCATCTTAGATCATCGGCAAGTTCCATACTTAGAGACCTCTTGGCCTGGTTGTTTTTTGGTGAAGACTCTTCAATCGCTTAACCATGTTTCTAGCTCAATCTTGGTTGTATGTCAGGTAACGGTGATCTCCATGGAGTCTCCATGGTCAGGCTTGTAATTCCACCCCTGTGTACCAATAACCTAACTGGAAATCTTGCTGTCTATTTGTCTGTAGAAGAACTACATTTTGCAGAAGAAATTCTCAAATCTTTTGGACCGAACAACATTTTTGTATTTAACAACATTTGGTAAAATCTTGCTTTCCTTTTCTTCTCTAACATTAATTCAAAAATGAATTGTAATTTCTTTCTGAACAAAACTTACTTATGCTATTTTCCCACCAATCAGAAAGGATAAAAGTGCAGAACGAGAACTACAACTCCGAACCATGCTCCTTTGTTCATGATATACCTGAGGCCATAAAGCTCAGACCATAGGTGATGCAAGTCATCTTATGGAAACTGCAATTCTCCATGAATACATGCAGGATGAATTGGGAGAAAGCCAAACTGTAAATGAATGTCACATTTTGGGTGCATGTCGCTGCAGTAGGAAAACAGGCGGATGGACGTAAAATATACAGAATATACTCACTTTAACTGCTGGAGAATTGAAGATTAATAATGCTATGTGAGAAATCTCTGTTGTATGTAGGAAATGGATATAATTAAGCTCGACTGTTCTTCAACTACAAGTAATTGAGTTCTTTGATATATAGACAAGGCGTAAAGTTTAATGTGTCAACAAAATGGACAAATTGATTTGAAAAGAAATCAAAGGGTTTAACAATTCTAGACAGGTCAAATATGTGTTGGGTTTGTTATTACACTATTTACAGTCTATATTAATGACTTAGTGGGGATAGAAAGTACAATAGCCAAATTTGTATATGATACAAAATTAGGGAAATAAGTTGCAATTACGAAATAAGAAATTTACATGGATGTGGATAATTAGGTGAATGGGTCAAAATATGGTAGGCAAGATTAATGTGGATAAAAGGTTATCCATTTTTGTCAGAGGAATAGAAAGACATCTTATTATCTAAATAGAGAAAAGCTTCAGAGTGCTTTGGTGCATAGGGTTCTAGGTGTCCTCATGCACAAATTGCACAAAACTAGTGTGCAGGTATAGCAGGTAATAAGGAAGGCAAATTAAATTTTGGTATTTATTGTTAAAGGAAGAGTATCAAAGGAGGGAAATGTTGCTGCAATGGTGCGATGTATTAGTGACACTGCACCTGGAGTACTGTGTACTATTCTGGTCCCCATGAGGAGTGATGTAATTGTATTGGATGCAGTTCAGAGGAGGTTCACTAGATTGACTCAACCAGTTAATATCCATACCATTATATTCACTTTTATTCAACTCTGTTAACAAGCCTAAGATATACACCTATGGCACACACACTACATCTATGACATTAGCCTCATTAACTCTTTACATCGTGAAGAGGTCAACCAAGTTAATTTAGTTAGATAATTATTGATTTACCTTTAACAAATCTATATTGGCCTTAGCTAATCCAATTTTGTCACAGATGATTTAATATTGTTCCAGATTTTCATTTCTGACAGCTTTCCTGCCATTGATGTCCTGCCTGTTCTTGCTGGGCTTATCCTTGTACCATTTCTTAAAATAAGGATGTAACATTTACAATTTTACAATCATCTGGAACCACCCCCATATCTGAGCAGAATTGGAAGACGACAGCTTGCCTCTCAGCAAATTGTTACCTTACTTCCCTCAGCATTTCCAATACATCTCATCTAGTTTAAGTACATACAAACCTTTCTAATAATTTCTCTTGCTTAATTTTCAGAATCATCTCGTATCTCTATGACCTTGTCCCTCACTCTAACATTGGCAGGATCTTTTGCTTGGGTAAAGATTGATGCAAAGTACCTGAGTTTCGTTCTCTGCCTCCAGGAACAGGTTTTTTTGATTCCTAATTTCTCCTTTGTATTGCCTCCAACGCATTTACGTCGTTCCTTTATTTCAGAGGGAATGGAAAATAAAAATAGAGAGGTCTTACAAAATCTATGCAAAGCACAGTCAGACCCCATCTGGCACATTGTGAACAGTTATCTCCATATCCGAGGTAAGATATACTGGCACTGCAGCCAGACTAGAGAAGGTTCATAGGTTGATTCCAGGTATGGGTAGTTCTTGTGCAACTTTGTTATAGTACAATCACGTTTTAAAAACAGCACTTAAAGCATTGGCAATGTAATCGCCAATTACAATCTTACAGCCAACATGTTTTAAAAGTTAGCACTTCAGAAACAGTGTCCCCAATTTGTCAATCACATTACAGTGAATTCGGGTTAACAAAACACACATTATAGCAGAATGACCTGTATGGAGGGATTGTCTTTAATGAGAAAAGGTTGAGTAGGTTGGGCCTGTACTCATTGGAGTTTAGAAGAATGAGAGACAACCTTATTGAAATAATCTTAGGAGCTTGGCATAGAGAAGTTGTTTCCTCATGTCGGGGAATCTATGAAGAGAGGTCATAATCTCTGAGTAATGGGTCACCCATTGAAAACAGAAGTGAGAAGGAATTTCTTATGAGGGTAATGAATCTGTGGATTCTTTACTGCAGAGGGCTGTCGAGGCCGGGTATTTAAGTAGTTAAGTATATTCAAGGTACAGATAGGCAGATTTTTAATCAATAAGGATTCAAGGGTTAGGAGGAAAAGCCAGAAATGTGGAGTTGAGGATTATCAGATCAGCCATGATCTCATTGATTGGCAAATCAGGCTTGATGGGTTAAGGGACATTACTCCTCTTACTCCTTTTTAGTCTTAAATAAGAAGACCAAAACAGTATATGTTATTCAAAACGTAATGTCACAAATGCTCTTCTAGTGACTTCTTTTCCTCATCTCCACCTAAACCAATCCTACATCTTGAACAAAGGTCATCTCTAACAAGGGCACAAATTTCACACCTGGTTAACAGTTCTATCTCTCTACATTTATTTAACTTCCTATCTATATCCTTGAGTCTTCATTGACTGCCCACTGGTCACATTCCTTCGTTGGCTATATATCTTTAAGTGATCATTCCTAGAAAAGTGCTCTACACAAAACTCTGTCTTGCAGAAGCCCTCAAGTGATACCTGCTGCTCAAGATCCAAAATATTGAATTCAGGCTGCTACAGCTGTTAGCTGCCTGGCTGCACGTGGTTGTTCAGGACAGGAGTAGTGTTCTAGAGTTCCTCCAGGGTACAGAATGTGTATTCCATGACAGTGAGATGTCCTGGCATCCCTTTACTTATCAGAGGAATTGAACTTAGCAAAAATAACTAAAGATTTATTGAAGATATATATAAAGAGGTTTAATCTAGTTTAATGTATTAACATAACTCAATAAAGTACAGCAAGCTCTGAGTTTCAGGCACCTCCCTAGCATAAAAACCCTGTCAATTCACCAACTAATCACCTACCTGTGGTCCTATACCATCAATCCTGATTTTTCTTTTCTTCAATTTATATTCTGTAGTTCATGATATTCTAGTCATTACTACTGTTGCCTTATTTATATGTCATCCCTGCTTTCCTGTATTCTCTAGGTCCTGCTGCTGCTTTGCTGATTTAGTATTTTCATTGCTCTCCTGAATGCTGTGGCCACTGTCAGTACAATGACCACATTGTTTATGGATCTTCAGTCCTATTCCATGAACTCTAACTTCAGTTTTGAAAGAAACTTGATTATATTTTCTTCACCTCCCAAGTGGGAAGCTATGTTTCCCAGTCTGTACCCAATAGCAGATCTCAGTCAGATTGTAATTGGAGTACCAAACCTGCCTCCTGTGTCCCTGACCAGTGTTCCTGTTCAGTGATTCAGCTGCTATTCAGTGATAAGTTATAACTTCCGAAACCTTGTACATATAGACGTTGGGAAGCATAGCCCCGGTTTTGTCTAAATTTCCTTCCACACTTGAATAGGCTACCAATACTCACAGACTAGGTATCCCTCCAAAGGACAGGCACTTCAGTAAGGTATCTCAACACCAGCAAAAGGAAGATGAAGCAAGAGAGCAATGTGGCGCACTTTGGTGACAAATTCTCATACCATAAGCCATACTTCCCTTAGGTTTGGACTTTATGGAATACCTTAGGCTAATTAATGAGCATTTCACTGCCATCTCTCTTCCTGAAACAAAACAAACCCAAAATATGATCATTGACAATCTTTAATTTCTACTGATTTTAACAGTTTTTGCTTTAAATGTCAAGGCCCGAAAACATCATTTAAGGGACTAGTGTGGAAGAGTTACTGAGACAGAGTGTAGGTGTGAGTCACTGTATGCAGATGGTGCTATCGTCAATGGCTCCATGAACCTATCTCAAAGAATACTGAATTAACTGCACAGTTGGTATCACTAATTTGTCTTCACCAGCAAGATCACCATAAGCATTTAGAATTCCAACAAACTTAAATTCAGAAATTCCAGGGGAAGAGTGACAATACTATTCATAAAGCTGTGTAATAATTATTGGGTCACCCACTGCATTGTCCAACACTACTGTTTCTTAAGAAGAAATGAGTCTCCAATGTTATTATCTTCTTTCCCACTCTGAAAATAGGGTGACTATTCAATATGTCAAATTTGGCGATATTAAAACTGTCCTCTTACTGTCCAAGGTACATAGGAACCTTGTTTAAGGACTCAGACTGGTCAGTTGTAGAATCTGGTCAAATAGCAGCCTATAAAGGGACAGAATTTAAGACTGGCAATAAATGTTAACCCAGCAAGTAAGATCCATATCCTGTGAGAGAATGTGCTTTTTTTTTAAAATAACAGTTGCATTTAGCAAGAAGACCTGGAAAAATGCATAGTAAAATGCTCTTTTCCATGACAAAGCTCTGAAGGTACTTCGATAGGTTTTGCCACAAGGAATAGATACCCATCCTTCTGTCCAGTTGGCCACTCATGTTCCCAGGAAACTGGTGATGGAGGAGGTCAGTGGCATTTTTCAAGTCTGGCAAACTGAGAGCACATGTAATAGAAGGGCACTTTATTGCCATCTGCAGAAATACCAGAAGAAAAAGATTTTGGTTTGCACACAAACACCTCTTCCACCGTACAGGGCATGGCAAGTGGGATTTGGCGACACTCTACCCTGTTAGGAATACAGAAGTTCGGTAACATTTTCGTTTTCCATATCACTCATGCATTCAACAGAAGGTGCAAGGCACACTGCATCCTAACACATTTTGCTTAGTGTTTGTAGGACCTGCTCTACGTCAGTACTGTCACTACAAAGGGATCACATTATGTGAGGGTTTTGTCAATGAGGGATGTTGTATAAGCTTCTTCAATATAATTACAGTGTTCGCTTCATAGGTAAGACTGCATATAACTGCCCTAACACTGGAGTGGACATAGAGGGGCTCTAACCTTCACTGTATAGGACTTACCTTGTTTCTGAGGGACACTGCGAGGTATTAGAAAGGCTGAGCTTGGAGACATAAGGCCATCAAATAGAAAAGCCTGTAGTCCCAGTCTTCCTCCTGCTTTTGGGGCTACACTTACGATCTCATGCAGAAAATAACTTATGGAAGAATTATGATGAGGAAGCAATGGTTGACCTTTCATTCTAATTCAATTGGCGGAACTGGTCCTCACACTCAACGATTTCTCCTTTGAATTCTCCCACCTCCCACAGACCAGAGGGGTAGCCATGGGGCACTCACATTGGCTCTAGCTATGCCTGCCTCTTTGAAGGAATACATGGAACAATCCCTCTTATGGGGTTATACTGGCACCATCCCTCACCTCCACTACATCGAAGACTGCATTAGTGCCACCACATGCTTCCATGAGGAGATTGAACAGTTCATCAACTTCACCAATACTTTCCACCTTGACTTCATGTTCACATGGACCATCTCTGACACCATCCTCCTCTTCTGGATTTCTTTGGTGACTGACTCAAGACAGGCATTTATTTTAAACCCACAGACTCCCATAGCTATCTTGACCACATCTCCTCCCACCTCCCCTCATGTAAAAACATGATCCCTTACTCCCAATTCTTCCACCTCTGCTGTATGTCCTCCCAGGAGGAGTAATGCCACTCTAGGACATCTTAGATGTCCTCCTATTTTGAGGACCACAACTTCCCATCCCATGTGATCAACAATGCCCTCCATTGCATCTCCTTTCCTTTCCGCACCCCTGCCCCCACCCCGGTCCTCATCTTCCAAACCACGAAAGTCCAGATACAGTGCATTATGCTCTGCTATTTTTGCAACCTTCAGTCAGAACCTGCCACCAAACATATATTTCCCTCATCACCCCTACCTGCATTCCACAGAGACAATTTCCTCCGCAATTCCCTCATTAGATCTATGGCCCTCACCAACCCATTCTCTACATATGGCACCTTCTCCTGCCACAGCAGAAGGTGCAAGCCCTGTGCCCACACCTCCATCCAAGGCTTTAAATGATCTTTTCTTTTAAATCCAGTGGAATTTTTCCTGCACATTCACCCACTTCATCTACTGCATCCATTGCTCCAAATGTGGTCTCCTCTACATTGGGGAGATGGCTCACCAACTCGCCGAGCAGTTCAGGGAACATCTCTGGTCACATGCACCAAACAACTTCACTGCCCTGCGGCCAACCACTTTACCTCCCTCTCCTACTCCTCCAAGGACATGCAAATCCTGGGCCTCTTTCATCAGCAAATCAAAGCCACCTGCCAACTGGAGGAAGAAGTCCTCATCTTCCACCTCAGGACCATCCAACCACATGGCAACAACATCAACTTCACCACTTTCCAAATCTCCCCTCCCCCCACCTCATTCTAGATCCAACCCTCCAACTTGACACTGACCTCGTGACCTGTCCTACCCGTACATCTTCCTTCCCACCTATCCGCTTCACCCTCCCCACTGACCAATCACCATCACCCCCCACCTGCATCCACCAATCATCATCCTGCTTCATATTCCCCCCGACCCCAGCCCCACCCCCAATCCCCTATTTATCTCTCAGCCCCCTTCCCTCTCTATATTTCTGATGAAGGGCTTATGGCCAAAACATTGACTCTCCTGCTCTTTGGTTGCTGCCTGACCTGCTGTGCTTTACCAGCACCACACTTTTCAACTTTGACTCTCCAGCATCTGCAGTCCTCACTTTCTTCTCCTTTCTTCTTTCTTACTTGATGCCTCAAAGTCTTTTACACAGCACTGTAAGGTTACAATGAATGCCCTCCCTGCATGCAGCACCATTACAGCTACTGGCACTCTGAAATTGACCATTCATAACATAAGGACATTAGGTGAAGTAAAACTCATAAGTAAGACAGAGCAAATGGCGTGTACTCTTTATTTGTCCAATCCTCTAGGTAACTAGATCAATTTGAATGCCATCTGTTCATTGTCCTACATAATTTTTTTTATTCAGAAGCGTTAAGCCTAGAGTTCCCTCTGTAAGGGCATTGTGGGTCTCCCTACAGCAGGTGGAAGGCAGCATCTTCTCAAGCCAAGTGAGGACAGGTAATAAATGCTGGCCAGCCAGGGACACTTATGTCCCACAATAAAGTAAAAAAAAAAATTCTTTGCCTATGCCAAAATCATTCATAAATGCTACCAGATCTCCCTTGGTGTCGTTTAAAGTTACTATGAGCTCTAGAGAATGATTGTAATGTTAATGATTAACGGAGGTTGGCACAGATTATTCTGGATTAGGTCCAATCCAGTTGGGAGCTTGTCGAGGGTGAGGTGGAGCACTACAGCAAAGAGGATCGAGAACAGCATCAGTGCAATGACAAGACTTGACTGATTTCAATCTAAACATTGGATCTGTGGTGGATATGTTGCTTAGGATCACAGTTTATATGGCATCATGGAGGAGAGAGAAAATCATGACAAAATTTGGGCCCAGCCAAAACAGAGAATACCAGTCCATAATCCCTGGTGACTGACAATGTCAAAGGCCTTTGTGAGTTAGAACAAGGTCAAGTACAAGAGTTGGTGCTGTACTCTGCTTTTTTTCTTGTGGTTACCACATGGTGAGGAGCTCTAAAGAAGAGTCACTGCACCCAAACCATTGACTCTGTTTTCTCTCCACAGATCTGCCAGACCTACTAAGTTTGTCAAGCAATTTATGTTGTTGTTTCAGATTTCCAGCACCCAGTTCTAGATTTATTATAATGACTGGGTAATGGTTAGTCAATTGAATCAGTTTTGCCTTGCCACCTTCCACATCTGACAGCTGGTGGGATATAATGCCTGAGTTTGTGATTGTGCTAAATTGGATCATTTCCAATGACTAAGTTGATTAATTATTGTGATTTTAATCTAGCTTAATGTACTATGGTGCTAGTACTGTTGCAAAACTGTTCTTCATTTGTTTATACATAGATTATAATCATCTATCTGCTATTAGTTATACGAAGATTGAAAATAATTAAAAATTCTGCTTTGGATTAATCAACTGTTGTGACATTTTCAATCTCTTGCACAAAGTTAGAGCAGGGAAGTTTGAGCCTCTGTAATAGTGTGGCCTCCTTCAGAAGCAGGCTTTTCATTGTACTGCCAGTGAACTGCTCAACGGGACATAAATCTTCCCCCAGAGGAAGAAAACATTTGGCCATGATTAATGGATGTCTTGCCACATCTCCACAGGGGATCCTCATGAAACAGGAATTTGCCTCACCAGATTTTTCATCTCCATCAATACTTAGTTTATGTCATCAAGCGTGACAAATAATGAAACATTATACCCATGTTCATATAGAAAAAAATTGAATATTTTGTCCATACTCTGCTATTAAGTCGTAGAGTCTTTATTTTCTTTACAGTATTTTGGGTTTCAAACATGTTCTTTGGACAAAGATCCACCACAAGCATTTGGCACAGGTTTTAGTTTTTATCTTATTCTTTAGGTAGGGTGTTGGGGCAGTAAATAAAATCAAGGACAATAAGTTGTGGCATCAGTAATAGCAACCGCCTGGTTTTCCATCTCTTGGCATGTGATCTTTTTCATCTGATTTTTCTTACTGTATTTCACCAAGATGACACTATTGCCCATCAAGAACAAGACAAAAATATACCTCTGCTTTTCAATGGCCCAAAGTAGTTCCTTTAATAAACTGGGTGTACAAAAACAACGGCCTGGATTTTAGTTCAATTGAACATTAACTGCCTCAGCAAAAACAAGTAGAACTACAGCAAACACAATGTCAGTACTGAAGGGGAGGAGTATCTGGAGGATGTAAGAATGGAGGAGCAGATGGTCGAAACTCTCTCAAATAACTCCATAGAGGCTGGTAACCCATCACCAAGTCACCCTTTATTTATATGTGGAGAGTCTTGACACTGATCTAGCTCCCTCAGAGTCAGCTCTCAGAGACAGTCATCGAGATATACAACACAGAAACAGTCCATTCCCCGCCAACCAGATATCCTAAGTTAATTTAGTCCCATTTGCCAGCAGTTGGCCGGTATCCCTCTAACCCCTTCTCATTCTATACCCCTGCAGATGCTGGTTAAATATTGTAATTGTAGCAGTGTGATGATGCTGTCATTTTAAGAAGGTTATTTTATCCTTGGTTTTTTTTGAAGAGAAGTCGTAAAGACAGAGTTTAACAATGAAAGGGGAATGGCCAGTTCAGGTTTTTTATAGTTTGTTTTAGCTGTAGCAGTCACAAGATGTGTGAGTCCAGGGGAGCAAGCTTCAGTAATGAATTCCTCTGACTTTTCTTCTGAAAACTCTCTCTGGAAGTCTCTTTCCTGCCTGGAAAAATCTGTGTTTCAATTTACCTTTTTGTCAAAGGGTATTTATGGTATGTTACTGTATTGGAACAGTTAATTAGTAACAGTTGCTATATCGGGTTGGTTACATTTTCCAACAGTGAAGTTATCTTAATTCCACTTTCTTTTATTCGTATTACAACTGTAGTGTTTAAATAAATTCTGTTTTGCATATAGCCGAGTGATTTGACCAGCTGCATCACGCACTTCACATCTGCCTTTAAAATAAGAAAAACTTAGGGTCCAGGCTACTTTCTTAAAATACCTTGAATGGGGGTCTGGTCTCAAGCCTCTAACACCAGCCTCCACCACTTCTTCTGGCAGCTCAATGCACACACCACCCTCTGTGAAAAAGTTGCCTCTTAGGTCTCTTTTAAATTTTTCCCCTCTCAAGTTAAACCTATGGCCTCTAGTTATGGACTCTCCCAAATATATAATAGACCTTGTCTATTTACCCTAGTCATGCCCCTCATGATTTTATAAACCTCTATAAGGTCACCCCATAGCCTCTGACACTCCAGGGAAAATAGCGCCAGTCTATTCAGCCTCTCCCTATAGCTCACCCTGTACAAGATGTTTGACATACCTGGTTTTATCTGACAACCAGAGTTCCCAAATTGGGGCTGTTAATCTGATCTAATTAGGGAACACATATTCTATGAGGCCCACTTAGCCGACCTCATTACAATCACTACATCCTGTAGCTCCTCCTGGGGTGTTTTAGCACTAGGTCTCCACCTTAGCCTCTAATGTGGGCAGCGTGCATAGTAGCTCACCTCTTGCACCCGGTGCATCTCCGAAAAAATACATTTTCTTCTTCAGGCGGCAAAGGCATCAAGGCGGTGACATCCGCTGTGTCTATCACAGTTTCCAAGGTATCTTCAAGCTTAAAGGAGAGGGAGAACGCCCGGATTCTGGAACAGTCAGAAAGACAATCAAGGAGCTGGGTGCCTTTTGCTTTTGCACTGTTCGTGAGTTTCATATGGTCCACATGCTTGTTCAGGCCCATTGCACCTACCTCAACTTTATACATCACTAGATTTGACCATGTGTTAATCATGCCTCTTACTCTGCAGGGCCTTTCTCATCGTTTCTATACCAAACTTTGCTCCCTGAAGTAAACTCTGTTTCGCTTAGTGGAGACCGGCGTCCAGCATTTATTATTTTTTGGAATCATTCACAGAATAAGGGTGTCACTGGTGAGGCCAGCATTTATTGCCGAGGGCAGTTAAGAGTCAACAATAGCCCTAGATCTGGAGTCATATGTAGGTCAGACCAGTTAAGGCTGGCAGATTTCCTTCCCTAAACCAGGTGGATTTCCCCAACAATCGATTCATGGTCATCATTAGATTGTTAATTCCAGGTTTTTATCACATTCAAACTCCATCATCTGCTGTGGCAGGCTTCGAACCTGGGTCCCCAGAAGATTATCTGGATTTCCAGGTCAGTGATAATACCACTAGGCCATCGCCTCCCCTGTTCCTGTTGTTGTTTCCCTGTCCTCCTCCAAGGTTTGGGAAGTTCAGATTTTAGCTAGTACGAAGTCTTCTCTCCATCAGCAACTCTGCTGAAGCTATCCTTGGAGTTGCATGAAGGTTAGCCCCATAATCAAATAGGAACTGGAACAGTTTGGTATCAAGTGAAGTTGTAGGCTATTTAAGCCTCCCTTCACTATTTAGACTGCTTTTTCTGCCTGACCATTAGATAAAGTGTGGTATGGAGCTGTCCTATGTGTTAAATACTATTCTACTTTAGGAAATACTCAAATTCCTTGCTGGTAAACAACGGCCCATTATCTATTGCCAACACTTCCAGGTGCCCATGTATTGCAAAATATGCGTGCAGTTTTTTTTATCATCATCCCTGTGCAGGATGGGGCCAGTTTATGACTGAACTTTCTGCAATAGCACACCAGTCCAAGGAAAGACCTAAGCTCCGGTCCAGACATGGGAGTCGGGCACCTTTGATCGCCCTCATTTTATTGTCCAATTGGTGTAACCCAGACTTGTGGATTCTGTAGCCCACATAGGTCACTCAAGGATGCCTTGAACACACATTGTTGCTTTCTAAGGCGTATGCCTGCCTGGGAGAAACATTTAAATATTATGTCCAAGTTCTCTAAGTGCTTCTTATATGCCTTCCTTGTTTTTAGCACATCACCTAGATAAGTGGTGACCTGGCGTAGACCTTGTTAAAAGTTCTCCATCGTTTGCTGAAAAATTGCATAGGCTGACGATACCCCAAATGGTATCTCGTATATTGATACAATCCCTTATGGGTATCAATTGTTGCATATTTCTAGGAATCCTGATCTAACTGCAATTGCAGATATGCATGGCTCATATCCAGCTTCGGGAAGACAGTCCTCTGCTAGCTTTGTGAGGGATTGGGTATTTGTCCAGCTGTGAAAAGCAGTTTGCCATTTGTTTAAAATCCCCACAAAGGCAAACTGACCCACAATCAGTATAACGGTACTCCCTATTCCAAATACAGCAGTGGAATGATGATTGGGCGGGCCTTGCAGAATTGCTTCCTGGTCAACATGCAAGGTCACCTTGGCTCCTTTGATAGTCACTAAACCTTCCTGAAAAGCTTCTGGGTATTTAACGAGGCAGCAATTTTTTAATCAAAAAATGTTGAGCCAATCTAGGTGAATCTTTCTCAAACAATTTCACTCCATAAAGTTTAGGCCCCAGCCTTTTTCTACAATCAGTGGTAACTGAACCAGCTGCTTCTCATTACAGGCTAGAACTGAAGCTGTACTCTTAATCTGTCGAGGTTCCCCAGTATAGGTTCTCAATCAAGCTGAGGTTTTGCACAAATTTAAGGACTGGCGTCCAGAGGAAATTTTGTTCAAGACAAGCAATCACTGAAATGGCTGCACCGGTATCAACCTCCGTTAGAACTTGGTGGCCATTTAATCAGACGTTTATTTCAATTGTTCCAAACCAGATGTAGGTGGACTTTACAGGGTATGCACTCTCCTGGACACCAGCCTATGAGTTCTCTTACTCAATTTGCTATTTGAGTCTGCAAACCAGCAGCAACTACAATGGCTTGCTGGTCCAGATCCTGAAAAAACTTTTAACTGTTTGACCAAGGCTTGGCTTGGTTTTAGGGTTTTACTGTGGGCTGACCCAGAGTCCCTCTGTTCAGGATATGTCCTGAGTGAGGCTATGCAATAGCTTTCATTCAAATAGTGTTCCCCAAGCTCAGTCGGAATGGCAAGGGTGTCCATTTCCATCAGAATACCCTGTCAGTCGCGCTCCACTTGTTGCATTTTCCAATGATAAAGCCAGTTGTAGTGCCCGTTTGAAGTCCAGTTGTGCTTTGGCTAGTAATTGCTTTTGCATGGTTACATCATTAATCCCACATACCATACGGTTACTCAGCATTTCATTAAGGGTTAAATTAAAGTCACACGTCTCTGCCAGTCATATTAGCCTTGTCAAAAATCCTGATACAGATTCCCCTGGTTCCTGTATTGCCAAGTAAAATCGACAGCATCTCAGAATTAGAGGAGGCTTGGATAGTAATATTTCTTAACTCATCCATCAACTTTTGAAAGGCCTTAGTATCTGGTGCCTCAGGGAAAGTTAGGCTCCTAATAACCAAAAAAGCTGTGGATCTACAAACTGTCAGGAGAATTACTCATTGCTTCTCATCTGCCCCAATGTCATTTGCCTAGAAAAAAAAAATATATTCTTACCACATACTGGGCCCAGTCTGTAGATCAAACGAGTCATGTTTCCCAAATGACAGCTTGATGCCAGAAATGCTTTTCCCAACTCAGAGATGAGTACTATGAGTGAATTTCTTCAGGAGCTTGCTTTTCTTTCTTCACCACTGAAATAACTCCATAGAGCTCAGCATCCTGTCACCAAATCGCCCTTTATTTACATATGGAGACTCCTTGATTTTATTTATGTGTATCCAGTTTTCTCAGAGTCAGCTCTCAGAGTGAACACAATGTCTGACATTCCTGTTCTTATCTCTCAGCCAGGACTGCCTGATTCAACCAGATAGCAGCCCCAAACAGGGAACTCATATTCTATGAGGTGTGCCCAGCTGATTTCATTAGAATCACTGTAGAAACTGATTTGGAAAGTTTGTTGTACAGAATTTGAGCTGAAGACAAATAGAATAACTTTATAGGTATAATAAAAGCAGAAAATGATGGAAGTAATATAGATTTGTGGAGACAGAAACCAACTTAATTTTTGAGAGAATTTTCAACTGAAATGGGAAGAAGTGGGATTACACTCAGGATTGAGTCTAGAATGCTATAAAGTGCCCAATGGAAGGATGAGGTACTATTTTTCAAGCTATCTTTAAGCAACAGTGCGGGCGGCTAGGTCCACAAACAGCTCAGAATGGAAATGTGGTTAGTAATTTTAATCTTCTGTCTCAGTTATGTCTAACAGTTTTACAGTTCTGATGAGAGGTCACCAACCTTAAATATTAATTATACTTCTCTTTCCACAGATCTTGTCTGACCTGAGTATTTTTAGCATTTTATGTTTTATTTCAGACTTCCAGCATAATGTGACAACAGTAAGATTAATAAATTAATCAGACTCTTAAAAATTCTTTCATGGGTTCTGGACATCACTAGAAAGAAATGCAAAGATGGTTGGGCTTAAGACACAACCCTGCAGTGGTGTACTGAGACAGAAATGATTGGCCTTGAACAATCACAACTATCTTCCATTGTGCTCTCTGTGACCAAAATTGGTGAGACATTTTGAGACAGATTCCCATTAACTTCAATTTTGCCTGGTTTCTTTCATGTCATGATTAAATGTTGCCTTGATGTCAAAGGCAGTCACTCTCACCTTACTTCTTGAGTTCAGCTCATTCGTTCATCTTTGGATCAAGACTGTGTAGAGCTTGGTGGATCACAAACTGGGAAACATTATGACTATTTTTGAGTAAATGTCGCTATATAGCATTGCTTGCAGTACTTTTAAGATTTCATAGAGAGGGCTGATAGAGCAGGAATTGGTTGGTTTTGATTTTTCTGGTCTTTTTGCTGTTCGGAAAAACTTGGCCAATCTTTCTAATTGTTGAGTAGATGCCAGTGCTGTAGCTGTATTGGAACAGTTCAACTAAGGGCAGGGGTAGGACTGTGTGCAATTTTCAGTACTATTGATGGAATGTTGTCAGGGCTGGAATGTTGTCAGGGCCCATAGCCTCATATAATCCAGATGTCCAGTACCTTCAGCTAATTCAGTGTCAGTAGAGTGAAACATATTGGCTGAAGATTGCCATCTGTTGATCTCAGAAGGAGTCTGAGATCACTCAATATTTCTTCAGCTTTGACCTTTGCATTGATGTGCTGGGCTGCCCTGTCACTGAGAACGGGGAGTTTTTTTTTCTTCTTTTTCACAATTCCCCTCACTACAGCCTAACTCCGGTAGTGCTTATATTTTCCCCAGCACCATGTTGTGTGTGTGCAGGTGTGAGACATACTGGAAGACAACAGGTGTACAAATCTTTATACATTTTCCACCACCAAGAAGAAAGGAAACACCAGCGTGGCCAGTGAAAAGCAGCCCTTCTCATCAAAGGGTAATGCTGTGTGATGAAAAAAGTGGAGGAGAGGGCAGAGATTAAATCAAAATAGAGTTGGAGGGGAAAATAAAACACTCCATTCCCTGTGGTGCCCACCCCTCCCTGAACAGCTCGAGGATGTTGGTAGACACCACATGCTCCTTCTCCAGAGACACCCGGGCTCTAACATAACTGTGGAAGAGGGCAGGCAATCGGCTAGAACGACCCCCTCCACGGCCTGGTGCCTGAACCTGTTTATGGCCAGTTTGGCCAGGCCCAGGAGCAGACCTACAAGAAGATCCTCTGACCAACCGCCCCCCTCCGCACCAGGTATCCAACGATCAGGAGAGTGGGACTGAAGTGCAACCAAAAGCAGAGGAGAAGATTGAGAACGGGATATATACAGAGTCTCCTCCTTACGTTTAATTTGATTATCCATCACCAGTTATGTTGCGACACGGCAGGACTTCAAAGCTTAGATCTGATCTATCGGTTATGGAAACACTTGCTTAGCTCTGTCTATTACATGTTGCTTCTGCTGTTTGACACACAAAAAGTATTATTGCTTCAATAAATTGACCCATCATTTTTAAAAGTATATAGTTAGCTGTTACCATGTATTTTGCATACGCACCTGATACGCTCCTGCAATGCTCTCCTGAATTCTTCATTGAACCAGACAGGTCTCTATCTTCACATGGACTATGCAGTAGTCACTTGTACTGGTTCCAATCACTCCTGCCGATTGTGTTGCAATGTCTAGGAGATTTGGTTTCCTTATCACTTGTTGCAGATCTAATCTAGCAGTGATGTTCTCAGGACTTGGCCAATCTGTTCAGTAGTGATGCTATTGAGCCACTCTTGGCAGTAGACGCTAGAGTGTGGTGCTGGAAAAGCACAGCCAGCCAGGCAGCATCCGAGCAGTAGGAAAGTCGACAATTCAAGCATAAGCCTGATGAAGAGCTTATGCTCGAAACGTCAATTCCCCTGCTCCTCAGATGCTGCCTGACTTGCACTACACTCTTCAACTTTGATCTCCAGGATCTGCAATCCTCATTTTCTCCAGGTAGACCCTGAGTCCCAACCCAAAGTCCACAATGGGCTCTTGCTGCCCTTGGTGTTACCTCCATGTGTTGTTCAGATTTATCAGCTATGGGGGAAGGGGTGAGTAGGACAGTGGTAGTGGTAAGCAACTTTCCTAGTCTAACCTGATGCATTAAGATTTCATGGGGTCTGATGTCAATATGCTGGGTTTGCAGGACCACCTGTGTTCCTGATGAAGGGCTTTTGCAGGTGTGTGTGTGTGTGCAGGTGTGAGACATAGTGAAAGACAACAGGTGCACAAATCTTTATACATTTTCCACCACCAGGAAGAAAGGAAACACCAGCGTGTTTTACTGCTCCTCGGATGCTGTCTGAACTACTGTGCTCTTCCAGCACCACTGATCCAGGATCTTGTTTGCAGCATCTGCAGTCATTGTTTTTACCCACCTGTTGCCCAGGGATGGGCACAGCGAAGGCACAGTCCTTGGCTGTGAGTTTTGAAGTATAAGACGTATGCTTTGAAAACTTTGCTGCCTTGATCTTATGTGAACATCCAAAGTAAGGCCAAGCTTCTGGATTCAGGGAAAATGAGTTAAAATAAAGACCATTCATGATTTAACTGAATGACGGAAAAGATTCAAGGGAGTGAACAACCTACAGTGTTCCAAACAACCTCTGAGTTTCCAAATGGACAGGTCATGAAGACCATATTTACAATACCATTAGAAATTTTGAGCGACTGAGAAATCAAATTCAGGACACTAGAAACGTGAAAGAGGAAGGAGTTGAGGTAAATGCAAAAGGAGTGTTTATGTGAAGTTACGGGTGAATTTTAAATAATGGAACCTGTGAGAACAGCAGCTAAGCAAGGCAATCTTGAGGCATTTACAAAAAGTGAGAGAGGTAAGTGTAAAGTGAGGATTTGAAGGAATAGTGGGCAGGAACCATTTAAGAGACTCAAGAGGACAATTTAGAGCAGCAGTAGCATTGAAAAAAAATTAAAGACATTTGCAAACGTAAGAAAGCAGCGGTGCGGAAGCAAAATGCACGGTAACAGCTAATTAAATATTTTTTAAAAAATGTATCATAAAATTGCTGAAATGCGAAAACTTAGTACTCAAAAAATTTCATTTATGAAAGCTTTGGAGAGAACGAGGCGAATTTCTTTCAGTCTTTAAGGGAATCCTAATGTTAGCTTGTTACTGACAGACATTCCCCGGGGCGCTAGTCGAATTGATACTCGTGTGTTTTTTTAAATGTTTGGACCAACCATTCCCGGTCACGGAACGATCAAATTTCCGAGAACTGGAAACGAAACTTTCTGCGTAATATCGGAGCTTCGAATGAGGGTCCAGTCACGGTGAAGCCCCCTCCTCCCCCCCCCGGAGCTGTGCAAAGAACACGGGCATAAAAGAGAAGCATTTCCGGCCCAATACACACGCCTCTCTCAGCACTGATGTCAACACAGATAGATAGCGAGAGGAGGACCCAGGTGAGACTTTGCCCAGTGTTGCCATCAAGCATCCTCAACCCCCTCCGCCTAAAACTTACTACCACATTCAAAAGCTCGGAGTCCCTCCGTGTCATCAGTCGCTGACACCGTCTCTGCCGTGATGGCCAAGAACCGCTCTCCAGACAAGAAATCCAGGAGCCGGACCAAGTTCGTGGAGGTAAGCTGGAGCCTGTGCACAGAGGCTGGCTTAGCTGAACTGCATTGCTTCTGCTGGCGCTGCATCAGGCTGTGGGGTGAGCAATGCAATTGTTGAATTTGCAATGTGCTGCCCATTAGCAGGCAGCGGCTGTACTCGGTATGAACTTGATACATGTATATATTTTTTAAAGAAATTACTGACACTTCCTGCTGTCGTGAAAAAAAACAAATTAATGTATTAGGCAAAGTGAGGACCCCTCTTAGATTTGGGGGAGGGGTTTGTGGATTTGTTCAGGTCTGTCTTCTGGCGTATTATGTTCCCCGCCGCCCCCCACCCCATTTTAAGTCGCGACATGTCATAAATGTTTCATATCTTACAACATACCGTCCTCCCTACTGCACGTTACTCACATCCTGCGACTCAGAGGAAAAGCATGAACAGTTTCCAGCTCTAAAAGAAAGAATGACGTGTTTGTGATGGAAAACTATCCGGTTACCAAGAAAAATAAGGGAATTGCTACTGGAAACTGTTGGGAAGGCTCTTTAGGATTAATCACATTTCCAGAGTTCAGATATCTCTGGGAGGGCACAATGCTACTTAAGAGAGAGAATCTTCCCCCACTATTGAAGATGACATTAATGCATTTTAGTCAGATCCCTCCCGTGTCACATCAAATCGGTTAAAATCGGACGTTGGTGATGTTTCGACTGCAACAGGAATAAGTGGGATCAACATTTTGTAACAGACAGCTGTTCCAAAAATGCTGTGTACTGAGTTACTGACCGCAGTTTCTTCCTCAGTCGTGTAATATTTAGTGCTTATGTATTTATCACTCCGTCTTTAAAGCTATTATGGAATCTGTTTTTACCATTATTTCTCTTGGGTTAATTAATAGTCAAAATAACCTATTAGCAAAATAAAGAAATAACCTTGCCCGTTATCTTGTTTTTAAAAGTTAAATTCATGCCCTTCAATTACCAACTCGCCATTAACAGAAATTATTTTCCCAGTTAAAAGAACCTTCCTTATTTTGACCTTTCAAAAACCTTCCTTATTTTGACCATTCCTGTTGATCCCCTACTGAAAGGAGCTACAATTTCTCAAGCATATCCTTTACATTATCTTACTCCAGTACAGTCAAAATAAATTAAATAGGGTGAACATTAAGATGGATGTTATCATAATAAACTTGCTTCCCAATCCATGGGTCTATCCATGCATCCTATCTCATCTTCAATTAACTCTTCAAAACGTACCTCCTTTATCTTCAGTTATGATTCAGAGAAGCCGGTGCTGGTCTGGGGTGGACAAAGTTAAAAATCACCCAACATCAGGTTATAGTCGAACAGGTTTATTTGGAAGCACTAGCTTTCAGAGTACCACTCCACAACCACCTGGTGAAGGAGTAGCACTCTGAAAACTAGTGCTTCCAAATAAACCTGTTGGACTATAACCTGGTGTTGTGATTTTTAACTCTCTTCAGTTAGCTCCTTTTCAGCTCCTGCTATGTGCGAGGCTAAGTGCTATGCACAAATGATAGGATCCCTGTACAACAGCAACAAAATCCATAGAATCCAAAATCCATAGCAGAGGTGGCCTTTGAGCCATTGTATCTATCTTGTCTGGAACAGCAACTTAGCTAGCTTCATACCCCAATCTTTTGCCTGTATACTTTTTCTCTTCAGTTGCTTAGACAATTCTCTTTCAAAAATGAGATTTGGCATCTTACTGTACCACACTGTCAGGCTATGCATTCCAGACAGCAACCACTCAATGCCCGAAAGGATTTTCTTCACATTGCTGTTGGTTCTTTTGTCATTAATTTCAAATCTGTGTCCTCTGGTTCTTGACCCTTCTGTCAACAGGAACAATTACTCTATCCAGACCGCAGCTCTCTTCTCAACCTTCTCTCTAGAAGGAAAACAATACAAGCCTCTCCAATATATTCACCTCTCATGCATTTTTTCTCTGTTCCCTTTATTCATTATGATTCTCCCACTTGCCCAAAATTTTAAAGTATCAAATATTTAAATTTCCTACGGTTGGGAATGTAGCAAAACCTGCTCCCTATTTGAAACAGAAAAGGTTCAAAACTCTCAGTAGATTTTTTCATATCCTTTGAGCTTAGGGAGAGCAGACCTTGCAACTAGCCTTAGCGCTTGCAAAGAGGGAAAGAACTGGAAAGAGTCTTTACAATACACATTGAAAGATCCTTCAGCACCCTTTGTGTTACAGCACTTGTCTTCCTTTTGATACATTGTCATGATTCAGTTTCCGATCTCTGCTGATCCCAGTTGGAACAATTGACCTTAGTGTGCTTGGGCCTGCGCTGGCAAATTAGTCAGGTTTACTTTTTTTAATGAGTGAGTAGTGATGAATTTTTGTTCTTTTGAACCTGAGGAAGGTTTATAGTGGAGTTCGCTTGTATCAGTATTAGGGCCTCCGCACAAGAGTATACAGGGCCAATTAAACAATTCGCATATGGCACCAATCTTGGAAGTATTGTGCACTGTGAAGAGGATAACATTAAACTTCCAAATGACAGACAGGTTGGAGGAGTGGGTAGATAAGTGGCAAATGAAACTTAATGCAGGTAAGTGTGAAGTGATTCATTTTGGTAGGAAAAGTTGGAAAAGAGAAAATAAAGGGGGATAATTTTAGGGTGTTGAGGAGCAGAAGGCCCTGGAGATATATATGCACAATTATCAAGGGGAGCAGGGTAGGTTGAGAACATCAACAAAATGAACAGGATCCCGGCTTTATAAGTAGGGCTTAGAGCACAAAAGCCATGAGATTATGATAAACCTGACTAAAACCCAATTCAGCGTCAACTGGATAGGTGTCAATTTCTGGGTACCATACCTCAAAAAAGATTTGAAGGCGTTTAAAAAAAAAGTGCAGAAAAAGTTAATGAGAATGGTTCGAGGAATGAGGAACTGCAACTACATTGAAATTGGAGAAGCTGGGGTTATTCTCCTTGGAGAAGAAAAAGTTGGGAGGAAGTTTGTTGGAGATGTTCAAAATCATGAGACTATACAGAGAGTATATAGAGATAAACTGTTACTATTAGTGAACGATTGAGAACCAGAGGCATTGATTTCAGGTAGATGAGACAAGAGGCTTTGGTAACACGAGTAATGTAATTTGCAGAATGTTTATGTCAATGACAAAAAGATTCTAGATTTACATTTTCAAGCCACCATTTTTTTTTCTCATTTTGAAATTTGATAGATGATAATGATTCTGTGGGCTTAATTTAATGATTGACATGAATGTGATCCATTATTCAGTGGTGCTAAACTAATTGAAACAAAATGCATCTCTGTGTGCTTAACCAAGATGGATTTTAGTGGATTGAGATGATCCAACTATTGTTTTTACAAAGGGCCACTGAGGAATTGAGAGTTTTATCCTTACATCATTAGAAGTAAACTTTGAGATGCAGAGTGCTTGATTAATAGGATGTGGGATTGCATCAGTGATTCCCAGGTTGTAAACTCCTAATCTCTGGATTGTTGAGGAGAAGTCTGAGTGGAGGTATAATTGTTTATCTTTAGGATGGTAAATCAGCCATGTTACTTCTCAGCGCTTCGACTGAGTAACCAGTTACACTGCAAAACTATCAGGAAGGCATGGTAAAAACAATGACTGCAGATGCTGGAAACTAGATTCTGGATTAGAGTGGTGCTGGAAAAGCACAGCAGTTCAAACAGCATCCAAGGAGCAGGGAAATCGATGTTTCGGGCAAAGGTCTTTCATCAGGAAGGGCAAAAGTCCTTCATCTTTCCTGATGAAGGGCTTTTGCCCGAAACATCAATTTCCCTGCTTATCAAATGCTGTCTGAACTGCTGTGCTTTTCCAGCACCACTCTAATCCAGTGTCAGGAAGGCATGAGTTGGTCTTTCCTTTCAATTAGAAAATAGTTCACAGTTAAAACTTCACATAATCAAAAAAATGAATTACTAATCATTGGATCAATGCAGAGTTTTGGGAACAAGTATTGAGTGATATTTTAAGCCTATGTTGTGAGAGCTGTAGTTTATCTGTGGAATTATTCCTGCAGTATGTAGGTTCCTTTACAGTGGAGGATCAAGATCTTGATGAAAAGACATGGCGAATCCATCAACAGCTTCATATTCTGAAGGTAAAGATTGCATGTTGTCACCAAAAGTTGTCTCAGAGGGACTGTTCTTAAAGTCAGTCGCTGGTCCATTAACTGGTGGACAATTCCTAATAAACTAAATCATAGCAATAGGATAACATTCAAACTAGGAAAGGGAACAGTTAAACCTAATGATACGTGACGATTGATCAACGTATAGGCTTCTCGTTACAATGGTGGAGGTTTAAAACCTCCAAATTCATTTAATTAGGAGTAGTATCCTGTGATTGGAGAGAGACATAAGAGACAGCAGATCCTTCATGGATAAAAGATGTTTTACAATAGTCTAAAATAGTGAAATATGGGACGCTAAGGGTGAAAATGCAGCTGGATATATTCCACTGCTATGAAGGGAGAACATAAAATGACTGGCATTAAAATAGATTAAATTGAAAAACTTATTGGCGAGAACCGAATTAGACAACATCTGGAGCTGCCTATAGAAATAGCTAAATGAAGATCTAAAGAAACCACTAAACTGCATATGTTTCAAAGCAGAAAAATACTTGGAACGTGGAAGCACAGTTGAAGCTAAGCTTTAATGGTTTCAAAGTAGTAACATAGATTTGTGTTTTCCACTTGAACTTTTTTAAAATTTTTCTTATTAGCTGTAACTCTGATGTTTGAAAATTTTATGTCAGGAGGAATACAATAGTTGTTAGTTTCACCATTAGAACACAAGTATATCTTAACTTTAAAAAACTCTGCTAACTTCAAAATGACAAACAGGTAGGAGGATTGTGTGGATAAGTGACAAATGGAACTTAATGCAGACAAATGTGAAGTGATTAATTTTCGTAGGAAAAGTTGGAGAGGATAAAATAAAGGGGATAATTTTAGGTGTTCAGGAGCAGAAGGCCCTGAGATATAGGTGATAGAGTTAAAAAATCTTTAGATGGACGTTAACTAAAGGGTCACATTTAGTTTCTAGTATTAATAAAAATATAACTTTTAATTCAAGAATATTTGGGGACCGAATCCAAATGCTGAATATTTTGATTTATCATAATGTTGAACTCATCAAGTTTAAGTTGCAACATTGTCCATCTAACCTACAAAATGGGATGTGTTTGGACCAAACATTTTTACCTTGTCCATAGATCCCAGTGCTATTATTAAGTGGAATCAAAAAAAACGATATTAAGGTCAACTTAAAAAGTGGTGAAAAGTAGCATGATAAACAATTGCTTCATATGAAATTATATTGTCAAGCAGTTGAGATGCTTGTAAAAAAAGGATGATAGTAATCATTTCCATTAATCTAGATTATTCTATTCAGTCGTGGTCTGTGGGTTTCATAATTGCAATGGAAATCATAGTTATGCTTATGAAAAAAATATGCACTTTTTTCCTGTTGTTTTGACTATCTGCTTATTTAATGTGACCAAGTTTTCTAGTAAAATGGTGCCAGGCATTAGTTGCACACTAATTATCTTATATAGGGCTCTTGTAAAGAGCCCTCTTGTGACACTACCTCTAGGTTGGAAGGTCTGTGTTCAATACCCACTTTGCAAAGAAATGTGTAAAAACATTTCTGAATATGTTAATTAGAAAAATAAGATTAGATTAGACTTAGTGTGGAAACAGGCCCTTCGGCCCAACAAGTCCACACCGACCCGCCGAAGCGCAACCCACCCATAACCCTACATTTACCCCTTACCTAACACTACGGGCAATTTAGCATGGCCAATTCACCTGACTATATTTTTTAAGAATGTAGGCTTCTGGTGGTGTGGTGGTAGTATCCCTACTTCTGGACCAAAATGCCTGGCTTGAGTACCATCTATACCAGAGGTCATACAGCCATACAGATCTACAACTCAGAAAAAGGGCCTTCATCCCATCATGTCTGCTCCACTCAAAAACAACAACCTAACTATTCTAACCATATTTTCTAGCACTTGGCCCACGGCATTGTATGCCTTGGCATCGCCATTGCACTGTAGTGATTGTAACAAGGGAAGGCAGGTGTTTCTCATAGAATATGAGTTCCCTGATTGAGAATGCTAACCTAGTCCAATTGGGGAGCCCTGGCTGACCAAATATAAACAGAATGTCTGAAATCCTGTTCACTCTGAGAGCTGGCTCTGAGGAAACCGGACCAGTATTGAGTACTGTGCACATGTAAATAAAGGGTGACTTAGTGATGGAATAATGGCCTCTGTAGAGTTATTTCATGCACCTGTAAGTACTACTTAAATGTTTTGAGGGTTTCTGACTCTACCACATTTACAGGCAATGAGTTCCAGTTTCCCATTAACCTCTGGGTAAAAAGAAAAGCTTCCCTCACATTCTCTTTAAACCTCCTGCCCCTTACCTGAAACCTAAGCCCCCTGCTCGTTGACTCCCCCAAGGGGAAAGTCTTCTTCCTGACTACCCTACCTATGCCCTTCATAATTTTATACATCTCAATCATGTCTCCTCTTAAACTCCGCTGCACTAGGGAAAACAACCCCAGTCTATTTAAACTCTCTTCATAATTAAACCGCTTCAAGCACAGTCACATCCTCGTAAATCTTCCTTGCGTCCTCTCCAATGCAATCACATCCCTCCTATAGTGTGGAATCCAAAACTACCAGCTGTGTCCTAAACAACATTTTATACAGTTCCAGCATAAGATTCCTGCTCTTAAATTCTATGTCTCAGCTAATCAGGCCAGGATGCTGACCATTTGCCTTCCTAACCACTTTATCTACTTGTCCTGATACCTTAAGGGACCAGTGTACATACACACCAAGGTTCCTCTGATCCTCAGTGCTTCCCAGGGTCCTAAAATTCATTATCTATTCCCTTGCCTTGTTTGTTCTGACCAAGTGCATCATCTCACATTCATCCAGATTGAAGTCCATTTGCCACTGATCGACCCGTCTGACTAGCCTGTGTATACCTTCCTGTATTCTAAGGCTCTTCTCACTATTTACTACCACTCTGAATTTTGTATCACCTGTGAATTTGCTGATCAATCCTCCTACATTCAATTTAAATCATGTATATAAGCCACAAACAGCAAGGTCCCCAACACTGACCCCCTGTAGGATCTCAAGGGATATAGACTTCCAATCAGAAAAACATTCCTGAATTATCACCCTCTGTGTTTCCTGCTATTCCAGCCAACTGTGGATCCAGCTTGGAAAATTGGATGCCGTGTGTTCTTATCTTTGCTATCAGTCTCCTATGCTGACCTTATCAAAAGCCTTGCTGATGTCCAAGTAGACTACATCAAAAGCATTGCCCTCCTCTGCAAATGTGGTCACCACTTTGGAAAAATTAGTCAAGCCGGTCAGACATAACCTCAGTTAACATAACCATGCAGACTATTCTTGATTAATCCTCACCTTATAAAGTACTGATTAATTCTGTCCCTCAGAATCACTTCCGGTAATTTCCCAACTACGGAGGTTAGACTGTCTGGCCTACATTTTCCTGATTTATACCTTGCTCCCTTTTTGAATGATGGTATTACATTGACTGTCCTCCAGCACCTCTCCGGTGGCCAGACAGGAATTGTAACTTTTATAAGCACCCTTATTTCCCCCCTTACCTCACTCAAAGATCTGGGATACATTTCATCAGGCCCTATCAACTTTTAGCCCTGCCACAGCACACACTCGGAGCCTCTTCTCTGTTTACACTAACTTATTTAATTGTATCACAGACCTTCTCCCTGATTTCTATCAGGTGTTTCATAAAACACCTGAGCAGGTTGATGAAAAAAGACCCATAAAATCATGATTCTAAGGGTCCTTAGAAGCATGGTGGTAATGTCCCTACTTCTGGTCAAGGAGCTCCGGGTTCAAAGCTCACTTGCTCCAGAAGTGTGTCATAACATCTGTGGCAGGCTGATTAGAAAATGTTGTGGTCTCATGATCCTACAAAAGTAATGTGGAAAACTTAATGCTATAGATGATGCATATCTAAAATGTTTGTTTTTAAAATTCTCCTTTTGATTTCAAAGAGGAATTAATCATTTTGTTAGTAGAATTTCAATCTGTTTCAGTTCTTAAAAGGCACTTAAGTTGTATCTCACGTCATCTGACATGTGCTTTTATTTTCTTGTAGGATCTTCCTCGAAAAATGGCAGTAATACTAAAATTCTCATCACAAGGAATAAAGATGTACAATGAAAATAAAGAGGTATAGTGAAGAGACCCATTTATAATTCAAGCTGTACAACTTATTCACTTTATTATGACTGGAAAGCTTGACAAAATGGCTACTGAAGTCAAATTTAATGAAATACAAAATTCATAAATAGTATTTGGTAATACCTTTGAACATTTTTTTTTTCCTTTCCCTCATTCCATTTCTCCAACCTACCCTCTTTTTTTTTTTCTCTTGCTTTCTCTCCTTAAGTTGAAGTATGACCATCTAATTAGCTTTCTCATAAATAATTGTCAAATTGGTCAACTGCAGATAATGAAAATTGTCTGGCACGGTAAATGTTGATGCACATTAGAGGCCGCAGTTAAAAATTCAGCACAGTCAAGTTTTGGGGGATATACTGCCAATCATTGACTCTGTCTCATTAGCTTTGCCTATCAATGATAGTGTTGTATTTATGATTTTAGGAAATATGTATGGCTTCAGAGTGTATAACTCCAACAGATCATCTCCTCGTTTGTATACCATTACTTATTAAAATTGGAACTAAGTGTCTACTTCCCCTCTCCTTCCCAACATCATCCTCACTCAAGCTCTGAATCTATATAACATTTTAGTTTGTCCCTCATTTTCACCATCTTCTTCCAACTATCACAAGTTTCATCTCCTCTGAAGCACAACTCCAGTTCCCCAAATTTTTCCTCCTGTGAACTAATGATCACACAACCAACTTACCCGACGCAAATGTTTGCTAACCCAGCTATGTACTCACCTTGCCTACAATTCCTTTCAGCTAACTTAATGGAGAATGCAAGAGAGCATGCCAGGAGCAGTACCTGGCATACCCAAAAATGATGTATCACCTGGTGAAGCTACCAAATAGGACTAATTGCATGCCAAACAGAATAAGCAGCAAGTGATAGACAGAGCTAAGAAATCCCACAACTCAGAGATCTAAGCTCTTTAAGAGCAAATTACTGCAGATTATGGAAACTGTACTGAAAATAACAAATGCTGGAGATCACAGTTTATCAGTTATCATCCATGGAGACAAAGCTTGCTGTCTCTCCATGGATGCTGTCTGACCAGGTACAAGCTCTGTAGTCCTGTCACATCCAGTTGTGAATAATGGTGGAAAATTAAAGAACTGAATGACTTCAGATCCTAACCATAAGTGCAAAAGATAATGCTGAAGCATTCACAGCAAACTTCAGCCAGAAATGCTAAATGGATTATCTACCTCAGCCTTCTCCAGTAGTCTCTGGTACCACAGATGCTGGAGCCAATTTGTGTCTTAAGCCAAATTGATTCACTCCACATTATATCAAGAAATGGTTGGAGGTATAGAATACTGCAAAGGCTATGGGTCCTGACAACATTTCGGCAATAGTACTGAAGACTCGGGCTCCAAAACTTGCTGCACCCTAGCAATGCTTTTCCAATATAGTTAGAACACTGGAATCCACCCAACAAGTTGGAAAACTCCCCAGGTATGTCCTGTGTACAAAAAGAGGACAAATCCAATCTGGCCAATTACCGCCCCAACATTCTACTCTCGATCACCAGTGAAGAGATGGAAGGTGTCATCAACAGTGCTACCAAGCAGCACCTGCTCAACAATAACCTTCTCAGTGATGCCCAGTTTATGTTCTGCCAGAGCCACTCCACTCCTGATCTCACCACAGCCTTGGATCAGACATAGACAAAAGAGCTAAATTCCTAAGGTGAGGTGAGAGTGATAGACCTTGACATTAATCAAAGCTGCATTTGACTGAGTTTGGCAGCAAGGAGCTTTAGCAAAACTGGGATCAGTGGTTATCGGGGGCAAATTCACTACTGGTTGGTGTCATACCTGGCATATAGGAAGACAGTTGTGGTTGTTGGAAATCCGTCATTTCAGCTCCAGGAAATCTCTGCAGGAGTTCCTGAGGGTAGTGTCCCATGCCCAACCATCTTCAGCTGCTTCATTAATGAGCTTCCCTTGATTCATAAGATTAGAAGTGGGGATATTTTCCAATGATTGAATAATTTTCAGCACTATTCACTACTCATCAGATACTGAGACAGTCCATGTTCAAATGCAACAAGATCTGGACAATATCCAGGCTTGGAATGGCAAGAAGCAAATAACGTTTGCATTACACAAATGGCAGACAATAAGAGACAATCTAACCAATCCCCCATGACATTCAGTGGTGTTGCCATCACTGAATCTTCTTCTATCAACTTCTTTGGGATTACCATTGACCAGAAATTCAACTGGACTCACCACATGAAAACCGGCTACAAGAGCAGGTCACAGGCTGGGAATACAGTGGCACGTAACTCCCCTCCTAACTCTCCAAAGCCTGGCCACCATATACAAGGCACAAGTCAGGAGTGTGATAGAATACTCCCCAGTTACCTGGATGGGTGCAGCTCCAGCAACATTCAAAAAGATTGATACTATCCAGAACAAAGCAGCCCACTTGACTGGCACCACATTCACAAGCATCCACTTCCACCACCAATGCTAAGTAGCTGTAGTGTGTACTATTTACAAGCTGCATGGCAAGAAATTCACCAAAGATCCTTAGACAGCACCTTTCAAACCCATGACCATTTCCATCTAGAAAGGCAGGGGCAACAGACACCGTGAGAACACCTACGAGCTGGAAGCTCCCCTTCAAGCCACTCACCATCCTGGCTTGGAAATATATCACCATTCTTTTCACTGTCACTGGGTCAAAATTCTGGAATTCCCTTCCGAAGGGTTTTGTGTGTCAACTTACAGCGTGTGGACTGCAGCAGTTCAAGAAGGCAGCTCACCACCTCCTTCTCAAGGGCATCTAGGGACATCCAATAAAAATTGCTGGCCAGCCAGCAATGCTGACATCCCATGAGTGAATAAAATAAAGTTCCTGCCCTTCTCACAGAACCTATACTAACTGTGTTGAAACACCAAAAGAGTTTGTGATTTCATTTGTACACATTATTCTATGATGTCCCACACTGAACATAATTAACCAATCCATTGAATTGCCCTTGATTGAGTACACTCTTAATTGTCCAAAAATACCAGTTGCTTAAAAAGCACCTTCTTTTGCCACTTTGGTTACTTTAAGGGAATTTTAAGATTCCATCTTTGGTTTTCTGGTTTTCCTTGTTTACTTGTTGGACCTAAATGATGTTATCTGGATGCATATGTCACTATCCAAATGTAGGTTGACAACATTCAACATCCAACCCCAGATCTAAAACACCATCCACTCTAAGCTGTCAGAAATCTTGCCTGATATAAATGAACACTTGAAAGAATTATTCTGTTCCTGTCAGATTCTGTGGCTTAACCTAAGACCATTTTGCTTTAATTCACTGTAATCTTATAGACTATTTCACTGAACCAAGCTTCAAATCTATCATCAAAACTTTCGCCCACTCCTTAATCGTTGTCTCATCTCCTACCGTGCAAAATCTGTTTTTTTTTTACATTCAGCCTCATCTTTTCCAAGGTGAATCCTCCTTAATTTTGTTCTAAGCTCTAAATCATTCAAGACTCCACTACCCTAACCTGTCCCACACTGACTCACACTTTCCATCCCGATCCTCACCAACACTGATTGAATGACCCTAATATATTTAATTCGGATTTCTCATTCTCTGTTAAAAAACTAATTTCTGTCCCACTTTAAGACCTTGGACTTTCTACCACTGGTCTTGCTATGCATCCCATCCTCCCGCCATTAGTCACCTTGTCTTCAATCACCTCAACTTCTTCCGCTGTTCCTCTGCCATTCTGTTCCTCTCACTACCTTTTACAGTCTCCTCAAAATTTGTTTTTGTGATCATGCTTTTAATCATGTCGACTAGCTCTTCTTTCGCTGTTCAGTGACCATTTTCCCATGACTCGCTTTAGGATGTTTATTTTGTTATTAATGGCACTGATCCAGCAAGTGCAATATTTTACAGTTATCACCCACTTGCCATGTTTTTATCTGATCATCTTGCTGAGAGATGGATCATAAGATGAAGCCTCACATGTATTAATGTTAACATTGATTTAAAAACTGAAAATGTGTTGCTGGAAAAGTGCAGCAGATCAGGCAGCATCCAAGGAGCAGGAGAATCGACGTTTTGGGCATGACTCTTCTTCAGGAATGAGGAAAGTGTGCCAAGCAGGCTAAGATAAAAGGTAGGGAGGAGGGACTTGGGGGAGGGGTATTGGAAATGCAATAGGTGGAAGGAGGTTAAGGTGAGGGGGATAGGCCGGAGTGGGGGTGGGGGCAGAGAGGTCAGGAAGAACACCCCCCCACCAACCCAACCTCCACTACCGGCACCTTCCCTTGCAACCGCAAGAAATGCAAAACTTGCGCCCACACCTCCTCCCTTACTTCCCTCCAAGGCTTCAAGGTATCCTTCCATATCCGCCATACACATCATTTACTGCATCCACTGCACCCGATGTGGCCTCCTCTATATTGGGGAGACAGGCCGCCTACTTGCAGAACATTTCAGAGAACACCTCTGGGACACCCGGACCAACCAACCCAACCACCCCGTGGCTCAACACTTCAACTCCCCCTCCCACTCCACCAAGGACTTGCAGGTTCTTGAACTCCTCCATTGCCAGACCATAGCAACACGATGACTGAAGGAAGAACGCCTTATCTTCCGCCTAGGAACCCTCCAACCACAAGGGATGATTTCTCCAGTTTCCTCATTTCCCCTCCCCCCACCTTGTCTCAGTTCCAACCCTTGAACTCAGCACCACCTTTCTAACCTGCAATGTTCTTCCTGACCTCTCCGCCCCCACCTCCACTCTGGCCTATCACCCTCACCTTATCACCCTTACCTTAACCTCCTTCCACCTATTGCATTTCCAATGCCCCTCCCCCAAGTCCCTCCTCCCTACCTTTTATCTTAGCCTGCTTAGCACACTTTCCTCATTCCTCAAGAAGGGCTCATGCTCGAAACGTCGATTCTCCTGCTCCTTGGATGCTGCCTGACCTGCTGCGCTTTTCTAGCAACACATTTTCAGCTCTGATCTCCAGCATCTGCAGTCCTCACTTTCTCCTAATTGATTTAAAAACAAACTTGGTTTCTGAATCGTGGAGCCAAGCCAATGTTATTGATTTTGAGAATCAAATTAAATCACTCCAAGTTCAAAGGATCAAATCAATTAAATTTTGCCAGGTTTTCTCATCATTTTGCAGATATTAATTTCAGTTTAATTGAGGAATCAATCAGTCTTAGCTAAATTGAACTGGATATCTGCTGAATTTGATGCTTTTCTAGGCTTAACTATAGGAATGTGATTATGTGTAATATACAAAAAAAGATTCTACAGAAGTATCTGGCAGTAGTAGAATTTATTCTATCCTGTTATCCTGGTGTAATATTGTTGGATATATGAGAAATGGTGGTGGGGTGGGGGGCGGGAGTCCTTGTGCTGTCTCTCTAAAGCCTAGTTTAATTTCAACTTCAGCTAATACATCTACCAATACATCTTGTGAGAACATTTGGTCATTTTTATTTGTTCCAACGAATTCTGGAAAGTAGCTGATAGGTTTAAGGGTTGTGTTTTAAAAGTAACATATATTCAGCTAAGAATTTTTAAAAGGCTAATGGACCTAAAAGCTAATGAGATAGGTTGTGCAGTTAATTTCACTCACAGTTACAGTTAATAAGACTGTAAACCATAGAGAGATTGTTATACTGCTTTAGTAATCAGTAAAACTCTCACATCCATTTCTCCTGGGAAGGCTCCCAGTTCAAAATGTTAAGCAGGGTTTGTTTAACAACAAAACATGGCCTTCAAGGTTGAATTCAAGACCCGCCTATCTTGTAGTTGTGCCATAACATGTCCAAACAGGCTGATAAAAACATGTTTTTATATAAAATAATGAATATCCTAACATTACATTATCAGGGCCCATTCTTTACTTAATCAAAATATTTTCTAATGAACCTCCTGCATTTTAACACTGATTATGGTTATTGGTAGGCTTTTTTTAAAGCAAGCAATTCACTCCTGATTTCCCAAAAGGCTGTCCATGATCTACAAGGGACAAGTCTGGAATGTAATGGAATGCTATCCACCCTGCTTGGATTAGTGTAATATCCAAGAAACCAACACCATCCAAGACAACAGCACATTAAATGGTGCCCATTCCACCAACTTAAACATTCATGCCCTAACACTGATGCAGAGTAACAGCACCTACAACATATATTGCATCAACTCATCAATATTTCTTCTAAAGCACCTTTCCAACCCACAATGTCTACTACCTAGAAAGATAAGGGCAGCAGATGCAATGAACACTGCCACCTGCAAGTTCCCCATCAAGTTTCATGCCATCTGGTTTGGGAATTATGTCACTTTCCCTTCACTTTCTCTGGGTTGAAATCCAGGCATTCCCTTCATAACTGTACTGTTGGTGTCCCTGCACATCAAAAAGCTTTAAGAGTTCAAGAAGGCAGCTAATCACAACTTTCTTGAGGGCACTTGGTGATGACAATAAATGCTGGTCTCCCACCAAAGAAGAAAAAGATGTAGTCAGTGATGTTAGGAGTATTGTATGTCCTGGCCTGCAGAAATGTTGTAATATATAAGGATGTGCAATTTGAAATTTAATTCCTTCAACCCCAGAGGTTCTTATTAATTTTAGGAACAAATGCACTCCTGAAGCCTTGCACTTTATAGAGAACTGGCTATATATTCTGCAACAAAGATTGTGTATTGTTCCTCGAGCAAATTTCTTGATGCATGAGAATCCTGTCAAAAATATACCAATTATATTGATCACATATAATGTGTGCAGACAGCAGGATATTCTTTGAACAAAGTCCCATACTGCCATACTTAATACATCGCTGAGGAGAATCTTGATGTCCATCTGTATACTAATTTGGAATGATATGTAAACAAAGCTGAAGAGGGAGGGGATGGGTCAATAGTTGTTAGTGGTCAGAACAGTGTCCTGTCAGTTTTTGAGATGTGCATCTGAACCCTGAACAGCGTAATGTGACAAATGTCCTAATTTGCAGAACGATAATGTAAATCTAATTAGCTTTGAAAATCTTATTCCACTTCCATCAGTATGTTCACAGCATAAACAACTCCAATTGAACATTAATTAGCAGTGGCTCACTGAGTGGCCACAATAATGACTGGTATATGAAATAGAAAGTTCACATTGGTGTAATTAGCAGTGCTTTTCTGAAGTTAAGAAACTTGGGGTATCAAGAGTGGATGCTTTATTACCTGCACTTAGTATTACTTGGAATGACAAAGTTTAATACTGACACAGTCCTGAAACTGGAAGAGTTGTCCTTTTTATCCAGCAGTGACATTCCTCCCTCCAGTTCATGTCATAAATGAATAGGATTTGTTCAAGTCCTTGATATGCTCCAGGTCAACTTAAAGAGGTGGCTAAAGGAACTAAGTGGTAATTTTCTATCTGCAGTATCCTCTGGAGGAGGGGTTGATCTAATAATCCAGCACAGTGCTCTGTGCTTTTTTTTGTATAGAAGTTTGAATTATACATTAATTCTAATTGATCACTTAAAGGGTTAATAGCTGCCTCAATGTTCTCTCTCTGTTGGGTGATCAGCAACATCCTGCTGTTGTGTGACTAACAGTTATCCTCCCAGATTGGTAATGTTATTAATAATGTTTGTTATGTGTGGTCATTTTATATTAACTAAATACATTCTTTGTGTGTAGATGGCTCACAGTAACCAAAGTGAATGTGGAAAATAGTTTGTCATGGAACTGGAACCAGAGACAAAGCTTTATGCATGAATTTTTGTTTTCAGGCCAGGAGCACTGAGTTGGGTGTGTCCCAGCTCCACAAACCTGATCCAAGAGAAAATGGTTCAGGAGTTGGCTTGGTTCTCTAGGAATCAGGCTGGACAACTTCAGAATTAATGTAGAGGTTCTCGAAGGTGTGAAGGTCTGCTTGGGTGGAAGGTCAGCCTCCAGACTCTGACGCGGAGTCTGCAGTTTACAAAAAAGAATAAAACATAAGACATCTCTCCAGTTCTCACTCCCTTACGTCCTTTCACTTGCCACACAATCCCCATGTCCCGTGCCAACCTAACTTAGTGCTAATTCATACCAATATATACCCCACAACCACCTATACTTTGCTCTTATACCTACTATTTTAACTTCCCAGTCTCCCCTGTAGGCATAACTTAGAACCATACTGAGATGAAATAAGTGAGAATAAATATTGTACTTAGGTGCTTAATTCTTAGTCGCAACTTTAAAAATCTATAACCACATGAGATGTTAATCAAACTATGAAATGATTGGCACTCTGCTGTGATAATGAAAGATTACAATATCAATCTGAAGCACTAATTCAGTTATGGTAACCTATAGGCTTATTTCAACGTAAGTGAAACAAAATAGCAATAATTAACTTTTGTTAGCATTCCTAATAGTTTTGCCACGGTATAACGGGCAGGAATTTTAAATGCCTTGCCAGCTTGATTTCTTTGGACTTTTGACAGGTCTTCTGAGCTTTACGGTTAATGAGTTTATATACTTTCATGCATATTTGTGTTTACTTTTGCCAGTCCTAAAGGGCAACTTAACTCTCCCAAAAGGCACCAAGTCTCCCCCAAAGGGCACATTAGCTCTCCTAAAAGGCACATCACCTCCTCCAAATATGTGCTGGGATCTTATTCAAAGGGATACTTTTAACTCTCCAAAAAGGTGCACAAGCAATCTAAACAATCCACAAATTTCAGACCTTTTACCAAGTCTAGTTTGAGCACAATGTGCTTCACAAAGCTAGGTCATCAAAACCAGACACAATTAGAAGTAACAGGCGATTTATATGGTCAGCTAACTCCACAAAAAGCCCTTTGTCAAATGTGATCTGCCCATATGAAAATGTTAGGCTATAATTTGGGGCAGAATTTCTGAACTTTGACCTCCTTCACCTTTTCAGTCATGATGGAGAGGCTCATTGCAGCATAGTTATTTACTGCACAGAAAAAGGCTATTTGGCCGACTACACCCAATAATGATCCTGTTTTCCAGCTTCTGGCAAACTGCCCTGATGGCAATGGCAATGCAATTATAGAGTCTTACAGTTGTACAGCAAGGAAGTGGCTGCTTTGGTTCAACTTGTCTGTGCCGATCAGACATCTTAAACTGATCTAGTCCCATTTGCCAGCATTTGGCCCATATCCCTCTAAACCCTTCCTATTCAAGTACTCATCCATTTACACTTTTAAATGGTGTAATTGTATCTGCCTCCACCATCTCCTCTGGCAGCTCAGGTTTCCCAAACTAAAGTAGTCCTAGTTACTTGCATTTGGCCTATATCCTTGTAAAACTTTCCTATTCATGTATCTATCCAAACATCTTTTAAATGTAACTGTATCTGCATCTCCCACTCCTTCCACCTGTTCATTCCACACATGAAACACAGTGTCAAAAAGTTGTCCCTCAAGTCCCTTTTAAATCTTTTACCTCTCACCTTAAAAAAAAAAAATGCCCTCTAGTTTTGAACTCCTTGACCTTTGCTATTCATGCCCCTCATGATTTTATAAACCTCTACAAGGTCACCCTGAATCTCCTACCCTCCCATGGCTACTAAAGTCAGGTATCCCATGTCTTCTAAATCACTTTATCTATCTCCAGGCATCTTTAAATATACACAATAAGGTCCTATTGATTTTCAGTATTTACTATGGTCAAATTATTCATGGTGTAATTCCTTGTTTTCATAGCCCTCCCCAAGTATATCACATCACACTTTTCCAGGTTGAGTTCCATTGCCACTGCTCTGCCCATCTGACTAGTCCGCTGATATACTCCGGCAATTTATGACTAATGTATTTTTTGGATCCAAACTTACACTTTCCCTTGAATCCCATGGGCTTTTACTTTCTTGTCCAGAATGTCATGAGGGACCTTACCAAAGATTTTGCTAAAGCACATGTAGATAACATGAAATCACATCTCCCTTATCCATACTCCTGTTACTTCTTCTCCAAGGCCATTTGTTCTGTGAAAATCTAAGCCCATGTTTTTCTGTAAATCGTTATACCATAAGACACTGCTAATTAATTGTTCTTCTTGGTGCACGGTCATTTTGTTCTTATTTTGTTTCCCCTCATCCCATCACCATCAGATCTGTGCCGTTGGAGTTACCTTCTCCTTCCTGGAGCTCACTGGCAAATTTTCATTTTCTGACTGGCTCAAAATCCAAACCACAGCCTGGCACAGTTCAGTCATGCTGAACTAGCCAATTGCACAATTTGTTGCTGCATATATGCTCATTCTTGGTGTACATCCAGTTGGGAAAGTTTGCCTGTACTGTTGCAGACATCTGCCATTAATTTGGTTCTAGTATCAAATTTACTGGGTACAGAAAAGATATATCTTTTATTTCTCTGTGACAGTTAATCACCCCAATATTGGCTCAATTCATGTCAGACATTTTCTGTTTATGAATTTAGTAAAAGGAAAATGAAATAGCATAATTTACAGTTCTCCAGTATACTTTGAACGAATTCAGAGTTACAAGATCTCGAAATAGTATGTTTTATAATTCTGTAATGTAATGCAATCAAAAACAACTCCCCAATGTAAGTCATCTGTCTTGCCTAGTCCCCATTTTCGAATTGCTCCAAAATCCTCCTGAAAATAAACTTCTGTCAGCTATTTTGTTTCTTAGTAAATGAAGTATATGATGCTCAAAGTAATATTTAAAGAATGCTTAAATTACACATTTTTAAAAAATGCATGGCCAAAATTAACTAATTAGCTTATTGAATTGAATTAGATTTATTATCATATGTACATAAGTACAGTGAAAAGTTTACAGGTCGCCATTTATGGCGCCATCTTAGGGACAAAGGTACCTCGGTACAGATTCTCGGTACAAAGCAGAAGAAAAACGAAACAAAGGTTAAAAACTTAAACATTAGTCACAGAGTCATACAGTGCCCTTACTAAAAACTGAAAAAAATAAAAGAAACACAGTTAACAGTTCAACACCACAGGCCACGCTGGGCTTGCAGTCTTCACATAGGCTCAACTTCCCCTGCTCCAGGCTTGACTTTACCCTCCCTGCTGTCTCAGGCTGCTTGCTCTCAATCTTGTCTCCAGCTACCTTGGACTGCCTGCTCCTGCTTTCACTGCCGTCTGCCTTGGGCTGCCTACACATGCTCTCACCGCCAGCTACCCCAAGCCACCTACTCTGCTCTTGCCTTCAGCTGCCATAGACTGCCTGCTTCCACTCTTGCCACCTCAGGCTGCTTGCTCCCACTCCGGCCTCCAGCTACCTTGGGCTGCCTGCTCCTGCTTTTGCCACCTCGGGCTGCCTGCTCCCAATCCTCCTACCTGTCCATCTTCCTTCCCACCAATCTGCTCCACCCTCCCCATCGACCTATCAAAATTACCTCCCACTTGTATACACCTATCACCATCCTAACTACCTTCCCCCAGCCATCCCCACCCCTCTATTTATCTCCCAGCCCCCCTCCCCCTCCACATTCCTGATGAAGGACTTGTATCCGAAACGTCAATTCTCCTGCTCCTGACCTGCTGTGCTTTTTCAGCACCACACTTTTTGACTTTGCTCCCACTCTCATCCAATTTTAACTGTTTGAGATTTAATAAAGCTGAGATGCATTGTACACTTGCAGAGTTAAAACTGGGTCATATTTTATTGACATTTCCAGCTGGATCCTATCTGTCTTTGAGAAACCTAGGGTATATTTTGGATTTAATATTGTTAATTCCATAGTTTTACATGATTTTATCTGTGCTTTGCTTCAACTGTTATTTTCAGTTTGGTGACAATTGTCTATTAAATTCCCCTACCCTGGCTAATAAAAATGGGATGGATGAGGAGACAAAATTGGGACTGCATTGTTAGGGTATGTTCTCACCCTACTTCTATCCACCACCATTTTAACTCCTGGTTCTTAGGGAGTTTTAGAGGAGGATGCCTCAGAAAGTCTAGGCATCTATTATTAAAGAAATCAAGTATAAAAGTCGGTAAAGTTTGCTGCAACTATGCAAGGCATTAGTGAGATTATATGCAAGACTCTAGATGCACTTTTGGCCCCCTTACATGAGGCATTGGAGGCAGTTAAGATAACTTTTGCTAGAATGATTCAAGACATGTGGGAGTTTATCTTAAGAAGAGAGATTGAGTGGTTTAGGCCAATACTCTCTGGAGCTCAGAAGGACGAGAGGAGATCTCATTGAGATATTTAAGATGTTAAAGATAATTGACAAAGTAGACAGAGACGATATTTCCTCATGCAGGACAATTGAGAATAAGAGGTTATAATTTTAGGATAAGGGATAGCAGATTTGAAACAGAGGTGATAAGAAATTACTTCTCTGAAAGGCTTGCAAATCTGTGGATTTCATGACCCAGAATGTGACGGTCATGGGAACTAAATACATTTAAGAATGAGATAGACACATTTTTAATTAGTAATAGGTTAAAGGGTTATGGAGAGTGTGCAGCAAAGTAGAGTTGAAATCAAGATGAGATAAAGCCATGATAATATTAAATGAGAGATGCTTGAGGGCTGAACTGCCTATTCCTGCTCCCAGTTCTTATGTTCAATGATGTGGCACTGGTGTTTACCCTCGAAAAAGGTGGAAGGAGTAACTATATGAGCTCTCCCATGCTCCCATGGTAGCAGGGCAGTACAGCTGTAGGTGAGGGAACTGTAGGTGAGGCAAAGTACCTTCCGAGAAAGATGGAACAGCACTCTGTCAGCAATCATTGATTGATCTCTTCAGTGTAACCAATCAGAGCCTTTACAAGATATCAGTTTCCTGCTGTGCACTAACCTTGGTGACCCTGGTAAGTCATTGATGGGTCAGGAAACCGATTACATGATTGGTAAATCCAGAATTCAGCACTAAAACAGCACAAAATTGGCTTTTTATCAATTGCAATAGTTGTTTAGCCGTCAGTTCCTGCTTGGAACAAGTCTACTCTGGGACATTCAGGAGAGATCAGGATTCCTTTAATTTTCAGGATTTCAGCATTCCCCATTTAATACCCTCCCAGGCCAACCTCATCCATATATTCACAGAGCAGTGAAACTCTACCTTTGATTATCCTTGCTACATTATAGAGATTTGGGGCACTTAAAACAATAGAACCACAGGCATTTCCTGTATCCCTTGACCTCAGTATTCTCGCTGAGTTAAAACTGGAATTGTTGAATTTATTTGAGTTCATCTTATTGCAGGTCAATTTTCCTTTGATTCTATTGCTCATAGCTGTGTGCCTGCCACTGCTGTCAGGACTGTACATTGCTGATCGTCCTTACCTTTATTTGTGGTCATTGTTGTTATTTCTTGCTACTTAGTTTTTTTTGCTTGTTTCACAGGCTCCAGCATTATTGCTCCCTCATTCAACGAGATTATAGCTGTTCTGACTGTGGTCTCAACCCATTTTCCTATCTACTCCCATGCCCTTTGAGTTCCTTGTAAACAATACATCTACCTCTTCCTTCAACATATTTAATGATCCTGCCCCCACAGCTGATCCTGAAAAAGAGAATTGTTCACACTCAGAGAAAATAAAATTCTCCACTTTTCCATATTTAAAACAAAGAAATTGAGGAGGAATATCAGATTCCAAGATACAGGTATCATCAGTGTTGAAAGAATTGGAAGATTAAATCAATATGTTAGGAGGTCAACAAGCTTGTAGTTTAAAACCCTTCCTGTCAGTAGAGACAGAGAAATTAAGATGGTATCAGGTTCAACAGATAGGAAGGAATGAGTTAGGGAAGACAATCACCTAACAGATTGCTCTGATGTTACTTTGGTCCAGTTTGGTGGGTATGTGCAACAAAAAGGTGGTAGCCTACAGAATATCAGCGAGTTTGGTCAGACTACAAATTGCTTCACCAGGTTGGCTTAAAGAAAACATTTGGTATCATGATTGAAAAATTAGAAGCTTTTTTTACTGACTTTCAGAAGAACTAACATAAAATGCTGTGCAAATAATTTGGTTGCACAGATGTAATTAATTCCTGTGCTGTGTTTCAACTAGACGCTGTTGATGGCTCATGCCCTGAGGAGAATCTTATACACAACGTGTCAACCGGCGGATTGTCAGTTTGCATTTGTCACACGCAACCCGTACAGACCACCAAGTGAGCTCTTCTGCCATCTGTTTGTCACCACACAGCCGAATGAGGTGGGTCGGTAATAATTTAAAAAAACATGAATCAGATGATAAAAACCATCCATTTGTTCAATAAGACATTTTTGAAAAAATATAGAATCGTGCTTTATTTTCTGTACAGAAAGTCCTCTATTTGTTTTTACTTAGGAAATAATGGCTGAGCAATGGTTTGGTACAGAAAGTCTACAGATGACTGAGTTTTCCTCTTCCTAATCTGGAGGTCAAAAAAAACAATTGAGTCCTCCTCCCATCAATCCTATTACTGCCTTGGCTGAGACCACGAAATGAATTTGGAAACTATTTGCTGTGAATAGTTCCTATAGTCTGACTGCCTGAACAGATGAAGTTGGCTGCTGTTTTATAACATCCTTCTGTTTTTGTCATAAAATGGAATGGTTTTCTGTTTGGGGAAAGAATAAGAGATCAACAGAACAACTTTCTCTTTATGTCAGTGGGTGTCCTGAAGCATGGGGAGTGGAGAGAGACAGATTTTCTTATTGTTTACAGTTAAGTTGCAGCAGTACAACACAAAGATTTATGGAAATGAAAGCTGTTAGCTGAGTGGAGTGACTTGGCACTTAGATCAGTCTCACTGAAAGAAATGCACAGGAGCAAGATGTCTCACTGAGACTGATTAGTATAGTAATGCTGAAAATATGATTTCTATTTCTATGATCAACAGAGCTTGGTTACATTTTATAATTAACCAGAATCCTGTGACCCAGTGAAGGTAATTAAACTATTTGATTTGTGAAAGCAGTGGGACAGTTCAGAATGTTGCTATATAATTACATTACATACACAGCACTAAACTCTTACTGTGTAGAAATTGTTTGCAAGTGTTGTGAATTAGTAATTATTATCCCTGCTGGTGATGGTAAGCAGTTGATTTCATGTGCCTTCAAGATATTAATATTATTCAATAAAGGCAAAATCAATGTAGTTGCAAGTTGTATGATAATCCCCATTCCTTTACAAAACATTTCTCACCAGTTGTCATCTGTTGAGCTGTCATTTGGAAAAATTGCTCTTCATTACTAGGAAGCTACAATTAGATAAGCAAGACACCAGAGGACAGCAGTGAGCTCCATTACAGCTGCAAATGACCATTTGGAAACAGTGTAAGACAGTTGCAGGGAAGCGTCCAATGATCCCCAGGAAATATCTCAGTTCAAAAGCCCAGTCCCAGGATAGTGGCAGCAGCTTTCTTTTAATTTATTTTGAGGAGTATTGACAAAGCGATATTTTTATCTTTATTGCTCATCGTTGTTGTTCAATGCTTTAAAGTCTCAACTGTGTAGAGGTGGTGGGTTTCATTCTCTGAAACCAGAAATGAAAAATTGTGCTTACGTGACAATCAGAGAGCCTTCATGGCTATTTTCCTGCTGCCAGCTTACCAGTTTTTAGATATAATGAATTAATTTTGAGAATTTGCTGACAGGAAGTGTTGCATCAAAATGTAAGTTGGTATGGAGTTGGAGTTTGTACACTTTCGGCCATTTTAGCTCAATGCATAAAACATCCCTGACTGGAGACTCTTGTATTTAGGAAATAGGTTCTTTTATTTCACTTTAGTAGGCAACGTCAGAAGTCAAATGACACATAATCCGACAGGTCTATTTGAAATCACAACCTTTTGGAGCGCTGCTCCTTTGTCAGGTGAAGCTTTGTATGCAAAGCTTTAATTCTTGTGTACATCGTTAGAGGTTTTAGTCAATATTCACAATATTTTTGTTTATATCGTAACATTTTTATAGTCCTTCTGTTTTGGTTATGATTTGGTGTTGCTAGTTTGTAACAAGTAATTAAGAAGGTAAATGGAAGTTCAGCCTTCATTGTTAGAAGGCTGGAGATTAAGTATTTGGAAATACTGTGTAAATTTTGGTCTCCATATTCGTAGAACATAGAATAGTGCAGCACAGTACAGGCCCTTCAGCCCTTGTTGTGCTGACCTTTTATCCTACTCCAAGATCAAACTAACCAACATACCCTACATTTTACTATCATCCATGTGCTTATCTAAGAGTCATTTAAATCTGATTCTACTACCACAGTTGGCAGTGCATTCCACTCACCCACTACTCTCTGTGTAAAGAACCTACCTCTGACATCTCCCTTAAACCTTCCTCCAATCACCTTACAATTATGCTCCCTTGTGATAGCCATTTCCTCCCTGGGAAAAATCTCTGGCTATCCACTCTATCTATGCCTCTCAGCATCTTGTACACCTCTATCTAGTCACCTCTCAACTTTCTTTGCTGCAATGGACAAATGTTGTATAGAACATTGCCTTAGTAAATGCTGCGGATTGAAATAAGTGGAATGTACTTAGACTAGGATTGAAGATTATATTGAGGTTATAGATGTTTGATGAGTATCATAAAATTGTTTGCCTGATTTATCTTTGGGGGACTTAAAGCTTTTAAGAAGATTAAATTATCTGCTTTTCAGCTTTCTCATGAGGTTAAATTGAGAAGAATCTGTGATCCTTTCCCTTTTCCTAATGTCTTTTAGGGAATTTGCAATCCTGAGCCAGCCTGGCTGACATGTGACTGCAGACACACAGTAGCGTGGTTGACTCTTAATTGCCCTTTGAAGAGGCCAAGCAAACCCAGTTCAAGGGCAAGAAAGGATGTGCAACAAAGCCACTCAGGTTTTATGTTTCATCTGACGGATAGCATTTTGAACAATTTTAATAGTTCAGGTCTCCATTGCTGCAGCACTGGAATATTAATTTAAATCTCCTATTCACCTATGAATCCATAACCTTCTGACCTAGATGCATGATTGCTAACAATTGGCATATAACATTATACACTTCACAAATGTCAACAACAGAAGAATCATTCGTATGCCATTTTATAACCTGTTCTTATGTATACCTAAATCAAAATTGAGAGTGTGGGGTGTGTGGTGAGACAGGTGACAAAAGAAATGTAAATTTAGGAGTGATATCTTTAATTGCTATAAGAATTATTGCTGTAGCACACCTAAATAACTGAAATTATCCTTTTACACAGATCTTTTACAAGTATTTTGGGATTTTATTCCATAATTCTGCCCAATTGTAATTAGGTTCCAGTATTTTATGGTAGTTGAGTAAGTACATTCAATTTTACTTGCTCAGGACTGAACGTATTCAGCGGTGCTTTGAGGATCCTATTCTGCAGATTTATCCTTTCCTGTAGCAGTGCAAATTCGCAGAGTTGTACATATGAAGTAATGTAATGGATACAATAGAGACCATAGAAAGACTCAATGATAATATTATTCAATTAATATACTTAGCCTAAATAATTTTTCAACTTCACATTATATTAGCTCAGTAACTAAATTCAAAGACACATGATTGCAGCTAATGAAAGAAACATTGCCAGGGTACGTACTGTGGTGCAAGTGATGCTGCTAGTTCATTATAAAAGGGATATGTAAGACTCTTGCTGTCAAATCTGTCAATCTTACCTTGACAGATTACAGGGAGGCTACTGTGAGAAATGGAAAAATACAATACAGGCTTACAAAGGAATAGAATATAGCAGCATTACACAGTAGCAATTTGGATAATGACACCCAGAGCAGGACAGGAAGAAACTGAGTTTACAAACATAGTAAAACAGCAATAAATGCAGTCAAAAAGGGGGAAAAATGTGATTTAAAGGCAAAATTAATGGCTCTTTACTGAAATGCATTGTAGTATTTAGAAATGCAGATTAATGCTTATGATTTTGTAGCCATTGCAGAGACCTGGTTACAATGAGATCAAAGCTGGGAACTAAATAGTCAGAGGTATGTGACTTTTTCACAGGCAGGAAGGAAAGGGTGGTAGTGTAACATTGTTGGTATGGGATGGAATAAGTATAATAGCAAGAAACGATCTTGGATGGAAAGTGCAGTATTCAAATGGGTGGAGGTAAGAAATAAAAAGGGGAAAACACGGGTAGGAGTAGTCTACAGTCTATTCTGTGGGTTAGAATAAATCAGGAGTTAATGCCTCCATGGAAGAAAGGCAGTACTTTTATCCTGGGTGTCTTTAATCTTCAAATCAGGGGCTGTCCTTTGATTTGATTTGATTTATTTATTGTCATGTGTATTGTAGTGATTGAAACCAGGTGGATCTTGTTAACTTTAAGGTTCTTGATTGGGAGTGTTAACCTGGGCCAATCAGGAAAGCCTTGCCTGATCAATGTAACCAGGGCATTAGAATTTCCTCAGTTGAGGATTGACTCCCTGCTGGCTAGCCACAACAACCATTGTGTACTGTGGATTGTTTATAATTGAACTTTGTTTCTACAAAAAAACCCCCAGGAAATTAGAATCTTCTCAGTCAAGGACTGAAACTGAGCTGGCTGGTCACTGTGCATTAGTAAATAAATGGTGATTTGGTGACAGGACACCAGTCTCTGTGTAGTTACTTCAGTGGTGATGAGAGTGGGATTAATGAAGTAACCATGCCAAGTGCCTTCTAGCTGAAATGTAATTGGACTTGGAACAGGCATTGCAGCTGGCCTTGTCATTAGAAAATGCGGCAAGTGGACCATGGACACTATAGGGCATCCGGATGGAAGTGGACAACCTCACCTGTCCCACTGAGCTTGGGGAACACCACTTTGACAGTAGGCAATTGCAGAGCCTCATGCAGGGCATGTTCTGAGCAGAGGGCCCTGGTAGCCCAATTCACAGCAGAATCCCAACTGGCTAAGCAATTCTTCAGAATCTGGGCCAGCAAACCATTGTAGTTGCTGCCGGTATATGGACTCAAGACAGCAAAAGGCATTGTACAATGCCTGACTTAAGTAGGAAAGCTTGAAGGCTGGTACGCAGGAGAGTGCACACCCTGGAAAGTTTCCCTCCTTGTGGGTTGGAACAATTTAATTTCTTAGTGACACCCAAATTGAGCTGATTTAAATTAGTGTTTGATTAAGTGATCACCCAGTTCCCTTGGAGGTCAATACTGGCACAACTGTATCTGTCTTTGCAGAATCTGCCTTTTAACAAGATTCCTCAAGACTCTAACCTTTAAGCTTGCACAAGACCTCAGCCAGACTGAGCACATACACTGGGCCACCATTGTAAGTTAAGAACACAACATCAGTTCTGGTCTCCTATGAGAAGCAGTTGGTGCAGTTACCACTGATGGGCCCAAGCCTATTGGGGCAGAATTGATTGAGAAAGGTTCACTTTGATTGGCTCAACATTTTTTGGTTGGAAAATGGCTGCCTCAGGGAAATTCTAATGAAATACCCAGGAGATTTTCAAGAAGGGCTTCGGACTATCAAAGGGATCAAAGCCACTTTACATTACCAGGACGTAATTGCAAGATTTTGCAATGCTTTGTGGGCAAAAGTAGAGGTGGAAGACCAAAGGAATCATGAAACCAGAGCAGTTTGAAGAATGGGCAGCATCGGTTGTACCAATTGTGAAGCCTGAAGGCTTGGTTCACCTTTGTGGGAATTTCAAGTAAATGGTAAACCGCTTCTCATAGCTGGATAAATACCTGATCCCGAGAGGACTTAGATGCAAAGTTGGCATGGGGGCTGCCCTTTACGAAGCTGGACATGAGACACACCTACCTGCAATTGCAACTGGATGTGGAGTCCCAGAAGTATGCTACAATTAATACCCATTAGGGTCTATGTCAATATACAAGACTGATATTTCTGATATCATCAGCGTGTGCTCTTTTCCAGGGACCATGGAAAACATTTTACAAGGGCAATCCATAGTTGCCATTAATCTGGTTGACATACTAATAACAAGGAGGACCAATAAATAGCACTTGGAGAACTTAGACATGGTGCTTAAATGTTTCTCCCAGCTGAGCGCATACCTTAGAAGAGAAAAATATGTGTTCCAGGAGCCCCAAATGACCTACTTTGGGTTACAGAGTCGACAAAATTGCATTACACCCTCATTAACCATGAGGTTCTTGATTGGGGTTCTTAACCTGAGCCAATCAGGAAAGCCTTGACTGACCAGGAGATAGCCAGAAGGGGTTTAGGGGAGGAAGGAAGTTGGGAGGGGCCGGCAATTTGATGGGTTGCCAGGCATGCCAGTGTTCAATGCACTGTTTTGTTGATCATTTTCATTGAACTGTCTTGTATGAGTTTGTGGTACTGTTTCCTTGTTGATAGCATAAAGTGGGATTTGAGGTTCATGTTCATTTTCCTGCTAACTGGTTGGACAGTGGGGTTTGGCCTTGCTGCCCCTTTCCCCTGTAAATTGCAATTTCTTGTAACCTGCTGTTTATTGTTTATTGCAAACTGTTGTTTGTATTTTGTACCATTTGATAATTTAAAAGAAAACCAGGAGATTAGAATCTCCTCAGTTGAGGGCTAACTCCAAGCTGGCTGGCTAGTGTATTGTACACTAGTTAATCAAGGGTGATTTGGTTATAGGACATTGGCTTCTGCAGTTATTTCATGTATCTTGTTACAAAAATACAGTGAAAAGTGTATAGTCTCACCACTCTCCAGCACCATTGTAAAACACAGGCAACCAACGCATGGAATATAAGGTCAGAACAATGAAGAAATTAAGAAAATGTTTCCCACTTTACAGTCCTTCTTGTTAAGTGCTCTGTCATGAGCCATGGGCGTGGTGGCCAGCACAAATCTTGTTCGCCACACCACTGCTGCTGGAATGAATGTTGCCCACTCTTCGGCACCAGGATAAAGCTGATGAGTTGTAGGACGGTGCTCGGAGATTGGCAGTTATTGGTATTGAGTGCTGAGGCTGTCGCCGCGATGCCATCATTGTGGGGGATGCTGCTGTAGAGTGCTGAAACATCCATTGTGACGAGGAATGTTCCCGGTTCAACTGGTCCATGGGTACTGACTTTCTGTAAGAAATCTACAGTGTCGCGACAGAAGCTGGAGGTCCCCTGTACGATGGGTTTCAAGATGCCTTCGACATAGTCAGAAAGGTTCTCACACAGGGTCCTGTTGCCCGATACGATGGTCCTGGTGTGTTGACTTTGTGTATCTTTGGAAGGCAGTACAAGTCGCCTAAGCGAGAAATGCGTGGGATGAGGGTACTTGGAAATCTCTGAAGGACTGGATCCAAACTTCTGAACAATGTGTTTAGTTCATGGGTGTGCTCTTTGTCGGGATCGGCCTGTAATTGCTTGTAGTGTTCTTTTGTCGGAACACTTCCTCGCAGTAGTCTTTTCTATTCTGAATGACGATGGCTCCTCCTTTACCTGCTGGTTTGATGACAATATTCTGGTTGGTTTTGAGAGCATGAATGGCATTGCATTCTAATCGGGTGATTTTCTGTTCTACTTTGTGGGTGTGGCTGGGTGTATACCTACGCATACACAGGATCTGTTCAGATGAGGAGGAATGTGACAGGCACCTGGAAGTAGTCAAGAATGCCTTTCTAATGATGCTCAACTCATCGACTGCCAGTTCCAAAGTGCCACAGCGAAAAACTGTAAAGATCTCCTCAGGAGACAGACAGACACGAGCTGCAACTGACAGGGTACCCTTCGTCGTGCAGTACTTCCTAGGAGCCGAAAAACTACGCCATGTACTTTGCAGCCTGCAACATATTATCAACGAGGATGAGCATCTAGCCATTACCTTCCCCGCAACTCCGCTTCTTGCGTTTAAACAACCACCAAACCTCAAACAGATCATTGTTCGTAACAAACTGCCTGGCTTGCACCATACAACTTTGTCACGTCGGACGCTGCAAGATGTGTTAGAGTGTTGACATGGATACCATCATTACACGTGGGGACACCTCCCACCATGTACTTGGCAGGTACTTGTGTGACTCAGCCAACATTGTCTATCTCGTACACTACCAGCAATTTGGTTTCATTTCTGATTTACAGCATCCTCAGTTCTTTCAGCTTTTACTGTTTAAGTATGTCCTGTTAGCTCTCAGAAAATAGATGGAATGCTATAATGATCAGGAATGTTTACATTTATTAGTCAGTATTTGAGAGTTGCTGTTTAAATTTCTTCTCTGCAGTGACAGTCTATATTCATTATATACTTACTGGGTTAGAAGTGTGTTTTATATGACTGTCAGAAACAGGGCACTGCAATTCATGATTTACAAAATTTATATACCTGCCTCATCTGAATAATTGTGACCTTAATTGTTCCCCATCTCCAGCACTACTTCCTGGTTCTTAAAGCTGGTGGCAAGCTCTGCACATTGTGTAAAGCATGGTAGTGTTTTCTCTACACCAGGTGGTTCAGGCAGTCTCTTCCCTGTTAAAGGGAAACTGCACATGAGGATTGCTGCATTACAAATTCCTGGAAACTGAACATCAAAAATGACAATGCAATTCACAGTAGTAGAGGTAATGGGGATGCAGATGTGCAAGAGGAAATATGCCATTGTCCTGTGGGATGTCAAACCCATCATCAAAAATCAGCAACCAAAACAGAAGTAGCTGGAAAGGCTCACCAGGTCTGACAGGACAGAACATAGAACAGTACATTGCTGACAAAGGATGTATGCCCATCGATTCTCCTGCTCTTTGGATGCTACCTTACTGCTGTGCTTTTCCAGCGCCACACTTTTCGACTCTGATCTCCAGCCTCTGCAGTCCTTAGTTTCTCATAGAACAGTACAGCACAGTACAGGTCCTTCGGCTCTCGATGTTGTGCCAACCTTTTATCCTACTCTAAGATCAAACTAATCTACATACCCTTCATTTTACTATTATCCCTGTGCCTATCTAAGAGTCGCTTACATGTCCCTAACTAATGTCTCTAATATATCTGACTCTACTACCACTGCTGGCAGTGCATTCCACGTATCTATCACACTCTCTGTGTGAAGATCCTACCTCTGATATCTCCTTAAGCCTTCCTCCAATTCCCTTAAAAGTATGCCCCCTCATGAGAGACATTTCCGTCCTGGGAAAAAGTCTCTGGCCATGCAGTCTATGTATGCCTCTCATCATCTTGTACACCTCTATCAAGTAACCTCTCAGCCTTCTTTGCTCCACTTCTTCATAAGACATGCCCTCCTCTCCAGGCAGCATCCTGGTAAATCTCCTCTGCACCCTCTCTAAAGCTTCCACAATGAGGCATCCAGAACTGAGGACAATATTCCAAGTGTGGTCTAACCAGAGCTTTATAGAGCTGCAGCATAACCTGGTGGCTCTTAAGCTCAATCTCCCTACTAAGGAAAGCCAACACACCATATCCTTCTTAACAACCGCTATCAACTTGGGTGGCAACTGTGAAGGATCTATGGACGTGGACCCCAAGATCCCTCTGTTCCACCACACTGCCAAGAATCCTGCCCTTAACCTTGCAATCTGCATTCAAATTCGATCTTTCAAAATGAATCACTTCACACTTTTCCAGGTTGAACTTCACCTACCACTTATCAACCCAGCTCTGTATCTTGTCAATGTCCCATTTCAACCTACAACAGCCCTCCACACTATCCACACAACTCCACCAATATTTGTGTCATCAACAAACTTACTAACCAGGTGCAACTCTGCTGGCGCTATCCCTGAAATTGCATGAGGTGTGGTCTAATAATCAAATAGGAATCGGGACCACTTGGTATTAAGTGAAGCTATATTCTATTTGTTTAAGACAGCCTTCAATGGTCTGTTCTTTCTGCCAGACCATTGGATGATGGATGGTATGGAACTGTCCTTAGATGCTAAATGCCATTCAAGTTTAGGACATACTCAAATTCGCTGCTGGTAAACGATGGTCTGTTGGCTGTGACTAACACTTCCAGGAGCCTGTGTATTGCAAAAGATGCTCGCAGCTGTTCTGTTGTCATACCTATGTTTGATGAATGAACTCCATGCATGTCCAACCATTTTGAGAAGGCATCCACAATGCCTAAGAACATTAAGCCCATGAAAGGGCTAGCACATTCAATTAGTAACCGAGTCCAGGTTTTGCCCAGCCATTCCCACAAAAATGGCAGAGCTGCTGGCTGTAAATTTTGTCTTTGTTGACATTGTGGGCCCTGCCCCACCAAAATGGCTATATCGCCATCCAGTCCTGGCAACCAGACATAATTTCCTGCATACATCTTCATTTTGGACACCTCTGGATGACCCTGGTGGAGTTTAGCCAGTACCTGACAGCGATCTTTGCTTGGGCAATTACTCTTGCTCCCCACAATAAAAAAAACGTTCACTACTATTCTTAGAACAGCTGGTGCTGGAGCCTACCAGGGAGAAGGCAATTCTGGATCTGATATTGTGCAACGAACCAGAATTGGTCAGTGACCTCGAAGTGAAGGACCATTGGGAAGTAGTGACCATAATACAATAAGCTTCAATCTGCAATGACAATATTTCTTTTAAATAAAGAGAACTATGGAGCTATGAGGGAGGAGCTGGCCAAAGTTCAATGGTGCAATACCTTAGCAGGGATGATAGTGGAGGAACACTGGTATTAGTAATAACATTAGCAAATTTGCTGATGATACTTAGCTGGGTGGCAGGGTGAAATGTGATGAGGATGTTAGGAGATTACAGGGTGATCTGGACAGGTTAGGTGAGTGGTCAGATGCATGACAGATGCAGTTTAATGTGGAAAATATATGGTTGTTCACTTTGGTGGCAAGAGAAGGAAGGCAGATTACTACCTAAACAGAATCAGTTTAGGTAAAGGGGCAGTACAAAGATCTGGGTGTTCTTGTACACCAGTCAATGAAGGTAAGCGTGCAGGTACAGCAGGTAGTGAAGAAGGCTAATAGCATGCTGGCCTTCATAACAAGAGGGATTGAGTATAGAAGCAAAGAGGTTCTTCTGCAGCTGTTCAGGGCCCTGGTCAGACCACACCTGGAATGCTGTGTGCAGTTCTGGTCTCCAAATTTGAGGAAAGACATTCTGGCTATTGAGGGAGTGCAGCGTAGGTTCACGAGGTCAATTCCTAGAATGGCGGAACTACCTTACGCTGAAAGACTGGAGTGACTGGGCTTGTATACCCTTGAGTTTAGGAGATTGAGAGGGGATCTGATTGAGACATATAAGATTATTAAAGGATTGTACACTCTGGAGGCAGGAAACATGTTTCCGCTGATGGATGAGTGCCGAACCAGAGGACACAGCTTAAAAATACGGGGTAGACCATTTAGGACAGAGATGAGGAGAAACATCTTCACCCAGAGAGTGGTGGCTGTGTGGAATGCTCTGCCCCAGAGGGCAGTGGAGGCCCAGTCTCTGGATTCATTTAAGAAAGAGTTGGATAGAGCTCTCAAGGATAGTGGAATCCAGGGTTATGGTGATAAGGCAGGAACAGGATACTGATTAAGGATGATCAGCCATGATCATATTGAATGGTGGTGCAGGCTCGAAGGGCAGAATGGCCTACTCCTGCACCTATTGTCTATTGTCTACTATGATCCAGTCTTGCCGGGTCCAGAACGGTTTCGAATCTGGTTGTGATATTCCTTTTGTTTCTCTCATCACCACCAGCTGTTTTAGTTTTGCAGGACCTGGTCTTTTTGCGTCCACAGTCTGATATTATCAGTGAGCAAAAGGGTGTTCAGAAAGTTTGAAACCAGAATGAACATTTCAGTGGCAGCAGCACCAGTGGAGTATCTGCCAGTGGGAGGCAACTTAAGGCATCCACATTTGCTACTTGGCCTCCTGGACCATGTTCCAACTTGTAGTTGTACGCACTTCAAATGAAAGCCCACTGCAGCATTAAACTAGAAGATATGGACTTGTCTTTATCTTCTTTGAGTAGCTCTAGCAGAGGTTTGTGGTCCATTACTATTACAAATTTACATCTGTAAAGGTATTGGTGGAACTTTCTGACCCACCAAAGATGACCGCCATCTTTCCTTCTGGATCTGGATGTATTTGCACTTGGCATCAGCCATAATCTGGGAAGCATACGCTTTTGGGAATTCCTCTTCATTTGGCCATATGAGAGCCAACACTACCCTGATACCATACGGGGAGGCATGCCATATCAGCACCAGATCTCGCTTGAGTTCATATTGTGCCAATACCTCAGACAATAATGGCTGCTTCTTCATTTCACTAAAGGCAATGTCTTGTCTATGAGAACATTTCCAAAGTTGCCCCTTTTTCAATAGCAAATGTAAGGGTGCTAGGTTATGTATGAACTTGTCATAATAATTCACTAATCCAAGGAAAGACCTCAGTTGTGGGAGCTGGGACATCTTTGATTGCCCTCATTTTGTCTTCCAAACTGGTGTAATCTGGTCTTGTTGATTCTGTAACCCACGTAAGTTACTTGGGGTAAATGGAACACACATTTTCCTTTCCAAGGCATATATCCGAATTGGAGAAATACCTAAGGACTGTGTCCAAGTTCTGTACAAATGCTCTTTGTTGGTCTTTCCTGTTATTAAGATAGATAAATTCTGTGGCAGACCTTGTAAAATGTTCACCATTGTCTGACGGAAAATGGCACAGGCTGATGTCATTAGGAGAAAATGAGGACAGCAAATGCTGAGAGTTGGAGTCGAAAAGTTTGGTGCTGGAGAAAGCACAGCAGATCAGGCAGCATCTGAGTAGCAGGAGAGTTGACATTTCGGGCATTCCTGATGAAGGACTTATGCCCAAAATATCAACTCTCCTACTCAAATGCTGCCTGGCCAGCTGTAATTTTTAAAGTACCACACTTTTTGATACAGGCTGACAATATGCCAAATGGCAGTCCCATATATTGGTACAATCTCTTATCGGTATTAACTGTAGCATACTTCTTGGAATCCTCATCCGACTGCAATTGCAGGTATGCATGGTTCATGTCTATCTTTGTGAAGGACAGCCCCGCTCCCCACCCCAGCCACTTTTGTATATAAATCCTCTATGCATGGGATTGGGTATTTATCCAAGGATGAGAAGCAATTTACCATTTGTTTAAAATTCCCACAAAGGCAAATCACCCCTACATTTACCCCTTACCTAACACTACGGGCAATTTAGCATGGCCAATTCACCTGACCTGCACATCTTTGGACTGTGGGAGGAAACCGGAGCACCCGGAGGAAACCCACGCAGACACGGGGAGAACGTGCAAACTCCACACAGTCTGTCGCCTGAGTCGGGAATTGAACCCGGGTCTCAGGTGCTGTGAGGCAGCAGTGCTAACCACTGTGCCACCGTGCCGCCTGCATTGGGCAGGCTTTGCAGAATGGAATTATTTCCTGGTCAACATGCAAGGTGGCTTTGGCCCCTTTGACAGTCCCTAGACCTTCCTGAAAATCTTGCAGGTATTTAATTCAGACTTCACTCAGGCAGTCATTTTCTAATGAAAAAATGTTGAGCCGATCGAGGTGAATCTTTCTCAACCATTTTCATCCCACAAGCCTTGGGCCCAAGCCTTGTACTACAATCAAAGGTAACTGTTTTTCAAATCCATGACCACATCCATCTAGAAGGGCAAGGACAGCAAATGTATGGAAACACCACCATTTCCAAGTGCCCCTCCAAAACCACTCACCATTCTGACTTGGAAATATATCACATTCCTTCACTTATTCTGGGTCAAAATCCTGGAATTCCCTCCCGAAAGGCATTGTGGGTCAACCCATAACAGGTAGACTACAGTACTTCCAGAAGACAGCTCACCACCACCACCTTCTCAAGGGATGGGCAATAAATGCTGGTCCGGTCAACAATGCCCATATCCCACATATGCATTTAAATAAAGCCTACTGTCTGAAACATTAAAGTTGATTGAAAAATTAAAATTAACAAGAATATATTATAATCTATCCAATATGGAAATCTTCAGTTGGAAAAGCTAATTGTCTAGAAATCTTTTGAGTAGACCCATGGACTCACTGTTTGGCTTTTCAGGCACTGCAACAAACTGGGAAGGCAAGGCCTTACTTGATTTTTGAACTGAAGACAGAAAATGATGGACAGTTGGGGTCATGGTGATGATATATCATAGGATATTACAGTACAAGCTTACAAACCTACTGGACTTCTCCTTCAGCATGGTGTCTTCCCATCCTTTTTGGTCTCTCTCTCTCTCAGTCTATTCCATCTTATATCTCTCTTTTTCTATCAGAATATTCTTTTCCCTCTTATGTCTTTCTTTGCCTCTTTTTCTCTCTGTTTCTTATAATCGCTTTTCACGAACTTTTTCTCTTCCTGACCTATCATTTTGTAGCAGTACCTTTTCACAGATCCAATCATTTCCAGGATATCATTTTATTTTCAAATCCTAGGTATGATACAACATTGGATCAGGAAGAGATGAAGTCTCATTTTCTGGCACTGGTTTGTGCTCAGGTTGCTAACTTAACCTTGGGCAGAAGTATGCTTCATCTTCCTACATCTGATTGCAGTACAGTGACCAGAACTGACATTACATATGTATTAGATATATGTTATATACTATAATATACCAAGATGAAGAGAATTTCTCTTACACAGCGGGCAGTGAATATTCAGAGTTCTCTCCCCCAGTGAGCTGCAGGAGGTTAGTCTTTGCGTATATTTAAAGTATAAATTGATAAATGTTTGGTTATCAGTGTTATAAAGAGTTACAGGGATAGTGGGGGTAAAAAACAATAGATCAGCCAAAGTCGTAATAATTGTAGAACAGGCTTGACAGCTGAATGACCTACTCCTGTTCGTCTGTAGCAACATGTAATAAGTTGGACCCGGTTTGATAGCTTCTGCTATCATGTCCAGACACATGAATGAAGAATGACTACTTTTTTGTTATGAGAGTAATTAAATTGCAATTCTCTAAAGAAAGGCTACTTTTTCCCTTCCTCCTCCCAGCGCACTCTTAAAACACCTAGCTCCATAATTTTAATCATAGTTGTCAAATAATGTGGGAGTATGCCTTGTAGCCTAGTGGCAACATTGCTTGCTCCTTATCCAGGGTTCAAACTGCAATACAAACAATGGCAATGAGCAAAGCCCAGAGCTCCAGCGGTAAAGCCTTGGTTGGTATCAAATGAGATGCTTGCATCCAATTGAGCCCATTCTCCCCTCCTCCTGCTGGTTGAGGGAGAAAACAAAACCCTTTTGCTGTACAATGCTAAATGTCCTAACAGCTGAGATAAACATGGTATGGCCATGGAAGGGGCATTCTTGTCAGAATGTCAATCCTTCCACTACACCTTATTCTCGGACAGAACAGTTAAGATATTCACAAAAACAAACAGACCATCTAACTATAAGGGATAGGCATTTGGCCATCGAGTCTGCTCCGTCATTCAATGAGATCATGTTTGATCTGATAATCCTCAACTCCACTTTCCTATCTTTTTCCCTAACCCTTGATTCACTCACTGATTAAAAGTCAGCCTATCTTACCCTTGAATATACTTAACCACTCACCCTTGACAGCTTTTTGCAATAAAGAATTTACTACCTTCTGAGAGGAGATCTTCCTCCTCACCTTTTTCTTAAACGGTGACCTCTTCCTCTGAGATTATATTATCAGATTCTAAACTGTCCCACAAGGAGAAACAGCTTCTCAACATCTACTCTGTCATGTCCTCTAAGAATCAAGTTTCAATAAGATTGCCTCTCATTCCTCTAAACGCTGTCATTTTATGCTCACTGCCAGCAAATTCTCTGCTTGACAGGCTATCAAACCTAAACTTTTTTGATTAGTACAATGTTATTATGAAATGCAAAACTAGAAAATTGAGGCATCGCTCAAACTGACCATAAAATGAACCAAAATTATTTTTGAAATTGATGTTAGTCTGGTGCATTTTTAATCTTAGTTTAATATTTATTTCAAGATTTTTTAACAAAATCATTATTTGGAATAGTTTAATTGCTTGTCTCAGTTAGAGATCCTGGCAGTGAACGCACCATGATACCTTAAATAATTAACAGATTATCAGAGGTCCACTATACCACTCCTCCCACCCCCAACACACTCCATTGGTTAAGTGACGTGATGTCGTTTTTAATGAACCAGCTTTAATCCTTGGTCAGTGTGAAATTAATTTATCCACATTATCTGGATAGCAGTGATAAAATGAATATAAACCAGATGTCACGATATCTGTCCATTGCATGGACACCAGGTAAAGACACAACCAGTTTTAAATCTGATGCTCAGTACAGTTCAATAGCCTCCTCACTTCCTAGTCATCATAGTATTTGCAGGTTTATACAAATAGAATTGTTATTGAGAGTGAAATGGCACCTTCAAGAGCAGAATGGAGAATTAAAACATTCAATGACTAATAATAAGCTGCTTAAAATAATTGCTTATGCTTTTATAAAATCATTTTACGTAAGAACGAAAGACTAAAATGATACAAATAGCCAATGGAATCTTTTAGGAATTTCCTTTCTGAGTTTTCTGAATTTTACTGTGTGCCCAGAATTTGTCCTCTGGTTCAAAAGCCTTCTGTCGTGAACGGTTACCAGCTGTGTCTAGACTGTCATGGTAACATCTTGCTTAAGTCTGCTGATAACCTTCTCTTCTATTAGGAGATCAACCCCAGCATCTGCAGTCCAGCCACCTACTGAAGATCCACATCCCCAAAAACCATGCTTGTAAAAATTTTCTGCACCCCGTCTAAAGTCTTCCAGTCTTGGGTGACTTTCTGTGTGGAGTTTGCACATTCTTCCTGTGCCTCATAGGGTTTCCTCCCACAGAACAAGGATGTGCAGGTTAGGTGAATTGGCCATGCTAAATCGCCCACAGTGTCCAGCGTTGTGTAAGTGAGGCCGATTGGCCATGGTAAATCTGGGGTTACTCAGATAGAGTCTTGGGTCTGGGTTTGGGGAGGCTCTTCGGAAGGTTGGTATGGACCCGATGGGCCGAATGGCTCCTTGTGCACTGTACAGAATCTATGGACATGATAAGGCTGAAATCAGTATTTTTTTGAAGGCATGTCATTATTTCCTTGCTTTTGAACGCTATGGACAAACTTATGAAATCAGTCACTGGTGCAACAATAGGACCATTTATGGAAACTGATGTGGTTGTTCTTTACTAAAGCAAACCAATTGTCAACCAATTTTCTGACCAAGTGGAGGAGGTAGGCAGAATATGTACCCATTCTGTTAAAGGAAGAATTTTTAATTAACTGGAGCATGGCATACTTCAGAAAAAGTACCTGGACTTTTGACAATACAGAAACAACAGGAATGGAGAGGGGACATGGGAAGATTGACCCCTCCATTTTCCCAGCCAAATCTGCCTCACCTGATCTCTCACTCTTATTTGGAGACCCTGCTATAGGACCCAAGTGCTGCAGAGAAACAAAGCCTCCCTATGTGTAAAAATTTCAATATTTATACATACATACGTAGTTCCATAGACAACCCAAACTGGCACTAAACCAGTCGAGAATAGCATGCTTGTACTGATGCAAATAAATAGGACTCTTTATGACTTTGAGACAATAAAAATGTTTAACAGTCAATGAAGGTTATTAAATAAAGTTACTATTATTTTGTAATTAAACTTGAAGTTGTGGTGACATAGTAATAACATCATTGCATAGTAACGAGAGGCCCCACATAAAACACTGGCAACATGCATTTGAATCCCATCATTGGCAGATGGTGAAATTTTAATTCAATAAAATCTGAAATTGAAAAGCTAGCATAATGATGACTTTGAAATGTTTGTCATATGTATGGTTCACTCATGTCCTTTGGAGAAGAAAATCTGCCATTCATACATTTTTTGACCTGCATATGATTCCAGATCCACAGCAATGCAGTTGTCTCTTTAACTACCCTCATAAATGGCAGAGCAAGTAATTTAGCTCCAGGGCAATTAGAGATGGAAGATAAATGGTAGTCAAGCCAGCAACACTCACATTTTATGAATGAATGTAGAACAAATTTTACAAGTTGAAGTCCCACAAACATAAGGAGAGAATGCCTTTGATAGACTCAGACAAGACAGACATGTCCAGAATACCAGGAGGATGTCCCTGCTTGTCTTTGAATAGTGTCATGTGATTGCCCAACCCTTAACTGACCTCAGTCTCGCACTGCGTTTCGAAAGAAAAATGAATTAATTTTAGGTACAGATCACAGAGGGTTGCAGTACTGCACCTCCACGGTATATACAGTGAGGAATGTAATGGATTAAAAAAACTCATCATCTAAGCAATAAATAAGAAAGGTTTCCAAGTGCAAAGAATAGGTAAAAGTGCCCATATACAAAGCAAATCTGCCAATAGTGTGAATACCTGTGAATGAGGTACTCTGATCAGATCATCTCCTGACCATCATTTGTAGCATGCTGGATTAAAAATATCAGAGTTTGTGCTCCTAATGCAGGAGATAGGGCATCATCATTATAAATGACCACCATGATCATCTACACACACACACACTCACACAAACACACAGTTGCATGCATGATATCTGACCATTAGCAAAAAAATTCATAGATGCCAAAATTAAAATATTTAATATTTATGACTACATATATGTGATACTGCCAATACAAATTACAAATTCAGAAGATATTGTTGTTGTATAACTGTATCATCTGTAAAGCAACTCATGGGACTAGGAAAGCAGCCCCCAAAAATGAAAATGTAGCCCTTGAACAAAGTAATTTTAACCGCTGAATTGCAATCACCCAATTTCGTTCCTATCTAGCTAATCACAGCTTGAAAATGACCTGTGATGGCATCTGTTCCTGCTCTTGCACTCTTACTTCTGGTGTCTCCAACAATTTTCACTTGGTCTCCTGTTTCTCACTTACATGTTGCTTCTCAGGGAGATAATGCAGAAAGATGTCAGTTTTCCACGTATATACTGATGACATTTAATGTTGCCCTTAACTCTACAAAGCGTCCCTCAATTCTTCCACTGTCATTTCAAATTAATGGACGGCTTGTCTAATGTCACAGTGCTTAGCAAGAAGAAATTTCCTCCAATTAAATTTTGTGGAGTCTAAAACCAATTATTTCATCCCTGTTTTAAATAATGCCAGGTATTTGCCTTTTACTACATAAAGTGGCAATTCTGCACACTGGTCCCTTACTATACTTTCACCAGTGCTTAGCCCTTCAATGCGCTGTTCCCTAGCCACTGATTCCATCTGTCCTTGCTGTCTGAGGTTGAGCCATGGTGTCATATTTGATCCTGGTGAAATTTCCCAACCTCATCTGTGGTATTATTATTACTTATTTTCACATCTATAACTTCACCCATCTCAGTACCTGCCTCAGCTAACTTGTAGAAACACTAAGTCACATCTTTATTGCCTCAGGTTTAACTGTTTCAGACAGTCCTGGTCAGCAACCTACATTCTTCTCTTTATAATATTGAGGTCATTCCCAAACTCTACAGCCCATGTCCTTACTAAGTTCCCTTTCATCAACCACATCTGACTTGCAGATGTACATTTGCTTCTGATTAAGCAATTTTAAATTTCTAATTTTCGTTTTCAAATACGTCCATGGTCTTAACCTTCCCAACATCTACAGACTCATTCAGCTTTTTAACCCTCTGAGATATCTGCATTTGTCCAATTCCGGCCACATGAGCATCCCAAATTTTAATCACTCCACCTTTGGTGACCCTGTCTTCAGCTTCCTTGCTTTTAACCTCTGTAATTCCCTCCCTAAACCTCTTCACCTCTCTATTCTCTGTCCTCCTTTAAGATAAGGCAAGGACTGATTAGGGATAGTCAACTGGGGATGGCTTTGTGCGTGGGATATCATGTCTCACAAACTTGATTGAGTTTTTTGAAGAAGTAAACAGAATTGACATGGGCAGAGTGATAATGTGATCTATATGGACTTCAGTAAGGCGTTCGACAAGGTTCCCCATGGGAGACTGATTAGCAAGGTTAGATCAAATGGAATACAGGGAGAACTAGCCATTTGGATACAGAACTGGCTCAAAGGTAGAAGACAGAGGGTGGATGGTGGAGGGTTGTTTTTCAGGCTGGAGGCCTGTGACCAGTGCAGTGCCACAAGGATTGGTGCTGGGTCCTTTACTTTTTATCATTTATATAAATGATTTGGAAGTGAGCATAAGAGGTATAGTTAGTAAATTTTCAGATGACACCAAAAATGGAGGTGTAGTGGACAGTGAAGAAGATTACCTCAGCTTACAACAGGATCTTGATCATATGGGCCAATGGGCTAAGAAGTGGCAGATGGAGTTTAATTTAGATAAATGGGAGGTGCTGCATTTTGGGAAAGCAAATCTTAGCAGGACTTATAAACTTAATGGCAAGGTCCTTGGGAGTGTTGCTGAACAAAGAGACCTTAGAGTGCAGGTTCATAGCTCCTTGAAAGTGGAGTCGCAGGTAGATAGGATATAATGAAGAAGGCATTTGGTATGCTTTCCTTTATTGGTCAGAGTATTGAGTACAGGAGTTGGGAGGTCATGTTGCGGCGGTACAAGACATTAGTTAGGCCACTGTTGGAATATTGCGTACAATTCTGGTCTCCTTCCTATTGGAAAGATGTTGTGAACCTTGAAAGAGTTCAGAAAAGATTTACAAGGATGTTGCCAGGGTTAGAGGATTTGAACTCTGGGGAGAGGCTGGACAGACTAGGGCTGTTTTCCCTGGAGTATCAAAGGCTGAGGGGTGACCTTTTGGAATTTATAAAATTATGAGGGGCATGGATAGGATAAATAGATAAAGTCTTTTCCCTGGAGTTGGGGGGTCCAGAACTAGAAGGCATAGGTTTAGGGTGAGAGGGGAAAGATATAAAAGAGACCTATGGGGCAACTTTTTCACACAGAGGGCGGTACATGTATGGAATGAGCTACCAGAGGAAGTGGTGGAGGCAACATTTAAAAGGCATTTGGATAGGGATATGGGCGGGGTGCTGGCAGGTGGGTCTAGATTGGTTTGGGATATCTGGTCGGCATGGACGGGTTGAACCGAAGGGTCTGTTTCCGTGCTGTACATCTCTATGACTTTATGACCATGATATCCTTTAAACCTACCTCTTTGACCAAGCTTTTGGCCAGCTATTTTACTATATCCCGATGGGTTTGCTATCAAATATGACATTCAGAGCAAGTAGCTTAGTAATGTCAGTGAAATAAGTTGTTTTGAGAAGCAATTAATTTGATTAGACCTTTGAGTTTGAGTTTATAATAAATCCTCTGTCTAACAGATGTCTTTCTTCCTTAGGCAACCATTCTGAATTTGCAGCTGTGCCGGTTGTTCCAGGTTGCTTCCTGTACAAAATATCGAAGAGAGCAACAGAGCAATGTTTCTGCTACCCAGCACCCCAAACAGGAAACTCACCAAGAATCATGCTGTCCGATATCAACCATTTCTACAAGACGTGGGAGAGAGCGCTATGGAGAACTGGAGGTTTCCTTGAATGTCAGTGCCTTGGTCTCCTTCAAGAGACCATCACGGCAAGAGGAACTCGGATTGTCAGAAGAAATAGTAAGGCAAAATGATTGCATGTCAAAGAGATTGACATATTTACAGAACTATTCCTGTTTTTAACGTATCACAAAAAAACTGAAACATCATGGTAACACTTAGCAAATTTTCAATACATTTGAAATAGATTTATTTTGCTAAGATTTATTTTGTCAATTTGTCACCTGCCACCTAGAACAGACAAGTCATTCCCAATTGGTCTCTGGCAGAGTTAGACATTCTTGGATCTTATGAATAATATACAGCATGACAGGGTAGACAGCAGGATCAGATTCACACCACCTGCACGATGAGATAACTGCTCTCCAGGAGCCTAACTCCTAAACAAGAAGATAGCAGTCAATCCACTGCCTGTACAGTCACTGAATAACAATATATATTTTCTGGTAAACACTTAAGTTCTCCAAATTCATATGCAAATGTAATCTACTACTTACAGGATACTGAGGAAACCATTAAAAATGAAAACTATGGTTGCTGTACCAGTAAAACAGTGGCACATGACTCCACAAGTGGTTCTAAGGTACGTGCCAGGGAAGATTGCAAATCATTTTTGATCTGAACTCTGCATTTGACATATGATCCACTGAAAGAGGCAATACAGACAAAACATTGATCTCAGTCCATACATTTCACCCAGTGCTTATATTAACATGAGATTTGTACTTAAAATTATTGTCCCTTTCAGATGCTACTAATCCCTTCAGCAGCTCTCATGAAAACTCAATGGACATGTGCTGAATCGTTTAAGCAATTACTGCAAGAGAGAACAAGAATGGCGATTAAAGAAGCATGTTCCTTATTCATGCAATATGTGCTAATTACACTTTAAGGAGTTCTTGTGATGCATTGGTAGTATCTCTACCTCTGGATTAAGAGATCTGGGTTCAAAACCTATCTGTTTGAGAGATGTGTACAGTAATTACGTCTCTGAACAGGTTTATTAGAAAAATTGGTTAATAAAAAAACTAAATTACACTTTAACATGTTCTTAAAGAGCAGTGGCAGCATCATTACTCAGGAGGCTCGGGTTCAAGTCCCACATGCTCTAGAGTTGTATAATAACATGGTTGTACACATTGATTAGAAAAATAAAGGTAAATTACACTTTAATGGGTTCTTGTGGTGCAGGTAGGTTTTATCACTGAGCTGGGGACCCAGGTTCAAGTCCCATTTGCTCTGAGGTATGTAATAACATGTTTCTGAACATGTTCTTTAAACAAAAATTAAACTTTACTATCACCATTCTTTCATTGTTACTGGTGAAATTCCCTTGTTAACAGCACTGTAGGGCTACCTCGACTAAATGATCTGCAGCGGTTCACAAAATTAACTCACCACCACCTTTTCAAAGTCAACTAAAGATTGGCAATAAATGCTGGCTCTGCCCACCATGGCCGCAACCCGTGAACCTTCATTTATCGTAGAATCCCGACAGTGTGCAGGCTATTCAGCCCATCGGGTCCACACTGGCCCTCCAAACGACATTTGTTCCAGGCCCACCTTCTCATGGCTAACCTGCACATCCGTGGACACTACAGGCATTTCAGCATAGCCAATCTACCTAACCTACAAATCTTTAGACTAGGGGAGGAAACCCATACAGATACAAGGAGAATGTGGAAACACCACACAGACAGTAGCCCGAGGTTAGAATTAAACCCCGGTTCCTAGCGTTGTGAGGCAGCAGTGCTAATCACTGAGCCACCCTGCTCGCCTTTTTGCCATAAACGCGTTGGAATAAGCCTTGGTAATTGTAATGTGTTACAGAAAGATAAAGGGTGTTCATGTAAGATTTTCCCAAAAAAGTGAATCGGGTCTGAAGGTTGCAGACAATGTCCAGAATTTTTAGTCTCACATTGGTAGTACATGAGAGTTCAAATCTTATTCCTGAAAAATTCTCCAGAAGGTCCTATCTTCATTTGGGTTGGAATGCAATGGGAGTCATATCTATTGCCCTAAAAATCGGTCACAAGCAGACACAGGGACTGCCTCGCCTTGGTGCTCCAGCACTTTGTTCCAGTGGGTGAGAAAGAATAAAACCAGTGCAACCCGCACCCTTCCACACAGTCCCCATATCTCATCTTCGCCAATCCATGCAACCTCCTGCACTAGCCATCCCTCATGACCTTTTATAATCCTAATGCCAACAACCAATGGGTGGCACGGTGGCTCAGTGGTTAGCACTGCTGTCTCATAGAGCCAGGGATCCAGGTTCGATTCCCCCCCTTGGGCAACTGTTTGTGTGGAGGTTGCACATTCTCCCCGTGTCTGCTTGGGATTCCTCCAAGTGCTCCAGTTTCCTCCCACAATCCAAAGATGTGCAGGTCACGTGGATTGGTCATGCTAAATTGGTCGGGGTAAATATAGGGAATGGGTCTGGGTGGGTTATTCTTCAGAGGGTCAATATGGACTTGTTGGGTCAAAGGGCCTGTTTCCATACTGTAGAGAATCTAATCTAATCTAAAACTGCTGTACTCATCCACACGGCCTAACATACTATCCAAGTCAACTTATATCTCTCTGCATACCACATCCTTCCATGCCAACCTATTCTCTTCTGTGCATTCTCATGTCCCTACATAGTCGCCATGCTAATTTGATAATAATACTCAGTGAGATCTCCCCAACACTCTCGCTGTATATCACATCTCACTGTGACAACAATAGATTGTGAAATCAGTCATGCAATGCTAATCCCATAATGATATCCCTCAGGCAAAGTAAATTACAATTATTGAAGTTTATAGCATTGCAGTTTTTTTTCAAATGGCAAGAAGCTTAATTACCTGAACAACTTGACAGCTCCATTGATTGCTTGCATGACTTGAAGTGTCAGGTCAATATGTTTAGTACAGTACAGAGCCCATTCCCAATAAATATGAGATTTAGCTATCTCTGATATCCATCAGTATATACACAAGTAATTATGATTTTAGAAGAATCAGCACATTGTTGCTAAACATGATTATTGGCAATAGCTTCTAGACTCTCAGAAGTGAATCCCAAGTATCCTGAACAGGTTAGAAACATCACTGTAAACACCTTCCATGCACTCATTTTTCCTGTAATCTACTAATTGTACTTTCAAATAGCAGAAGCCAAGGTTGCTGGAATGACTCCTCAAATACCCAATAAAATGTAGATTAAACTACTGTCTACTTGCTTACACTTTTAGGTCCAATCAAAAGACCTGGAGCCATTTGAAAAATCTTTAGAAGACTGTCCATTCTCTTCATTGACATTAGTGCGAAAGAAAGCTATACGTAATAAAGGGATCAGGTCAGGAGCTTACAGGAGTTCTACCTTCAAGAGACAATTCCAGCAAGCACTAGCAGATGGCTGTAAGTACAAACATTTGTTTTTACAGAACTGGGTGTTTTACAGTTTAAAGTAGGGGCATCTAGAAGGATGTTCATTATTCCTTTAAGGGTCAGATCATAGTTGGCAAATAGCAAGTTGCATCATATTCTTTAGCAGACTCCTCACTGCAAGGTTCAGCAAGATTTCTTGATGTACCAAACCAAATGTGCCTCTCTGCCTTCCTTGTCCCTATGGTGTCCCTTTTATCCAATTCAAGCCCTATTTTACCATGTGTCATTCCTGGAACAACTTGACACTTCCCAATATCTGCCAAAAGACCAGCATCTTTTGTACCTGCGCCATCTTTGCAAGGCCAATGCCAATCTTGTCTGGATGCACAATCTTGTGCTGCCCCTCACCAATAGAATATTGGCATAGCACCTAGCTGACATGGCCAACACTCCCTCACAAGTAAAACACCATTTTCACACATGTTGCCATTTAACCAGACTATGCAGTTTACCTGCCAATATAAATACCCTCTGTACATGACCACCACTGTGCCCCAATGACCACTAGCGATCCATAACCTGTTGAATAGGAGAACATCATATACAGGTAAGCAGACATGAACTTGTATTTACAGCTACCAAAAGGGAGCACAAACAGAATTCACAGAGGCTACAGTTTGTCCCTGAACACACACCTCATATAATGTGACATGCTGCTCCCCAATAATGAAGGCCATGTCTTCCCCATTCATTCAATCAACTTCAACCCTCAGTATGTGCCATCATCTCACTCGCTAATAAGTATTATAATCCTTCTAGGAAATTCCATGTCACTAGTCTTGGGTTCTGTGGGTTCTTGATGAACCCGATCCCAGAGTTGTATCGCTGACTATATTTTGGCAGACGTTTCCATGAGGCAGAAACATCTTTCAGCATGTGCACCAACTTGGTAAATGTGCCATGCCAACTGAAGGACCGGCATATTACATTAAGGAAAGTGCCTGCTCTCCTCCATCCTTTTATATATCCTCCTCATTTAACTTTTCATTGCATTCAGTACAGACCATAGTTAAACTTACACGACAGATTATTCAGCAATGTTCTGAGTTCCCACAGCACCTTTGGAAGTTGCATGATTAATGTTTCGCCTTTGGCCAGCACTGGCTTCTTTTCAAGTCATTTTTGCGAACTTCATCATTGAGATGCAAATATTTAATTTACAAAGACAAGTGGCATAGTGCCAATTACCTTGCTGCAGCATTTGAACCCTAAACATATTCACTCAGCATGCACAGCAAATGGACAATAAAATGATTGCAAATTAAATGTAGCTGGAGTTTGAAATCAACTGCTTTAGTATTTACCCCTTTAATGTCCTATTGTACACAAGATGTGGATCCAGCGCTAATTTTCTCCTACGTATGAAAACTATCGTGAGATTTTCCATAGAGTTGCAAGAGATTTCTCTTCCTTAAACAGAGGATTGATGATTCTTTTCTTTCTGAAACAGTAATGGTTTGCCAGAATCATAGATAATTCTCAAGTTTCTGATAATCAATTTTATTACTCAATCTGATGTTTATTCCTGACAAATGGCTCGGCGGTTTTCAGCATCTATCCTTTCAACATATTTTGAAGATGGGTATCATGTAATTCCAATTTAAAACTATCAGTTTACTTATAACATTTGTCAGCTCATTCATAATGCTTCAACATCTCTCATCCCTTGTTTCTTTGTTTCTGGACTGTAGATGGAACTAGCTAATTATCAAACCATCAGAGATCATCTCATTTACCATTTAGTCGCATTAACATTTTTTATGGTCCTCATCTCATTCTAGTCTGCTTACTTTACACACTTTTATTTCAGATCCTCTTTGCTCCTCTGATCATCATTTAATGTGATTCTGTTTAATTCTATATTCACCCCCTAGTTCTCCGGGCAATGGGATCAGAAATCCTTTATTCATCAAACTCTAAAATCCTTGTTTGAAATACTGTTTACCTGAAGCTAGATTAACTAAAAAAGGTTGTGAATCAAAAAGTGACAATGGAAAATTATTAACCAATGTAATTGCAGGCCCCCAACCACAAAGGCCAGCAATGAGTTTCAGCAAAGTCTTTTCTCACTTCCATCCTGAGACCATTAATCCCAGTTTTGAATTGATCATTAACCTCCCCGCCCCCTCCTCTTTTTCTTAGTTAACTTCTGAATGTTTTGGTTTTACAATTCTCTGCAATTGACCATTTTCCCTTTGGATGTAGTCCCTTAAATGATTTTCTACTTTTGGTCAAATGTTTCCTGCTTCTATTCATTTTTTTTTCTCAAAATTACTTTGACAATAGCTTTACAAAATTGTTATGCAGCGCAGCACCATGTTTAAGTCAATAATTATAATCTGTACATTTAATTGTATAACTAGTTGTTATACAGAAAAATACTTGTGTTACAGGGTAAGTTTGGAATTTTTAGGGTCTTTGAAGCAAAAGATGCTCAGATGCCTTGATCTAAATGGTAGATGTGATTAATGAGATATGAAGGAATAAAACAAAAGAACTGCAGCTGCTGGAGATCTGAACCAAAAATATAAAGATCTGGAGAAACTCAGCAGGTCCGGCTGCATCTGTGAGTGAAAAGTAGAGTTACGCTTTCGAGTCTAGTGACTCTTTGTCAGTCAGTTCTGGACTAGGAGACACATACAAATTTATGGAAACTGCCTTTTTTATGATGATCACAAATAGTAATTACAGAGAGCCAAAATTGGAAGGACAAAAGTAGGTTTGTGCAATGCCCGCACTCGTTCTAGGTGAAGTTGCAACATGTAAAGTTGGTACTCAAACCTCGGCTTCTCTGTGCACTCGGCAGGGAACCCAGCAGTGTTGTGCTATTTCTGTTTAATTGCACCTCCCTAATTGCCCAGAAGATATTTAAAAGTCAACCATATTGCTGTGAGTCTGGAGTTATATGTAGGCAAGTCCAGGTAAGGATGGTAAATTCGGAAAGGACATTGGTGAACCAAATGGGTTTGATGCTTAAAAGAAAAATACAGAAGATAACAAACGGTAATTAAAGAAAAAAGGGAAATTGTGGGATATAGGTAAAGTAATGTTACTTCTGCAATTGTAATTGCTTATACAAAGTAAATGAACTCACACCAGTGTGTAATTGTTTCAGCCAAGAGCTGAGTCAACAAGAATGGAAACTATGTGGAGGAAATGCATAATTTTTTTTGTATTAGCTAAAAATGTATGCAAGAAAGAAACAGGACTGCAAAACAATGGTAACAATACAAGCGACTAGATAAGATGCTGTGAAGAGAGGCAGTTAAGCTAGATACGCCTGTACAAACAGTAGGTATAAACATCTGTTTCCTACTTTTACAGAAACACAGGAACAAACCCCAATTAAAAGAGTCTTAATGGTAAGATGTTGTGAGGGGCAGCACAGATGGAGGGAGTAGATAATGGTAAGCAAAGGATATGCCTAACAATGACCTACAGCAGGATGAGGTCAAACAGCCTTGTGAGGCCAGGAATAAGTATTTTGTCACAGACAAGGCCGGATAAGATAAGAGTAATAAACAGGAGTAATGGGTACCGGTCTTGGGGGGGGGGGGGGGGGGGGGTGAGCAATGAAATTAAAAAATATATATATATAGGAACCAAAGTATATAAATATCGAGTATTTGTTGAATTCCCACTAGTATCCACCTATATTAGCATATAGTGCAGCTAACCTTTCATTCTTAAAGGCAGGCTGTCTCATTTAAAGGGAAGCTATACTTGAATAACTGGGATTTGCTGATGAATACTATTTCTGCCATGGCAAACCAGGACAATGCAGGTCTTGGTGGTGATGGTGATGGTGGTGATAGACAGGAAAAAAGATATGATGGTTCTGCAGGGACAGGAAGCCCTCAAGAACAATCATCAAAATGGATTGAATAAAGATTGCCAGAGATTGTAATTCCAGGCATCTAGCTCCAAGGATCTGGTAGCAATGCCACAAGATATCTTATATGGATGGTTAAGGACAATGAATGCATATCCTGAAAACTCCTAAGCTATGCATCACCAGCCTCTCACATTGCTCAATTCACCACATCCATATCACTCCCTGATGAGCAATCCTGAGCATAGGTTTCACACCTAACATCCATAAACTCCACATGTGCACACATGCCTCAGCTTTCAGAAACTCCACCTTTTGCTGCCTCCACTTACATATTGCCTATCACCTGAACACAGTACATGTTGACATTTTTCACTCTGTTCTGTAGAATAAGATGAAGGGAGTGAAGAAAGACAGTAGAAGGGAACGGAGTATAGCTAACAGGGGCAAAGATGCCTGCACCTCCTCGGCCCTGTGGAAGATCTGGTTCTCCAAATCATGGACCATGAGGTATCTGGCAACACTAAGAAACATTCACGATGATATGTTTCTACCATATGTCCCCTTTCAATACCCGGCTCACCCTCACCTTGCCATCTGGCACTTTGAGCAAGGTGCTGATTGTGTCACAATTAACATTTTGCTTTCCACTCTGCCTCCTTTCCCTCAAACGACCTTCCTCTTCTAATTTTCTGCTTTCGTACATGCACTACTGCCACCTGACCAACCACAGCAGATCAAATAACTAAAGTAAAAGCAGTGAAACTCCATTAAAGAAGCATTCTCACTTGAACTTGGGGCAGATGACAGCAGAATGGTAATATCATCAATGGGCTAATAATCCAAAAGTCCAGCCTGATGCTCATGAAATTTGAATGCAGCTAATAAATCTGGAATTGAAATTACCATTGAATATCTGGAAAACCCACCTGGTTCACTAATGGCTATTAGGAAAGAAAATCTGCCTTCCACACTTGAGCTGGCCTCCATTTGACTCTAGACCAACAACAAAGTGGCTGCCTCTTAACTGCACTCTGAAATGGACTAGCATGCCACTCAGACCAAGGGCAAGAGATTGACAACAAATGTTCACCTTGCCAGTGGCGTCCACATCTCATGAAAGAATAAAGCAAATAGGAAGACATTCACTGCCCACCAGCTCAATTACTGCAATTTTAAACGCTCAGTCAGAGTTGGGGTCAGCACATGTACAATTGGGCTGCAACTCGGAAAATGGTAAAAGATGGTTCCCATTTCAGCCTTCTACAATGTAATATTTCTGATGACTTTTACTGCAAAGGTCTCAGATGAAGACCTTGCTGGTGTGTCATACAGGAGAAAGCCGACGGGTATACATACTGAGATGGCTGGGTACATCGGCTGGCCTGCCAAAAAGCTTCCTGTCAGGAAGTATGAAGGTATCCAGTTCCAAAATTAAATAGTGCCAATGGGGACCATTAGTAGCTGACAATGGGTTGTAAGTGTGCATGATAAAGAAGCAGTAGCTGGGGCCCACAAACTGGAAATTCTGAAACTGATGTTAAGAATCAGGAGAATCCCAGATGTAATTAGGAAGAGACTAGACAAGAGGAGACAAAAAATGAGTCGAGGTAAGTAGAGATGAGTTCTGTTGGGCAGGAGCAGGCGGAAACAATGGGTCTGACCAGGCAGAACTGTTTGTGGATTTTGGGAAGGCGGTAAAAGTAGGCTCTGCGAATTTGGGGGGGGGGGGGCTATGAGCTTGGAGTTAGTAATGGGATGATCATCGGATGAAATGAGATTAGTGACTGTTGTGGGCACAATGGCCTGGTGTTCCAAGAAGGGTTATGGTCTGTGAGAAATAGGAGGGGGGATCTGCAATGTAGGGGGCGGTATGCTAAAGAACAGCACCATTCTTGTCAGCAGGCTTGATTACAAAGTCAGGGCTGGATCTGAGAGCAAGAAGTGCAGTCAGTTCAGAGGGAGATAGGTTGAAATGGATGAGGGGGGAGTACAGAGAAATTGCGGTGACCAGTGTCAAGTTGACAGTTCTCGATTAAGCATTTCAGATTATTTTTAGACAGTTAAAAATTGCACAAGTTCTTCAAAGCTACCTGTTCTGCAATTTAGGTACCTGCCCCTGAAAGTAATACGAGCGCTAGGCCCCTCTTGGAATTGAACACTTGATCTTTAATGACATGAAATTTGCTGAAAGGAGTTATCAGGCTGAAGTCTGGTAAATGGGCATCTCATCAGTTGGTAGGGCTGTGTGGCATCATGATAGAACACATTCAGTTGCTTCTGGAACACACAGGGGTGCACAAACAAGCATCTGGCTGTACCAGAATTGAGTGGCTGCACAGTGTAGATCAACTTCAGTAAATGGTGCTAGTGAATTTTGGTTTAAAACTCTCAAACCTACCACCTAAATAGTTTATTTGAGCAGAGTCAATATAGAAATGAAATATTCTTCTTTCTGACCTGATCCTCATAAATGAAATTGGTGCAGTCAGAATTGATCACAAAACTTGCATGCTCCCCAGCCGAGTTCAATCTGGTGGTTTTCCAACTTGTGCTTTATTGAATATATGTTTAAAATAGATGTTTGAAAGTTGTTCATTTTTAAAATTAACATTAGATATGAAAAAAAGACATAGCTCAAACAATGTTAACACGGAATCTAAAATGCAATTTATGTTTTATATTCTCACAGATAGTTGCAGCCTGGGAGATGAACTCATGGAATCCTGGAAAGCACTTGCACCACTGCAACATGAAGAAGTATTAATGGATACAGTTTGGGCCAGCGCTGGATTACCTAGGTTAGTATGTCATGACACTATAGTAGTCATTTTTTTTAAAGATTAGCTCTTTCAAATAAGAAATATATGGTATGTCTTCTTGAAATGATTAAGTGGCTATAAATCCAAGCAGTTTCTGTAAATAGCAGTTGCAGAAATGATCTCAATGGATTCCATGGTGAAATAAAAATTCTCGCACAAGTATAAAATGCTTACTTTAGTCATGTATTCTGTTCAGGCAGTTAAGAGTGCAATTAATGAGCATGTGGCTTGTTGAAGATGAGATGAAGCCAGTAGTCTAGTTTATACCAATGGGGTAGGCACTACATAGAGACTGGCAGGGAAATGTAACTGACAATTTTAAATAAGCCTGGGATTTCCCATTTTTGAACGATGTATGGGGAACAAAAGATCTAGGTGGCGACTAATTTGTCATTAAGAGCTCACAGACATGCATTGCTGAGTTTTTATTCCTTTGAGGCATCTTGTCAGGCTGAGGACCACTGATTGAGGCCTACTATGGAGGGATCCAATGGCGAGAAGGTTTCTCTTCTTCTTGTGGGGAAGAGGATGCGAGGAAAAGATCGGTCAGGGAAATTGGAGGCAAAGACAGGGGACTGGCTTTCAGACACTACCCATATGCCCACTCTCCATACCTCCAACTGCCACTAGGTTGGGGCAATTGAAGACCCGCCCCAATCTTGATACGAAGGTTGCCATGTTGGGAATCTAGCCACCCTTCTTGTAATTGGAGTATAGTGAATTGTTGCCCTTAATTTGCTATTAATTGATCACTAAAGGGTCTTAATTGCTGGCAAGTCAAGAAAGTAGCCCATGGATATTTCTTACCCAACATTTAAGTGCACAGATAGTAAGAATGGGGCAGTTTCTCTCCAGGACAAACTCACCCAGCTATTTTCCCTTCCTTGCACCTCCCTTACCACCTCTATGGAAAGGAAGATTCCATTTTATGTTGCAGTTTGACCAGAAACTCAACTGGTCTTGCCACATAATCAATCACTACAAGGGCTGGTCAGACTAGGAATACGGTAGCATGTAACTCACCTCCTGACTCCCCAAACTCTGTGCATCATCCACAAGTCACAACTCAGGCATGTGATGGAATACCCCCCAACTTGCCTGGATGGGTACAGCTCAAGAAGCTTGACACCATCCAGGACAAAGCAGATCACTTGTCTGGCGCCACATCCACAAACGTCCACTCGCATCACCACTGATGCTCAATAGCAGCAGTATGTACTGTCTACAAGATTCACCACAGAAATTCACCAAATCATGACTATTTTCATCTCGAAGGGCAAGCAGTTACATGGGAACACCACCAACTGCAAGTTCCCCTCTGAGTTATTCAGCATCCTGACTTGGAAATAAATTGCTGTTTCTTCACCGTTACTGGGTCAAAATTCTGGAATTCCCTCCCTAACAGTACTGTGGGTCAACCCACAGCACATCGCCTGTAGCAGACCAAGAAGGCAGCTCAGTACCACCTGCTCAAGGCAACCAGAGACAGGCAATAAATGCTGGCTCAGCTAGTGATGCCCATGTCCCACAAATTAATATTAAAAAAAGGCAATTATATTTTAAATACTGAACTTCTGGGTGTGGCCTGCAAGTGCCCTATTAGGATTTTTTTTTACTATATCAAGTTATGTTCAAGGTGACCAGCATTTGAGGTGGAATTTCAAACAGGGCTCAGTATCTTATATGAATATGTACAGAGCTTAATATGTCATCAGGCAGAACACCTGAGTGCTGCGTTTTTTGGGGAATGCCAATTTATTGGACATTGTGCAATCACAATATTTAATTGTACCTTGGTTAAGTCATGTTTTTATGTTGCTCTATCTCCTCTTTTCCCTTATTTTTTTCCTCCTTAAACTTTTTGTTTCTTCCATTTCTCTTTTGTTTCAAGCTTATGTAGAAATAGCACAGACATGACAGAGGAAATGTCTGCTTCTGGTGCTGTACCTGTTCCATGATCCTCTTCTATAATTCCATTCGGGTGCAAGGTGTAAGACATATGGCATGGTGTGATGGAGGAACTATCTGCTACCAATTGCAGACACTGCTAGGAATACGTGACTGAGCAGTTCCCATTCAACCCTTCTTCCATCTTCCTAATTATATCATCAGATAGCTTATCTCATTTTCTAGGCCTGCTGCTTGACTGTGTTTCTACCTGTTTATCTTATGGGCTGAATTTTATGTTCCTCCCAGGGGTAGACGCTCCTCTCACTGCCACTAGGATTGTACTTGCACCAGGTGAAGGCTAACACCAAATGTCCAGCTTGTCACATTTAACTGAGTAGACTGGTGGCTAGACCAGGAGTTGGGAGATGCCTTCTTCATGGACCCTCTTTGCCACTGGAGGCCTCCCACAGGGTTAACCTCCGTCTTCACATCATTCATTCCTTGTTAACCCCAGACCCCACCTGACAGCCTGTCAGCCTGGCTGTAACTACACCCTGGTTTTGCCTTTCTCCCTTGATCTGTTGCAAATCACACTCTTGGGGACTGCTTCTGGTCTCAGCAGATGTCACTGCTCTCGACAACAATATTGGACCAAAGATCTATCGGCTGAATCTTGGAGCTGGGAGTTCATCCCTGATAGAGTGGAAGGCCCGATCCCCCATCATAAAGTGCAGCCCTATGTTAGTAATAAAAATCTGTCTTAGGTTTGTAAGCATTTATCTTCTATAACAGTAAACAGGTCAGATAATCTGATTTTTTCAAATTTGAATATTACTGCATAGAAACTTGTTTATGAAGACTGTATCCAACAAAATAACTTAATGGATTAACATAATTGCATTATTGTAAAATGTTTGACTATTTCTTTAAACCTCTATTTTGGATATTAGGAACTTCATTTGTTGAGGAGAAATTGGGAGATTGGAAATTTCTGAACACATTTTGAGTTATTTGTAAAAATCAACAATACAATAGTGATCAGATTATATAATATGTCAAGTGTGGCACAAAGTGAATAAGACACAAGGATAGAGTAAGGTATAGAGTTGACCAAAGAGAAGAATAATCAATAATGCCTGTTATATCATAACTTATCATTGCTGCACTGTGAAATTGATTTATTTCTATAGTAGAATAGAGAGGTGCATTGAGCAGAAAGGTTAGAATATTCCATCCTCTCAAACTTTTCACAAAGAAGGACATCTGCATTGACATGAGGCCATATCAGAATGTAGAATTTGGACTTAATTAAAAAAATAATTTTATAAGACATTTATTTAGCATTTTAGCATACTTGTGAGACTTCAGTGCTACATTTTCTTTCTTTAAATTATAGTTTTTGTCTTTCTGTGATTTATTTTCATGATGTAATGAATATTCCTGGCAAAATGCAATGAATCTAACGGTTTCAATCTGAGTGCATATTTGTAAAAATAAGTAATACAATAGTGATCAGATTATACAATATGTCAAGTGTGGCACAAAGTGAATATGACGTTTTACAAATATCATAATGATATGAATGAGGTTAACCTGTTTAGTTAACAAATCTAAAGAAAGGTTTGCCAAAACTCTGATGCAAACAATACTTCATTAAAGGAACTTAAATATTTACAAAATAGGAGCAGGAGTAGGCCATAGTATCCTCTGCTATTCAGTATGATCATGGCTGATCATGTGCCTAAACTCCATTCCCTGCCAGCTCACCATATCTCTTGATTCTTCAAAAATGTCTGTTTTAGCTTTGAGTATGTTCAATGATGAAGGATTCACAACTCTTTGCAGTAGAGAATTCTAAAACTTCTCAATCATCCGATTGTGGAGATTTTGTCTCTTCACAGATTCTCAGTCGACCCCTTATCTGTGTTGTTAATATTATTACGATGCTCTGCCTTCATGTAATAGATTCCACAACTAAAGGAAACAGCTTCTCTGTATCTGCCTTTTCAGAATCTTATTTTTTTCAATGAGATAATCTCTCATTCTTCTAAACTGCAGAGAGTTTGGGTCCAATTTACTCAGCCTCAGCATACAGGATGACCCTTTCATTCCAGAAAACAATCTAGTAAACTTACACTGCATCATTTCCTAGACAAGTATATTCTTCTCTTGCTGTGTAGATAAAAACTGCACGCAGTGCTCCAGGTATAACCAAAGCCTGTGTGGGGAGGGTAATTGAAGCCAGGTGCTTGTCCAAAATGCAATATTGGCACCTTGTGACCAGTACACAAGGTCCCAATATATGCACAATGTGACCAGTATCTTCACCTGGCTGCACCAAGACTGGCCTCAGAAAGCATCTGTGTCAATGACGTCCTGTGCACAGTGATGTATCATTGCATATGGTGCTGACAGGAGGTTTGGACTTCAGTTGCAGTAGGGCAAAAAGTAAGGGCACTGGGGAAGTGGGAGATGGGAGCAAGGGGGTTTGGAGATGTTGGGAGTATGAGGTCCTCTTCAGCTGCTGCCATCCGCCTGAACCAGGCTGGGTCTTTGCCCATTCCCTCTACTCACATTTCTAACAGTGCCATTTCCTTTCATCACGTTGAAGAGCAATTCCTTTTGTCACGTGCAATGGAAATCTGTGAGGAAATCCAACTGAAAGTGAAGTATGTACTGATCTTCAACTGTGGCAAAACATTGTTTTCCTGCACTATACCATTTGTCTGCTTGTTGTATCAAATCAGTTTAAAATCAGCCTTTAGGATATTCTTAGAATAAAATAAAATTTTCAAATCTTTGTTTATGAAAGAGATATACAATTTTCCCTTGTAACCCCAAGCTATGGAGTTGTTGATCTAAGCTCCCCATCTCTGGGATTTTCACAGTTTACAATCTGTTGTGAAATCACACAACAAAGATTCATATAAACATGAACGACATTTTTTTCAATACATCATTAAAAGAAGAAATATTTCTTCCAAAGAAGTGTTAAATTTAGACACTTGCCCTATTTTTACTAAGATAGAAGTTGTTTTTCTCTCCCTCCCAGGGAAAGCCAGTCTTTGTATTTTCTAAAAGCTGCATCCAGTGTGTCATTAGAAAGATACAATTTTGAAGACCATGTTCTGGACATTAATGATTACAGAGCTTTAAAAAATTCAATGTGATTTTGTTGCAATCAGATCAAGAGGGGCAGGAATTTTCCCCAATCCACATGTGACGGCAACAGGATTTTTTTTCTTGGGATATGTTTGCCAATTCCATGCATGTTTAACTGTTTATGCTGTGATTGAAAATGACATAGATCGGCTTCCTTGAGTCTTTTGTTTTGAAAAAGAAAATATTATTTATTGTACTTGACCCAGATTCTATTTTTCTAATCAATCTGTTCAGAAGTGTTGTTACACACCTCTGGAATGAGTGGGATTGACTCTGGGCCTCCCTGTCCAAGAGTAGGGACACTATCCCTGCACCAAAAGAGGGCCCTTAAAGTGATTGCAGCAGAACTAGAACCTGCAATCTTCTGATAACTTTGATGCTTAGATACAATCAAAGTTTTCACAGGTAAATAGATTACAGAGTAGGAGGATAGATTAAGTGACACTTTAAAGTCCATTAAAGATTTCCACTGGCTGATGATTTTGTCAGATCAAGGCTGGGTTTGATGGTCCCACTAGTTCTGACGTCAAAACAGTTTAAAGATGTAGAAAGATGATATATCTGTTCTTCTGAGACATTAGCTATTGGATTAGAAACATAGAAACATAGAAAATAGGAGCTTACACAGGCTATTCAGCCCATCAAACTCACTCCTCAACTCATGGTGATCCACTACTTCAACAACACACTCCTGTTCTCTCTGCCCATATGTCTGGAGACCTTTAATCTCTGCAAATCTATTGCTTTCTTAAACATATTCAATAACTTGGTGTCCTCAGCCTTCAGTGGAGAGAATTTCATAGGGTCACCACCCTCTAAGTGAAGATATTTCTCCTCATCTCAATCTGAAATGGCCTATCTTGTATTGTGAGATCTTGACCCTTTTGTACTGCACACCCCAGCCATGGGAAATATCAAACCTGCATCCGATGTTCCAGGTCCTGTTAGAATGTTGCATGCTTCTGAACTCCAGTGAATACAGGCCCAGTTGACCGACTCTGTCCTCAAACACCAAACCTGCCAATCAATCTGATATTTCTTAGGTAAGGAGACCAAAGCTGCACAAAATGTTCCGGCTGTGATCTCAACAAAGTTCTGTATAGTTATAGAGTCATAGAGCCATAGAGCTATAGAGATGTACAGCATGGAAACAGACCCTTCGGTCCAACACATCCATATCAACCAGATATTGCAACCTAATCTAGTCCCATTTGCCAGCACTTGGCCAATATACCTCTAAACCCTTCCTATTCATATACCCATACAGATGCCTTTTAAATGTTGCAATTGTACCAGCCTCCACCACATCTCTGGCAGCTCATTCCATACATGCACTATGCTCTGCATGAAAAAGTTGCCCCGTAGTACTGTTTTATATCTTTCCCCTCTCACCCTAAACCTATGCCCTCTTGTTCTGGACTACCCTACCCAAGAGAAAAGACTTTGTCTACTTACCCTATCCATGCCCCTCATGATTTTATAAACCTCTATAAGGTCACCCCTCAGCCTCCAACGCTGCAGGGAAAACGGCCCCAGCCTATCAGTCTCTTCCTATAGCTCAAATTCTTCAACCGTGGCAACATCCTTGTAAATCTTTTCTGAACCCTTTCAAGTTTCACAACATTCTTCCGATGGGAGGTGAGTCACCACAATTGCATGCAATATTCCCAAAGTGGCTTAACCAATGTCCTGTACAGCCGCAACATGACCGCCCAACTCCTGTACTCAATACTCTGACCAATAAAGGAAAGCATACGAAACATCTTCTTCACTATCCTATCTAACTGTGACTCTACTTTTAAGGAGCAATGAACCTGTACTCCAAGGTCTCTTTGTTCAGCAACACTCCCTAGGACCTTACCAGTAAGGGTATAGGCCTGCTCTGATTTGCTTTTCCAAAATGCGGCACTTCGCATTTATATGCAATAGGACATCCCTCCATGCCATACCAACATAACATTTAGTCTATCTAACAGCTTGCTGCACCTGCATCCTTGCTTTCAAAAACTGGTGCATGGAACACCCAGGTCCATTTTGTACATCAACGTTTCCCCTCTGCCATAATTTTAATAATACTCTGCTATTCTCTTTTTCCTACTGAAAATAATAACTTTACACTTATTTAAAGTTAAAAATCACACAACATCAGGTTATAGTCGAACAAGTTTAATTGGAAATACTAGCTTTCGGAGTGCTGCTCCTTCATCAGATAGTTGTGGAGTCTAAGATCGTAGGACACAATTTATAGCAAAAGTTTACAGTATGACGTAACTAAAAGTATATATTGAAAAAGACATGGATTTTTTGTTAAGTCTCTCATCTTTTAGAATGGGCATTTTGGTTTCAGATTTTTCATTTGCAAATGCCAGAACTTTCTTAAAGATATATTCTCAAGTGAACTTTAACAATAGGTGCCCTGTTGACCCAGATAATGCATTGAAGGTGTGAGGTGCCCTGTGTGAGGCTGTCTGTGCCCCAATGTTCAGACTGATTCTAATCTAAAAAAGGGATTTACAGAATCTTACGTGGATTCATGCAGTTTTTGTGCAAAATAAAATGTAACTCTACAAGAACAAATTCACCCCACAAACTTATATATGTGTGTGTGTGTGTGTGTGTGTGTGTGTGTGTTGTGCAGTGGGGTCACCTGTAGCGTGATATGAACCCAAGGTCCCGGTTGAAGCCATCCCCATACGTACCAAACTTGGCTATCAGCCTCTGCTCGGCCACTTTGCGTTGTTGCCCCTGACAGCTGAAGAGTTCTTCAAATGGGAGGGAACACTCCAGTCTGTTGATTGTTGTGCGGTGTCCATTCATCCATTGCCGTGGCCTCTGCTCAGTCTCGCTAATGTACATTGCCTCAGAGCATCCTTAGCTGCAGCATATGAGATAGACAACGTTGCCCGAGTCACAAGTAGCTGCCACGTACATCGTGGGAGGTGTCCCCACATGTAATGGTGGTATCCGTGTTGACACTCTGACATGTCTTGCAGTGTCTACCGTGACAAGATTGTATGGTGCTGTCCTGAAAGCCAGGATGTTTGCTGTGAACAATGATCTGTTTGAGGTTTAGTGGTTGTTTAAAGGTGAAAAGTGGAGGTGTGGGGAAGGTCTTAGTGAGGTACTCATCCTTATTGATAATGTGTTACACGCTGCAAAGAATATGGTGTAGTTTGTCGGCTCCTGGGAAGTACCAGACAACAAAGGATATCCTGCCGGTTGCAGCTCGTGTCATTACTGTTTCTTGCTGTGGCATGTCAGAACTGGGAGTCGATAAGTTGAGCATCATACCCTGTTCTTATGAGGGCATCCCTGAGTACTTCCAAGTGCCTGTCACGTTCCTCTTCATCTGAACAGATCCTGTGTATGCATAGGGCTTGTCCGCAGGGGATGGCTGTTTTAATATGTTTCTAGTGGAAGCTGGAGAAGTGTAGCACCGTGAGGTTATCTGTAGTTTGCAGTAGAGTGAGGTGCTGAGGTGCCCATCCTTGATGGAGATGCATGTGTCCAAGAATGAGACAGATACTAGAGAGTAGTCCATGGTGAATTTGATGGTGGGGTGAAACTTGTTAATATCACTGTATAGTTAATTCAGTGACTCCTCCCCATGGGTCCAGAGGAAGAAAATGTCATCAATATACCTGGCGTATAGTGTTGGTTGGAGACCCTGCATAGAGGAGAAATCTTGTACGAACCTGTGCATGAAAATGTTGGCATTTTGACTCCCAGGAGCACAAAAACTATGCCATGTTCTTCGCAGCCTGGAACACATTATCAATGAGGATGAATACCTTACCTTCCCTGCACCTCCACTTCTCACCTTTAAACAATCATCAAACCTCAAACAGATCATTGTTCGTAACAAACTGCCTGGCTTGCAGGACAACACCATACAACCTTGTCACGGTGGATGCTGCAAGATGTGTTAGAGTGTTGACATGGATACCACCATTACACATGGGGACACCTCCCACCATGCACGTGACAGGTACTTGTGTGACTCAGCCAACATTGTCTATCTCGTACACTATCAGCAATTTGGTTTTGTTTCTGATTTACAGCATCCACAGTTCTTTTAGTTTTTACTGTTTATGTATGTCTTGTTAGCTCTCAGAAAATAGATGGAATGCTATAACGATCAGGAATGTTTACATTTATTAGTCAGTATTTGAAAGTTGCTGTTTAAATTTCTTCTCTGCAGTAACAGTCTATATTCATTATAAATTTACTGGGTTAGAAGCGTGTTTTATATGACTGTCAGAAACAGGGCACTGCAATTCATGATTTACAAAATTTATATACCTGCCTCATCTGAATAATTGTGACCTTAATTGTTCCCCATCTCCAGCACTACTTCCTGGTTCTTAAAGCTGGTGGCAAGCTCTGCACATTGTGTAAAGCATGGCAGTGTTTTCTCTACACCAGGTGGTTCAGGCAGTCTCTTCCCTGTTAAAGGGAAACTGCACATGAGGATTGCTGCATTACAAATTCCTGGAAACTGAACATCAAGAATGACAATGCAATTCACAGTAGTAGAGGTAATGGGGATGCAGATGTGCAGGAGGAAATATGCCATTGTCCTGTGGGATGTCAAAACCATCATCAAAAATCAGCAACCAAAACAGAAGTAGCTGGAAAGGCTCACCAGGTCTGACAGGACAGAACATAGAACAGTACATTGCTGACAAAGGATGTATGCCCGAAACGTCGATTCTCCTGCTCCTTGGATGCTGCCTGACCTGCTGTGCTTTTCCAGCGCCACACTTTTCAACTCTGATCTCCAGCCTCTGCAGTCCTCAGTTTCGCATAGAACAGTACAGCACAGTACAGCCCTTCGGCTCTCGATGTTGTGCCAACCTTTTATCCTACTCTAAGATCAAACTAATATACATACCCTTCATTTTACTGTTATCCCTGTGCCTATCTAAGAGTCGCTTACATGTCCCTAACTAATGTCTCTAATATATCTGACTCTACTACCACTGCTGACAGTGCATTCCATGTACTTACCACATTCTCTGTATAAAAATCCTATTTCCGCTATCTCCCTTAAACCTTCCTCAAACCATCTTAAAAGTATGCCCCCTCATGATAGACATTTCTGTCCTGGGAAAAGGTCTCTGGCTATCCAATCTCTCTACGCCTCTCGTCATTTTGTACACCTCTATCAAGTCACCTCTCATCCTTCTTTGATCCAATGAGAAAAGCCCTAGCTCCCTCAACCTTTCTTCATAAGACATGCCCTCCAATCCAGGCAGCATCCTGGTAAATCTCCTCTGCACCCTCTTTGAAGCTTCCACATCCTTCCTACAATGAGGCGACCAGAACTGAGCACAATATTCTAAGTGTGGTCTAACCAGGGCTTTATAGAGCTTCAGCATAACCTGACGGCTCTTAAACTCAATCCCCCTGCTAAGGAAAGCCAACACATCAACTTGGATGGCAACTTTGAGGGATCTATGGACGTGGACCCCACGATCCCTCTGTTTCTCCATACTGCCAAGAATCCTGCCTTTAACCCTGTAATCTGCATTCAAATTCGAATTGTCAAAGTAAATTATTTCACAGTTTTCCAGGTTAAACTTCACCTGTGATTTATCAGCCCAGCTCTGCATCCTGTTAGTGTCCCATTGCAAACTACAACAGCCCTCCACACTAACTGCACCTCCACCAATATTTGTGTCATCAGCAAATTACTAACCCACCCTTTCACTTCCTCATCTAAGTTATTTATAAAAATCACAAAGAGCAGAGGTCCCAGAACACCACTTGTCACCGAGCTCCAGGCTGAATAAATGGACACATCCCAACAATCAACAGACAGGAGTGTTCCCTCCCAGTCGAAGAACACTTCACAGTCCAGGATGTTTGACCGTGGACCTTTGGGTGACCGTCCTCCAAGGCAGACTTTGGGACAGGCAACAATGCAAAGTGTCCAAGCAGAGGCTGATAACCAAGTTCGGTACCCATGGGGATGGCCTCAACCGGGACTTCAGGTTCATGTCGCACTACAGGTGACCCCACTGCACGACACACACGCACACAGACACAAACACAGACACAAACACAGACGCAGACACAGACACACTCACAGTCAGACCCACACACACACACTCACTCCTACAGACCCATACACTCACGCAGACCCTCTCTTATACACAACCTTTCTCTCATGCGCTCACACGCACTTATGCACTCTCTCACAGACTTAAACCACTTTACATACACATACACACACTCTGTCACAGACACTCATAGCCCCCCGCACACACAAACCCACACATAAAAGTTTGTGGGGTGAATTTGTACTTGCAGAATTACATTTTATTTTACTCAAAAATGGCACGAATCCATGTAAGGTTCTGTAAATCCCTTTTTTAGATTAGAATCAGTCTGAACATTGGGGTACAGGCAGCATCACACAGGGGGGCACCTCACACCTTCAATGCATTATCTGGACCAGCATGGCACTTATCGTTAAAGTCCCATCTAACCCAGAACTAATCCAAATGCCTCAAGAATCTAAGCATCTTCCTCCATCAATGCATTCACCTAGTGTATTCTCCTACTCCAGATCTCTTTAGCAAGTGGCATAGAAAATAATGCTGAGATTACTGTCTTTGAGGTCCTGCATTTTAATTTATTCTCTTATGATGTAGATCTTATCCTTCCTTTTACCTGTCATCGGTACAGACATGGGCCACAACCTTTGGCTCCCCCTTCAGAATGTTTTGCAGTTACACAATGATGACGAGGTAACATTGCATCCTGGTGCCAAGTCTGGAGGTGCTATTCTTGAAGATCTTAGCTTTGCAGACAATTTAGTGTCTTCAACTGTTGTACTATATCCATAACATGGTTTTCCAGTTGTTGCAGCTGGATAACTGCCTTGAACACTTGACATCATACCGCACATTTCTTAAAGTATTTTTTTCTGTTTACTTCCTCTAGTTTAAAAAGTACTAATTATATACCAGGGATCCCGTGTTATTCCTTGTACTGTAAATATTTTTAATTTAAACTAAAGATCAAGTTTTAAGTTAAAGACTGTACAGTTGAAATATTGGCAATCTTGCATGCCAAGGCCACCTCTCATCTTGTGCTGGCTTCTAGTCCCACTTTCCAGTTAATGTTCATCTTAAATGTTTTTAAACCCTAACCCTCTAATCCAGTATTTCAACATTTTAAAATTTAATCATTCACAGGATGTGCGCATCGCTGGCAAGGCCAGCATTTATTGCCAATCACTAATTTCCCAGAGGGCAATTAGGAGTCACATTGCTGTGCGTCTGGAGTCACGTGGGCTGGATCAGGAAATGACAGTAGATTCCTTCCCTAAAGGATATTAGTGAACCAGATGGGTTTCCTTAAGGCTGAAGATAGTGAAATAAAAAGGAAAAGAGTACCCCCTTCTGCTTCTCACCTAACTTGTTCTTATCATACATGCAACATTTGCACTCTGCGCCAGATGCCAGTCTCTCTCAATTATACCACTGGGTTTCAGAATAATTATCCTATCAAATAGTTACAAAAGCAGTTAAGCCAGTTACTTAATTTGCTACTGTTACTCAATCAAACAACCTTGATTTATTTTATAAACTCGGCCCCCAAGTTTCTAATGTACTTTAAAATAAAAGCAATAAACGTATGTAAAATGCTAAATTAGAGGCAAGCAATCCTAGATTTTATACAAGAGTAACACCATAAGTCTTTCCACTCTGCACAAGAGAATTTGCTTGAGTTCTTAAAATATTTTTCTGCAATTTCTGGACAGTCAAAATCAACAGACGGAGTTTAAGTGTTGCGAGTTAGATGGCAAAAGACAGAAAGAATCCCCACTCAGGGTTTCTTCAGCATCTCATTTGTTTGTTCTGTATCTTGCAGAGAGAACAGGCACTCAAACATCCAAAGAGTTGGCTAGCTTGTGACATGACTGTCTCTTACACTGTCTTCAACTGTTCAGTGGCCCAAATATCGTCATGGTCAGTGGATTACACTTGTCTGGCTTCCAGTTGGGTATTTACCAGTTGAGTATTCAGATGATTGTTTGGAAGCTTTTTTTGATGGGGTAGGAAACAGCCTCTATTTATACTCCTTCAAGGGAATTATTCCTAGTGAGGTTATGAAAACAGCTTGTCTTCATTTCAATGGCTTTGGACTGTCAAAGGCACAATGATGCAAATGTTCAGCCATTTTTGACTGTGATTACAAGTAATTGGAATCTAACACTGGTCATTTATCAATGTGGTTAACTGTTTCCCGTGAGTAATTTTGTAAAGTCATTTTTATATAGCATTGTTTCACGATATTGTTATTTTTCATGAATGCTAACACATCCCTATGAAAAGTACAAGAAGGTCAGATAACTGATTTAAATTAATAATTTACTGAAAGAATAACTGTAGATGCTTTCCATTCATCTGGATTTTGCAATCAACTGCAAAATGATAGCAGTCACTACTGACCTCATAGATTTCCACAAATATCAATAGATTTCTGTAGCATGGATTTCACCTTACCTGACATTAAATTGATTATTGAGCCAACTATAGGGATCTTAAATGGCTTGTAACAATTACATCATCAAGCAGTCTTAGCTATACTGAACAAATTCCGACAAGGAATTTCATTTAATTAATTTACAAAGAGCAAAATAAAGTTTGGGACATCCACATAGGATTAAGTAAGAAACTGGAATATGTGTTAAAAATAAATACATGTTAAAAATGAACTTTTCCATTAAAATAAACATCTATGGAATTTTTATCATAATGTAGCAATTTTGTTTTCACAGACTTAAAATATTTTTTAAGTCCAAAGGGGTTGCTCAGCAGTAATTAGGGATTTAGTATGTGGTTGAAAACCTAGTGTGGATTTCTAAGGCTAATTGTCATGTATTTACGAAAAGTGGGAGGGACCTCTGCTGAAGACTTGCGGGATTATTCCATACAATCACATGTTCCTCAGCTCATTCTGTATGCATGTGCACAGAAAGTGCCAAAGTTTGTTTAGATGCTACACCCTCTGCTGGGCACCTTCTGGTCACCATTATCCAGCGCCATATTTAAACAATACTTCAGTGTCTGAAACCAAAGAACTTCAGTGAATCTCTGAAGAGGTCAAACATGTCAGAGACCAGTCAAAAGAAGCACCACACTTTAGCAATGCCTCACTAGAGGTTCTCTTGACTGTGCTAGAGAGGTTTTTTTCTCTATGAATGATAACAAGAGAACATCCTAACTGACAAAAGCAGATTAAACAGAGGTGACTGCAGAGCTCAATGCCCATAGGTTACTCAGAGAAACTGGCTCCATTGCCACAACAGGATGAATGATCTGTGCTCTGCCTCAGTAGATACCACTGTTTACTTAGTGTTTCATGCCCCTATGAGTGTAAATTAGCATTGTAATGTTGCCATTGTAGCTGACTGCAAAACAGGAGTTTGGGTGCCAGCCATGTCTATCAGATGCCTCAATGTGCAATCAATGTCTCACTTCATTGCAGCTACCAGTGGAGCCCTGCTGACTCTGTAGCGATATTACTTCTCAAAAATCTGTTAATGTTGAGACTTAAAACATAAAAGGAGCTACAATCCTCAACAGTTTACTTTCAGCCCATTGATTTTTTTATCACAGCCAGGAGAAGGTACACATCTGACAGGTTTTCACCAAAAGCTTGCATGGAATGAGAACACAATCTCAAAGAATGGTTCACCTTTGAGTTCTACCCAAATTGCCTCAGGAGTGTGTAGTTGTTGGTCCAGTCTGGCTGCACCCTGAGCACTACCCATTTGTTGTGAAAGAGCCAAATAACTGAAGAAATTTGTACTCACATGAACATGGAGAAAGAAATTTATCCTGCCATGTCCATATCTCATATCTTATGTTTGGCCAGATTTGTGAACAGAATTGCTTCCCATTTATGAATAATGAAATTGCTTCCATTAAAATAATTCCAGCAGACTGGAATAATAGTTAGTATGCAGGCCTAGTGAATGCAAAACAGGTTTCCAATAATGAGGGTCAGGAAACTTAAAAAAATTCTGAGAAGTTAATGGGAAAATTTAAGCCTCCTGTCGGGAAACTGATTTTTTTGCCTCCCAACCAATTACCTTCTTCTGCCTGCCCTTTTAAAAGTTCTAGGTGGGCCCAGAAAATTACCCTCCATCTTCTTCATTCAATAATACGTAATGTTTGAGGGCTTTTACAGTGAGACTAAGACATAAAAGTGAAATTAATACAAATTCAAATGAATTCTATCCGTGAGGACTTCAACAGTGCACTCTGTGGAGGAACAGGAAATCTTATTTAACTGCATGTGTGGATGACAGAAGTTGCTCTGTTTCACAGTTGTAGTGATGTCAAATGCTGACTGCTTTGCTGTCATTCCAGCTATTGTATAACTTTAGCACTTTATCATGAGAAATCAGATTATTTTCCCTCGCTGTTCACCCACCCTCAGGAATTACACTTTGTATATAGATGTGATTTTCTAGTTGAAATTATATATATGTATCCATGAAAACACTCAAGTTGGAAGAGAAGGAGATAGAAGTTAAAAATAAGATTTTAAAGATAAGGTGAAATCTTTTCTGAATTAATTATCTGAGATATTCATCCATAGATATTTAGGATGAATAAGTAATAAAACTGAAAATCAGACCTCAAAAATGCATTTGTGAAGCAATTTATTTGAAACAATTCTTATACCAATAGATTTTATTCAGAGAATTACTTAATTATCATCTTCCACACAATTATTTCAGAGTTTTAATTTCATGTCACACAAATACCTAAATTCATATAAAAATTTCATACTCAAAACATTGGACAGAAAAATTTGTTTTCATAATGAATTTACTTTCATTTATTTTACTTGAATTGACTGTAGTTTAATGAAATTTACAATTTTTAACCATATGATTTCTACTAATCATTCCTTACATTTCCAATGCATGCTCAAAATCCCAAATATCAAAATCTACATCTATTTCCTCAATGTTTTTAATATCTGAATATTTCATCACATTTGTACATAACTCTTCACATTTGCAGGGTCACTGTCTACATTTTCAGTATTTATTCAACCATAAAATATTTTATGATGGATAATATTAAGAATACCTTCAAGTATTTAAGATGAATATTTTTTGTATTCTTTCTTGAAATGTATGGTTAAGAATGGCATATTGTGTTAGTGTGGATAGTTTAAGGGCCACAGCAGGAGGCTTTCTTCCCCAGTCTCCCCAACCGATAGCAGTGGTGAGATGATTAGATGTCAACTCCTGCATGACATTCCCCTTCATCAAGGTATTGGCCACTCAAGTTTTGATTGAACAAGGATCTTGGAGGAGTTTGCCGAAAAATAGATCAACACATTTTGCATTGTAAAGACAAATAGAAACTCATTCTTATGATTGAAATACATGAAGTGTTAAAACTGTCTAACTGGCATACAAACATGGAATAAAAGGAATGAAGAAACAGAAAGTGCTTAGTTGTGAAGCCATTTGAAATGAAACAGCCTACCAGCACTTACTGTTAATGTTCACGAATAATAAAAAAATTCTTGACCAACTTATGGGGAGACTGCTGTTCTATAAGTTGTGCCATAGCAATGGACACTGGACACTAGACACAGCCTTTGGGAGTGGAAAGGAATGAAACTAGAGTGGAGTTTTCCTTCCAATTTCCATTCTTCTCTCACCTTCACCTGGTCCATCTAAAACATTTACAAGGATGTTGCCAGGGTTGGAGCGTTTGAGCTACTGGGAGAGGCTGAATAGGCTGGGGCTATTTTCTTTAGAGCATTGGAGGCTGAGAGGTGCTCACAAAGAAGTTTATAAAATCATGAGGGGCATGGATAGAGTAAATAGGCAAGGTCTTTTCCCCAGGTGAGGGAGTTTAAGATGAGAGGGGAAAGATTTAAAAGGGACCTAAGGGGCAATGTTTTCATGCAGAGAGTAGTGCATGTATGGAATAAACTACTAGAGGAGGTGGTGGAGGCTGGTACAATTACACCATTTAAAAGGCATCTGAATGAGTGCATGAATAGGAAGGGTTTAAGAGAGGTCAAATGCTGGTAATGGGACTAGGTCAGATTGGGGTGTCTGGTCAATGTGGACTGAAGGGTCTGTTTCCATACTGTAAACCTCTATGACCCTCCTCCACAGCTTTGTATTGTTTGCATCTTGTTAACTTTGAATTTAATAGAGAGGATCAATTTTCTCCCTTTCACACTTAAATTTAAACCCATTTTACATATTTTTTCCACCATTAACAACTCGTTGTCTTTTGCACTGGACCTCCTTCAGTGTCAAATGTATTTAAAAAATCATTTTCCAACACCTTTCAGTTTTGAAAAAGAATCATACTGCTCTTGAAATGTGGATTCTGTTTCTCTTTGTACAGATAGTGCCAGATCTGCATTTCTCCAACATTCTCTGTGTTTGAAAAATGGATGGGGGCAGATTAGTCGGGATCAATTTGATATTTGGGATCTATGAAGTGGCTTTATGCCATTACTGTCTTAGACTTACCAAAGAGCAGGAACATAAAACACTTCTAAATTTGTTCAGACAGGCTGATTCACCATAGCTGTAAACTGATCTGTTTGTGTTTTTTGGAAAAAACGTCAAAGTTGACTGTTTTGTAAGAAGCATAACAGAATGCAGCACAAAGTATGAAAAAAAAGTCACTAAGTTTCAGGCCATTTACTTCTCTGCATGATTTACCAGTGCTGGCACATTTCCACTGGGTGTGGAAACAAATTAGATGAATGACCATAGTCTGATTGTTCACACTTCTCAGACTGTAGATCAACAATTGATTTGTTAAAGCCCTAAGAGTGGCTTACCAGCTCCCTGTCTTAGCTGTTGATTGGGTAGGAGAGGAAAAAAAGGTCTACATACGTCCAACTGAAAAGAGAATTATTCAGTTTGGCAATAAAATATTAATCTTTGGACGATTGGGTGGAACTTTCTAACTAATACAATCCAGCTGTTTTCCTTAACTCTGGGTTGCCATTTGACCAGTAGCCAGATATATACAGAACATTCAATGGAATAAATACCCTTTAGATTTTAAATAAACAAAATCCAAGGTGAATTTTATTTGTATCTGATGACTCTGGATAACATTCAACTTTATAAACTAAAATGATAAAGGAAGAAACAAGAACAAGCTGTTCTGCCCATTATCCGTTTCCAACCACAAACATGGCCAACATCTCAGAAGAAAATTCTCTGTACTCCACACTAGCTACAAGGTAATTCTACAAAACTAAACAATTTAACATTACAATTCATAATTATGATATAATTGAACAGGTGCTTAGTTTTGTCAGTGAAAGGATTTGTGAGTTTATGGTGAACGTAAATTAAATTAATGCATTAGTGAAATAAATTCACAAAGATGAAGATTTTAACGCTGTAAATGTCATGACTTTAGCCATAAGGCATTTATAGCAATGTTTCATAGAGCTTAATTGGTCAAAAGCTGGCTGCCAGTGACTTCTTTTCCAGGTTTGGAATGGCTATGATTTTAGTTTCACTGCACCTTTGGGAGTTTCAGCAAGTTGATTCTTATCTCAAAGTGAATCAGCTGGGAGGGGATGCCTAGTGGTATTATCATTAGGCTAGCAAATTAGAGACCCAGGTAATGTTCTAGGGACCCAGGTTTGAATCTTGCCATGGCAAATAGTAGAATTTAACTCAATAAAAATTTGGAATTAGAAGTCTCATGAGATCATTGCCAAGTTTTGGAGAAAAATCTATCTGGTTCACTAAGGTCCTTTAGGTAAGGAAATGCCATCTGCCATTGGTCAGGCCTACATGTCACGCCGGCTCCACAGCAATGCGCTTGACTCTTACCTGTGCTCTGGCAGTCAGGTATGGACAATAAATGCTGGTTTAGCCAGTGACACTTACATCCTGTGAATTAATAAAAACAAAGCTAGACACAAGCACAGCCGCAAAGTCATTTCATGAATTATGATTATCTCACTGCTTTGCCACATTACACACCCCTTAATATTTTCTCCAGTTCTGTAATCTTGAAAAGATGTTCTGCATATTGCTGGTGTTGTTTTGTTTTAGTTCGGTACAGATGATGCATCTTGTTTTATTTTCCAACGGTGTTCTTAGTTAATAGAGTAGGTGACTGGCAACGTGGTTCACAGTGATTGGTGGGCCATTTAGTAATTCTTGGGCCGCTATAAGATGGAAAATCAGGCTTTAGTGTTTCCAATTGAAACAAGTGAATTTAATCTCTGTTGAAATTCCCTCTCATCGAGTACAGCAGGCACTCGATGAAGTAATCCTCTACATCAGGGCCACCAGAGGATTCTTATTTCTTTACGAGTGTGAATTACTATGTACTTTCAGATCTTTGAATGTCTTACCCTGCAACAGATATCACCGGAAATAAGGTTTACCAAACTGGTTTCCATATGGGATGCAACACGTAACATATTTCGTACACTCACCAAGTATATCATTGAATATAGGAGTTGGGAGGTCATGTTGATGCTGGACTGGATATTGGTTCGGCCACTTTTGGAATATCGTGTGCAATTCTGGTCTCCCTTAGAGACTGACGGGTCTGTTTTCCGTGCTTTCCTTTTCATTTTTTGAATTTTTTTCTCTCTCTTTTTTCCTGTTTTATTTTATTTTACTTACCTCTTGGACCTAGAGATGGTGGGGGTGAGTTCAAGTTCCTGACAGCTTCTATCGAGGCAGTCCTAGCACTGGCTCAACACCTAGTTCAAGCTTTAGATGAGGAAGGAGGTTCTAGGAGGCTGCGCCAACGGAGTGGATCCGACTGTTCCTCGTGGCTGCTTAAGTGGCAGCTAAAGACGAGACCTTTCAGCACCGTCAGCAGGGTGAGAACGGGTCTGACCTCCAGAGTGTTTCCAGCAGCAGTGGCCGGAGTCCACTCCTTGGGGAGAGTGAGTCCAGCTTGGAGGGAACAAGCCTTTAGGGGGCTCACGTTGGCAGTGATTGTGGGCCCAGCGGCAATTGATGGCACCAGAGTGAGGCGTCTTTGGCACAGGACTCAGAGCGGGCAGCAACATCAGCTTTCAATGGCAAGTCGATGTCCTCTGCGGACGGCGTAGAAAGCAGCATCTGCAGTTGACATCGGTCAGCTGTGGCACTGCAGTAGGCCCGAATCGATACTCTGGGTGGATCGACAGGAGCAACATGTGCTTCAGTGGTGGTGTGGCAGGCCACAATGGGGACTCCTAGAATGGACTGTGCAGGGAAAACGTGCCAAAGAAGAGGAGATCAAGCCTCTGTAGGTAGTGCAGGCCCAGTGTGGCTAAGCATTTTCAAAAGACTGTAATGTCTGACTTTTAGCTTTATTTCTATAGTTTTCTAGTTAAAACTAGGAATTACTGTAATGTTTAACTTTTAACTTAACAGGGTTTAACATACCTTGTTCTTATGTTTCTGTACCTAGGTACTTGTACCTAAGATGGCGCTTTGTGTGGCGACATTACACTTCTCACTGTACTCTGGTGGTACTTTTGGACTTGAATACACGTGATAATAAAAAATCTAAATCCAAAAAATGTCTACATCTAATCTTCTGTCATCTTGCATGATGAACAGACTGCTAATGGTGTGACCAGGAGCCTCTTGTTTTTCATCCCATTCCCTTCCTCCAGAAGAACCTTGGTCTTCTGATTTCCTGCTTTCAGAAACTTGAAAATTGCTATTAAGAAAACAGGAATTTCTGGAAATACTCAGGAGGTCAGTTGTTTCAGATTTTCAAATGAATTGATCTGTAACTTTAATTCTGCTTGCCTTGTTGAATATTTTCAGCACTTTTTGTTTTTACTTTATATTTCCAACATCTGCAGTATTTTGCCTTTACATTATTCTTAAAAGTGCTGCTTGCACATCCACAGCAACCCAAGAAGGAAGGCAGAGACAACAGCACAGCAGTGATGAAGAGATTCCTTTCCATAATTTGACAACTGCAGTTATCATCATGACTCTAGCACTGCATTTACATTGGAGTCTTGTATATAGTTTAGATTAGCACATAGTGAGTCACTAGGTTTTGAGTGGGCTGAAAGCAGGTGGAGCAAAAGGATGATTTGCATCTTAGTTTACCAGAAGGTGAGATAACACACATATTGCTCTGATGGACTCTGATGAAGACCTTGATGCAATAGTGTAACTGAAAGTATTGAATGAGCATATAATCCTAAACTGAGTTCATTCAGGGCCTGCTAGAAAGCTGGGAGGAATCTTGCTCCAACTTAGGAAAGTGGATGCTGCAGATCATGTCCTCTGCAGGTTCTGCTACATATCCCTGTCATGCTGCAAAATCAGCAGCTTTGTTATTGCTTCTCTATACATGCTGCAGCCTTTATGTGGACAGATGACCAGTTCCATCTGACTACACAATGTTTTTTTTCCGGAGCAGGCAGTATAGGCATTGTCAGCACCTACATTGTCCAAATTCAGAATCCTGGTTTCACCTCAGCCAGTTAGACTATATGTATTGATGCTACTCTGATATAAGTCTATTTGGGCACACAGAAGGTTGCATCTCCATGTACTCATATTAATGAAAAGCTTCATATTAGTTGCAAAGGCAGTAACCCATTGCATTGCCTGCCCCTGAGAAACAAGAAAAATCTCTTATATCTTTCTCCAAGATTTGATAAAAGCCAGAATGGTCCTCTTTGTGGGAAGTTAATGTTTGACCGCTAAAAGGAATCACGAACTAGAGAAGGATAAAGGCAGTTCTATTAATTTTTAAATAGTTATGGAGAGGGCCAAAACTAATCCATAGGCTCAAGTTCTAAATTGGGGCAAGCCCAATTTTGATGGAATTAGACAGGAGCTTGCAGGGGTTGATTGGGGTAGTTTGCAGGCAAAGTGACGTCTGGCAAGTGGGAGGCCTTCAAAAGTGAGATAGCTAGAGTTCAGGTCTATATGTTCCTGTGAGGGTGAAAGGCAACATGAATAAGATCAGGGAACCCTGGATAACGAAATATTTAGACTTTGATCAAAAAAAAGGAGGCACGGCTCAGGTACAGGCAGCTGGGATCAAGAGAATCCTAGAGGTATATAGGGGATACAAGAGTTTTCTGAAGAAGGAAATCAGGAGGGTGAAAAAGGGGCACAAAATCGCCTTGGCTGAGAAGATTTGGGTGAATCCAAAGTATATTAAAGGAAAAAGAATAACTAGAGAGAGAAAAGGACCCATCAAGGACCAAATTGGATATGTACATGTAGAACCGCAGGAGATGGGTGAGGTCCTCAATGAATATTTCTCCTCTGTATTTGCTTTGAAAAAGACATGAAGACTTTGGAACTTGGGGAAGTTAGTGGTATCTTGGGGACAGTCCATAATACAGTAGAGGAGGTGTTGATGTATTAGAATGAATGAAGATGGATATATCTCCTGAATATCCAAGAACATTGCCAGTGTCTAGAGAAGAAATTGCAGGGGCCCTAGCTGAAATTTTTGCATCATTGTTAGCCACGGGTGAAGTCCCAGAAGACTGGAGGGTAGCGAAAGTTGTGCCCTTATTCAAGTAGGGTTGCAAAGGAAAACCTGGCAACCAAAGACCAGTAAGCCTAACATCTGTGATAGGTAAGTTACTTAAGAAGAATCTGAGGGATAAGATATACATGCTTTTGGAAAGACAGGATTTGATTAGGAGTAGTCATCTTAGCTTTGTATGTGGGAAGTGATGCCACACAAATTTGTTGGAGTTCTTTGATGAAGATCCCCTGATGCTGACCCCACTATTACTTATAGTAGTATGGCCTGAATCCCTCAGTGATTCTAGGCCTCTGCAAGGGTGCACTGCCAGTGGCTGCAACCCTGTCGACTGCCTGCATGGGATTTGGACAGCAGAGGACACCAGCTCATACAGGGAAGGCTATTGCTCTCTCTGAATTCCTTACACTTGGGAAAATACCTGTTTGATACAATTTGGCTGGCCTTCCTCACAGGAGACAAAAATACAGAGCTCTCACCAGTTCTCTAGCCAACGGGAAAGAGTACCATCATCTTGATTAAATGCCTTGCACAGAGTATATACCAGGAAGTTTAAGTCAGAATGTTTAACTTGATATAAAATCAAGTATTGTACAGAAAATCTAAAAAGCTGGAAGTAAAGATGGCCTTAGGAGAGAGACAAATAATGATTTTGTTTAATTTTATTTTAGTTTTATTATTTTAAATATCACCACCAATAATTCAAACCTGAAAGAATGAGATTTTACATTTACAAAGTTAATCTTCAATGCCAAAAGTTGGTTGATGGCAATTTTTTAAAAAAAAGTTGTTGTTAGGATGTGAGCTTGGCATGTAAAACCAGCATTTGCTGCCATATCAAACAGCCCTCAAGTAAACCTTGGCAAGTCATTTATAACCAAGTGGCTTGCTGGCTGATTTCAGAGGACAGTTAAGAGGCAACCATATTTGTGTGGGTCTGCACCCATATGTCATCTAGATTGGGTAAGGAAGTGTTTTCCTCCCCAGTGGAACATTTGGTTTTTACAATGATATGATAGTTTCATGATCATTCTGTTTGGGACCAGTTTCTCATTATGATCAATTAAATGAATTTAAATTCTTCTTTTGTTGTGGTGGAGTTTGAATTCATGCTTCTAGTATATTATTGTAAGCTTCTAGATTACCAGTCCAGTCATATTACACTATTCTATCATTGTTATGTATGTAGTTGGGAGGTGTTGCCTGTTTAAGAAAGCTGATCAGGTGACCAAGAGGTTGGGGGACCTTGGTTCTAGTCTAGAACTAGCTATGGAGTTGTGAGTATTTTCAGTAAAGTGTTGCTGTTCACATTTACCATTTGTGTGTAATTCCTGGTTCCAAAGGAAGAACCAACATCACAATTGTCACCTATTTGTTTATGTGAACACATCTTTCTAGTATGTCATGGTCACTAGCAGTTAAGTACTGCAACCTCATGTCCTTACATGGATATCAATGCTAACCCTTGGTGAGATACCCTGAGAAGGAAGCTTGTGAACGATGGAGCAAGTCAGAGAGCATCTTGCAGATTTCTGTGTTTATCTGCACATGCGAATGCTACTGTCTAATTGTATTGCTATCGAAAAATCTGGCTGCTGTTTGTGTAACTGAAATTTTAAATAATATTTGGCAGAATTATGATTCTCATCAATTCTTCAAAACTTGTGTAAAGATCATGGAATCATAGAATGGCTATAGCACAATGCTGGCTAATTGCAAGACCAATTTAGCTAGTCCCAGTTCCCACCCTTTTCCCAGAACCCTAGAAGATTTTTGTTTTATCTTCAGTTACTTATGCCTTTTTAAAACCAAGATTAAATCTTCCCTACACATTTTGTCAGACCATGTATTCCAGATCAGAAAAGTTGAGGACTGTACATGCTGGAGAGTCAGAGTCAAGACTTGTGGCGCTAGAAAAACACAGCAGGTCAGGCAGCATCCAAGGAGTAGAAGAGTCGATGTTTCAAGCCCAAAACGTTGACTCTTCTGCTCCTTGGATGCTGCCTGACCTGCTGTGCTTTTCCAGTGCCACGATTTTCATCTCATGTATTCCAGATGTAAACCATTTGCTATGAAAAAAAAGTCACATTGTATTCTCAACATCTGGTTCTCAACTTTTCATAAACAGGATTGGTTTCTCTCCATCTACTATCTCTGGACCCCCTGGAATTTTGAACACCTTTGTCAACTTCCTCTTCTCTCAGGAGAACAATCTCCAGTCTACTACATGACTGAAGTACCTCACCCCGGAACCATTCCCATAATCACTTCTATGATGTTTTATGGGCGGTGGCATAGTGGTTAGCATTGCTGCCTCATAGCGCCCGAGACCTGGATTCAATTCCCGCCTCAGGCACCTATCTGTGTGGAGTTTGCACATTCTCCCTGTGTCTGCGTGGGTTTCCTCCGGGTGCTCTGGTTTCCTCCCATAGTCCAAAAATGTGCAGGTTAGGTGAATTGGCCTGCTAAATTGCCCGTAATGTTAGGTGAAAGGGTAAATGTAGGGAAACGGGTCTGGGTGGGGTTGCTCTTTGGAGGGTCGTTGTGGACTTGTTGGGCTGAAGGGCCTGTTTCCACACTGTAAGTAATCTAATCTAATGAACTCTCTAAAGCCATTCCATCCTTTCTAAAGTGTAATGCCCAGAATTGTCACTGTACTCCAGTTGAGGTCAAATCCGTGTTTTTAAAAACTTCCTTGCTTCTGTGTTCTCTGTCTCTACTTATAAAGCCCAGGAATCATTTGTCTTTTTAACTACTTTCATAACTATAGCCCACCACAGTATGCATATATATCCGCAGCATTGTCTGTCCCTATACCCTTTTGGAATTGTACCCCTTGTATCATGCTCGAATCATATTTTCCACCAAAATGTCTTCTTGATGTCTATTACTATCCTCCCCACAATTAGTAATATTTACAAGTTTTGTGTCATCTGTAATTTTAAAATTGTACCCTGTACACCAATGCTTAGGTCATTAAAATATACAAAGGCAGTGCTCCTGGTGTTGAATCCCACTCCCCCACCCCACTATTTATCCTCTCTCAATCTATGGTCTGAACAACTAATAATGATAACTAAAAAACATAACTTTTTTCAGTGCTTAGATCAAGTTAACTATTAAAAAGTTTTTTTCCAGAAAAACTTTAAAAATGAGTTTGTTTTTCACATATATTTTTTTTTTATGAAGGGATTATGCCACAGCACTCCTAAAACATGATGTAATGGGAGCCTTCTTACTGTGGGTGAATCCTGGCCCCCTACAGTGTTGGACCCTAATGATGCGAACTCCATTTGGTGTGGTCAACTATCTTATCTGTAAAAATGATGAAGGCAAATATTATTTGCAGGTACGATCACAAAAACTTTTAAAACTATGAAATGATCTATTTTCCACTATAGCTTTAAATATTTATAATATGTATGTATTCTCTTCCAGCAATTGAACACACTAATGTTTCCCAGCATAAAAGCCTTGATAGAACATTACACAGCAAATGAAGATGGTCTATTTTGTTGCCTAAGTGTTTCAAGGGTAAATCACTGCTATGAAGACCATGATTCTCCTGAACATTATTGTTTGCACCCAGTCCAAAGTAAACCAGAGGACAGGCAGATTGCTTCAGATTAATGAAGCTGAATTTCCAAGAACGGGTAAGACTGCTTCCTGCAGGTCATATCAAGAGACTAGCTGCAAGTTGTGATGTGCAGGGTGGTTGAGGAAAATTTAATACAATAAATTTGAATCTGCCACAGATACTGTCTTGTGTTCAGTGGTATCAGACACTGCTGCAGTGGTCCCAGAGTTTACTGTTATGGGGATTGACTCACAATAGCATGTCGGAAGTTGTAATAATAATGCTGTCTTGTGATTCCAACAGCATACTTATATATACCATGTATGCGTTCCTTTAGTCCCTTCTATGGCAGACTATGCTAGCACTTAATGAGTTGAAGTTTGATACAAATCATTCAGCTGCTTTACTTTGCAGCAAATGCACAGACACACCAACAGTTATGATCAGATTAGAAAAGTTCAATTAATATCACCCATCATAGCATAATGATACAAAATAGAAACACAGTTCACCATCAGTAAGATGTTTTTAATTCATGAAAGAAAGAGGATTTTATCTTCCAATATTTTAAATTTCACATTCAAGAAAGCACATCTTTGTGTGCTTATTTTTCCTGATTTGGAAGAGCTTAATGATCAAAGCGCTTTAAAACATAGTCTGTGGTTATCCTTTGATTACCCAGATGGGCTACCAAATTTCTAGTCTCTGTTTAGCCTCTTAAACAATTCATGAAAATGTGCATTGTTCTTGTAAACAATATGAAAAATAAATAAAATCCTTTCTGTGGAAATATTGTCAAAAATGCTAAAATGTAACAGCAATCCATGCAAGCCGTGCAAGAATAATGGTTACATTAAAGCTTGAAGCCAAGTCAGAGATATTGTATAAGCAAATTAGCTTATGAAAATGTTTTGAGATACTATCAATTGCAAGATCTAAATTATCCTAGATCTTTCTCTTCAGCTGCTATTCTGCAAAAACACATTTTAGACTTTTTGCTGACTTCATTGAGATGCTACTAGGAGAGAGGAAGTGAGACTTAAAACTGCCCACAGCTCAATCCAATTTCTTTCAGTGCCTGTGAGAATGTGCAAACTCTGAAGTTTCGAAATATAATCAAATATAATATTTGTTTACTACTTGTAGCATGAAGCTTTTACTCGAATGTTGTTTAATAATATGGTTGCTAATTAACAGGACTATTACTTTGGATTTATTTTTCATCTGTTGGAATTAAGGAAAAGTTGTTAACAACTAGATTTTGTTTACATTTAGAACTCTTTTGGTCCTCAAGGTCCTGAATTGCATCATCAAAAAGAAGAATTTTAAATGAAATTTGAATGAATGAAAGTAAAAAAATAAGTACTGAAAAGCCTGTGCTTAGGCTATAAAAGAGATTCAACTTTCTGTGCCTATAATTGGGAGATTTCTCTACTTTTTGGAGTACATTCTAGTGGGTCTAGACATTCACATAGCAGAAGGACCAAGATAAAAACCATACAGTTTCAGACATGTAAGTGAATATGGGGAATAGGTCACATCATCTACCCAAGAGACTATCAGGAGTACTCCATTTTTATTTTGTTCATTGTAACTGCTCAAATATTACACTGTATTAATAATTACACGTGTCTTAAAAAAAAGGCCATACTGCTATGAAGAAGGAGTCAGCTTGAAACATTGAACAAACAGTAAAGAGACTTTAAATTTATTACAGCTGATCAGCTTTAACAAGTCTAGGCACTTAGACCAAGTATCAGATTTGGCCTCAAGAAAATACAAGAGTGGAAATTTAAAATGTGCTACCTTGAAAGCAGAGCTACCATTTTGCAGCTTTTTGCAGATTATGGCACCAACCATTACCTCTTTAGTTTCAGTCTGTGTGAAACAAATTCTAATTAATTGCTGTATTAAAAATGTTATTTTTGATTTGATTATCATGAAATCATAAAATATTGCAGTGAGGATCTCAAATGGGTTCAAGCTGACTTAAGTCATTAGATAATCTTAGCAAGTTTGCCTTTGTTTTATTAAAGTTATGATGCTAATATAAGAAGAAAGTGAGGACTTGAAAAGTGTGGTGCCAGAAAAGCACAGCAGGTCAAGCAGAATCTGAGGTGCAGGAGCATCGACATTTCAGGCATAAGCCCTTCATTAGGAATGGTAATGATGCCCAAAACATCGATTCCCCTGCTCCCCGGATGCTGCCAGATCTGCTGTGCTTTACCAGTGCCACGTTTTTCGATGTAAGGTCAATGGAAGTGATACTTAATAATTTGTTTATATTCTGCACATGGGTATTATGTATAATTCCTAAACAGAATACAAATATTGAATACAAAATAAGTATGAATTTGATCCAGTTATGCATTTTGTTAAGATGTGGTCTTAATGATCCAGGATCTTTAGGATTAATTCATTCTCACTGGTCTTCATTGTCCTTATGATCTCACAAAAAACAAAACAAATCTCCAACTGTTATATCTAAATCCCTATATTGTGCTTTTTGACCTTGAATGTATTATATTGTGTTAAAGATGTGTATTTTTATTTTTTTAAGTTGTTTATGTTATAATACCATTCACTGCAGAAATTTCATAATAAAGAGCATGTGAACATGACTTCTAGCAGCTAATTTTTTTTTCTGGAAGTGATTGAAGAAAATATTAAGATTATTGCACAAGTCAAATCTTCTCTGGTGTCGCTTAGCCAAGCAAGCCAACTGCAGTCGAGACAGTAGCAATAAGACCAGCTGCCAATAAACCTGGTGATATCATAGTAGTTTGATAAGCACGTATTTCCTTCATTGGCACCTTCCAGCCTTCAGCACCCAGCCCAAGAATGGGGAGCTGCCTCTTTTCAAAGTCTCTCACAGGTGTCTGTTACGTATTGTGAACTCAGTGAATAGGTGAAAATCTATTCCTCTACTTGGTGGTGCTGCATACATAATCAGTATTACATTCTGTGTCTACTAAAGTTGCATTATCTTTGCGCACTAAATTTTAAAATTTATGTAAATTCCAGTTTCAAATTAATAAGTCTAGAACATAGAATGTTACAGTGCAGAACAGACCCTTTGGTCCACGTTGGTGCACTGACCTGTGGAACCAATCTGAAGCCTGTCTAAATGACACTATTCCATTTTCATCCATATGTTTCATTCAAATGCCTTTAAAGTTAGCGAGTCGGCTACTGTTGCACGCAGTGTGTTCCCCACCTCTACTACTCTCTTAGTAAAGAAACTACCTCTGACATCTTTCTTATATTTAACACTCCTTAATTGCCATCACCATCCAAGGAAACAGGCTCTCACTGTCCACCCAATCTAACCCTCTGATTATCTTATATGTCTCAATTAAGTCACCTGTCCAGCTTCTTCTCTCTAACAAAAACAGCCTCAAAGTCCCTCAGCCTTTCTTCATAAGACCTTCCCCATCATACCAGGCAACATCCTAGTAAATCTCCTCTGAACCCTTTCCAAAGCTTCCATATCCTTTCTATAATGTGGTGACCAGAACTGTATGCAATAGTCCAAGTGCAGCCATAACAGAGTTTTATACAGCTGCAGCATGACTCGTGGCTCCGAAACGCAATCCCTCTACCAATAAAAGCTAACACACTGTATGCCTTCTTAACAACCCTATCAACCTGAGTGGCAACCTCCAGGGATCTATGTACATGGACACCGAGATCTCTCTGCTCATCTACATTACCAAGAATCTTAGCATTAGCCCAGCACTCTTTATTCCGGTTGCTCCTTCCAAAGTGAATCACCTCACACTTTTCCACATTAAACTTCATTTGCCACCTCTCATCCTAGCTCTGCAGCTTATCTGTGTCCCTCTGTAACCTGTAACATCCTTCAGCACTATCCACAACTCCACCAGCCTTAGTGTCATCCGCAAATTTACTAACCCATCCTTCTACGCCCTCATCTAGGTGATTTATAAAAATGACAAACAGCAGTGGCTCCAAAACAGATCCTGGGGGTACACCACCAGTAACTGAACCCCAGGATGAACATTTCCCATCAACCACTACTCTCTGTCTTCTTTCAGCTAGCCAATTTCTGATTCAAACCGCTAAATCACCTTCAATCCCATGCATCCATATTTTGTGCAATAGCCAGATGTTTGGATTGAGTGGGATATTGGCTTAAAATAGAACAGCTCACCCAAACTGTGATAGAAAGGAAGATTCAAAGTAAACTGCACATCTGAGGATTTTATTTACAAGCTGCTGAAATCATTGAATCTTAATTCACATTTTAAAAGATATCTTAGCAAACCACTTAAATAAATTTAAGAGTCCAAAAATCACTTGATAAGATCACAGGTAAGTGCATTAAACATTTGTATTCTCAAGTTCTTCTTGTTTAATTTGACTGACTATATGGGCAAGAAATTAGGTTTACAATCTCTACATATGTGTATCGCCATTCCCATGCTATTATGGCAGTTCCAGATGATTTGATGCTCTTTTAACAAACTTAATCTGCACCATGCATACTGAACTGCAGTGCTGATCACAGCTGAATGAATGTGTGGCATGATGGACCCCAACTGGTGCTATTTAATGAATTAAGACACCAACTTGCAAGTGAAGTGTTTTTTACTTCAAACTTAGACACATTTAGTGGAAATTCAGTGGTGTACCTTCTGAAGTATTTTGAACAGGAGTCCTGCTGGGAATTGGTGATCATTGGAGGCTGAGGTTGCATTGCCATGGGTCTGCAACACATTCAGCAAATACATCAAAGGATGCAAAGAAGGAGAAGGAACAAGGCTCTTCACCCACCAAGAGATTTTCAAGAGTACTTTACTTAACTAAGGCTGCTGAGATTGGACAAAGAGGTGTCACATAACTCTGCCATCTCATTCAATCTAATTTGGAGTCTTGAAACAGGAGGTCAACAATGCCAATGGCCTTTAGATCACAGTTGCATTAATTATTTTGGAACTTTCCCAGCAGAAATCACTAACATCTCAAACTCCTGTAAGTACATCATCCATCTGGAAGGTAACCTAGATCATAGGAAGGATGAGTACACCATTTTTCTCCATTACCAAGGCAAGGTAGAACAAAGGGTATATGGCTTTATCAGGGTCATGGGTTCACTGATGGTACAGAGTGCCATAACCTTCATGTACAAGGCTTTGCATGCCTCATTGTCAATGGGGAGAGGCACAGCAACAACTCACAAAACAATGCGTGGTTTACTATTCTGATAATAGCCATTCTGAACAGTTAGCTATTCCAGCATCTTTGGGCTTCTGTGGAGCTTGGCTGCTTGGAGACAAAGACGATCCCATATGATGATGCACCCCTTCCATCACAATAACAACAAGGGCCAAGGCGTCACAAAATTTCATAGGACAGGCAATGGCTATGCTGAAGCAATGCTGTAATGTCTAGACTGGGGTTTGGGGTGGGGCCCTTCAGTACATGCAGGAGGAGGGTGTTCAAGTGTTCTGTTGCGTACTGCACAGCATGGCTATAACGAGAGTGCAACCATTGCCTGCAGGAATGAAGAGGGTCAATTTGAGAGATGGATGAGGAAGAACAGGGAGGATGCACCTCGACTCTTTGCACCAGGTTTTCTGCAATGATCAATTTTACAGTGAAACAACTTCCTTATACTCCTTTGATCCAATATTCCCACCATTACATTCATATTAGATGTCCCATCATATTTTCCCTTGGCTTTGCATTAAATAGTAAAGGACAACTTCAAAAATCTTCTTATTAACATTCTGTTTTGGGATGTCTTAATATTCCTGGACAGTAATACCCGAGTGGCTGCAGAATGGCTGGTAGAAGAGCTGGGTTCCGGAGCTGCATGGTCAATTACTAAAAGTCTTAACAGTGAGGAAATACCCAGTGGTTGACATTGGATAACCACCTGATGAAGGAGCAACGCTCTGAAAGCTAGTGCATCCAATTAAACCTGTTGGACCATAATCTGGTGTTGTGTGATTTTTAACTTTGTATAAGCTCCAAATCATAAACTACTCACGTTTTGTTCTGATCTGTGAACAGATTTAAAATAAAAAAAGCGGAAACTCCCTTAATCTGTCTATGAAAGGACAGCATCACGGAGCACTGATCAAAGCTCCCAATTGCTCTGTCTCTATAGCAACGGTTGGCAGGCAACAAAAACGGAAGTGACGGACTCCCTGCCGGAAACTGGGATCGTCAGTGGACCTGCTTGTTGCCGAGCAACCGACGCTTGGCTGCGCGATCCCGGTCCCAGGAATGGTGGAGGGGGGCTGGGATGGGGGACCTGTAAGAGGGGACCGTCGTTGATAAGGAAACTAAACTGCATCAGGCTGGGGAGAGGAGGAGGAGGACGATGGCCTTGGAGACAGTGCGAGTGGTGGTACGCTGCAGACCCAGCAACAGCCGAGAGAGGGACCTGAACTGTAAGGTGGTAGTGTCCATGGACTCTGCCCGCGGCCAGTGTTTTATTCAGAAACCCGGGGTCCTCGGAGAGCCGCCCAAACAGTTCACTTTCGACGGTGTCTATTACATAGAGAGTACCACGGAGCAACTGTACAACGAGATCGCCTATCCGCTGGTGGAGGTAAAGCAGACGCAACATATCAGAACAGGGCTTGGGAAAGGAGGGGAGGTCGCATCACAGAACAATTTTCACACAGCTTGTTCTACCAAGACACTAACAGTGAACAGGCCAGTGATGCTGTTGCTGGGTCAATACCCTGGAACTCCCTCCCGAACTGCAGAGGAGTGTAACTAAACCCCAAAGTCTACAATCATACAAGTATGCACGTCTCCTCTCTCTCTTCATCCTCATTAGGAATGGGCACTAAATGCTAAGCCAAATTAAATTGAGCAACTGTCTTGGGGGGGTCACTGCAATAAAAATCAAAGACTTTGAAAATTAAATTGATATAATCAAATTCACATATTATTTTGATCATTAGCCATATACTCTAGCCCCTGCATTGCCCTTTGGATTTTGAAGGGCTCAAACATGCTATTTGACTGTGCATACTCCCTCTCCAAGGATAAGTGGGTATGATCATAAACACTCAAGTCACAAGAAAGAATAAAACACATTAATGGACCATTTTAAGGAAATGCAAGCAGGAAGAGAGTGTGTGACCACTAGACAGATAGGCAGGTAATAAGATTATGTATCACTCACTAACTTTTTTGCCCTTGGAAAGCAAAGAGAGTGAACATTTTAAGCCAGTATCTAGAAAGTCCATTAAGGGAGGGAATAATTCTGGGCCTAATAAGAAATTACCCAGACAGGAAGAAGGACTATCAGTAATGGAGCATTTTGGAGATAGTGATCATAACTCAGATTGTAAGCTGAGAGATTTGTTCTCAGACATGATTCACAACCTGAGATACAAATCTTCTCCAAAACTGCAATCATAACTCAGGCTTTGATTGTTAGGAAATAGATAATGATGATCTGGGAATAAAATCTGTAAATTTGGGAGAGGCTAATTTTACTAAGATAAGATATTATTTGGTTCAAGTGAACTGAGAGCTGTGTAAAACTGTGTATGACCAGTTGAGCCATTAAAGGAGGAAATAGTGAGAGTTACAGGGCAAATGTGTCCCCATAAAGGCAAAGTTAAAAGTCACACAACACCAAGTTAAGGTCCAACAGGTTTATTTGGAAGTACAATCCTTTGTCAGGTGGCTAGTGGGGCAGGATCATAGGACACAGAATTTATAGAAAAGGTCAAAGTGTCTTTCAACTGATGCAATGTGTGGAACAAACCGAGTTTGCTGTTAAGTCTTTAATCACTAAGAATTAGGATAGAGGTTTTTATTGATTAATATGTAAATTCCAGAACTTCTTTCAAATCACAGTCCAGAGATAACTTAAGATTTTATTCAAAAAATAGGTGACATCTTAGCTCAGATAATACATTAAAGGTGTGAGGTTAGAGTCTGTCTGTACTCCAAACTTGAGTCTGACTGGTTCTGTTTCCAAAGTAAGAATTTATAAAATGGCACATAAACTGACCATCTTTGGAAAAAAATGCAAATTCACCCCCAAAAATTATATGTGTATGCGCATATGTGTGTGTAGGGGAGAGAGGGAGAGTGCATGTGTGTGCATGTGATCATATGTAAGACTGTGTGTTTATGTGTGTCTCCGTGTAATGTGACATAAACCCAAGATCCCTGTTGAGGCTGTCATCATGTGTACCAAATGTAGCTATTAGCCTCTGCTCGGCGACTCTGCGTTATTGCATATCCCAAAATTCACCTTGAAAGGCGGTCACCTGAACTTCCGAGGCCTTATGTCCTTGACTGCTGAAGTTCTCCAAGCTAGAGGAGTGCAGCATCACGAGGGAGTAACTGAAACAACTACACAGTGATATCAACAAGTTTCATCCTACCATCAGACTTACCATAGACTATTCTTTAAAATCAGTCTCATTCTTGGATACATGCATCTCCATCAAGGATGGGCACACAGTACCTCACTCTATCGCAAACCCATGGTTGCACTTCTCTAGCTTCCACCCTAAACATATTAAAACTGCCATCCCCTAAGGACAAGCCCTACGAATACACAGGATCTGTTCAGATGAGGAGGAAATGTGACGGACACCTGAAGGTTCTGAAGGACGCTCTCATAAAAACAGGATACGATGCTCAACTCATCGATTGCCAGTTCTGATGTGCCACAGCGAGAAACCATAATAACCTCCTCAGGAGATAGACATGGGATATGACCGATAGGGTACCTTTTATTGTCCACTGCTTCCTGGGGGTGGAGAAACTATGCCATGTTCTTCACAGCCTGTAACACATTATCGATGAGAATGAACAGCTTGCCAAGATCTTCCCTATGCCTTCACTTATCTCCTTTAAACAACTACCAAATCTTAAACAGACTATTGTTCACAGCAAACTACCCAGTCTTCAAGACAAGAGCAACCACAACACCATACAACCCTGTCATGGCAAGCACTGCAAGATGTTTCAGAGTATCAACATGGATATCACCATTACACATGGGGACACTATCCAACATGCACGTGGCTGGTACTCATGTGACTCGGCCAAAGTTGTATACCTCATATTCTACAGGCAATTATGCCCCGAGACATGACATATTGGTGAGACCAAGCCAACACTATAACCGCGCAACAATTGCCAGACAGGGATGTTCCGTCCCAGTCGGAGAACACTTCAGCAGTCAAGAACATTTGGCCTCAGATCTTCGGGTGACTGTCCTCCACGGGGGACTTTGGGAAATGCAACAATGCAGAGTCACTGAGAAGAGGTTGATAGCCAAGTTCAGTATCCATGAGGATGGCCTCAACCAGGATCTTGGGTTCATGTCACACTACAGGTGACCCCAATACACTATGCACTCTCTCACACACACTCACACACAAGCACACATGCACACACACACGCACACACACACACTCTTACACATGATCACACTCCCACACTCACACAGACCCTCTCTCATACACGCAGACTCTCTCAGACACGCACAAGCTCCTGCGCACATCCCCTCACAGGCATATACTCCATCACACTCGCGCACAGGTTATATCAAACACGCACACACTCTCACACATACATACACGCACTCAGTCACACACTCACACATATATAAGTCTATGGGGTGAATTTGCATTTTGTTCAAAAAGTACACAATCTGTAGGCAATCAGTCCATCAGAATTTTATAAATTCCTACTTTGGACATAGAACAAGTTTGACTCAATGTTGGAATACAGACAGACTCTAACCTCGCACCTTTAATACATTGTCTGAGCATAGAGGTCACTTTTTTTTAAAATGAAATTTTAAGTTATCTCAGGACTGTAACTTGAAAGAAGTTCTAGGATTTACATATTAATCAATCAAAACCTGCATCCCCATTCTTCATGATTAAAGATTTAACAACAATCTGGGTTTGTTCAATACATTGCATCAATCGTATGAGACTTTGATGTTTTATTATAAATTTTGTGTCCTATGACCCTACCCCACTAGCTACCTGATAAAGGAGCAGCGCTCCAAAGCTTGTATTTACAAATAAACCAGTTGTACTACAACCTGGTGTTGAGTTATTTTTAACTTTGTCCATTCCAGTCTAATACTGGCACATCCAACCCATAAAGACTATAAAGTGGCAGTAAGAACAAAGAACCTGGATATCATGAGTATGTCGATATTGTGGTTTAAGAGGGGAATTTTTTCTGTGATTTTTCTTGAGAGTTTTTGAGGCATAGGTGCTGAGCTGTCTCCTCCAAGCTAATAAAGTCAGCTAGTGAGCCTTGGCATTTTTTAAAAGTTGAAACAATAGAAGCAGCATGAATGGGTGGAGTCAAGCTCTCACTTGAAAGACTGCTAACATTGTCCCATTATTAAAAAGGGAGGAAGAGCCAGATCAGGAAATTACAGGCCAGGACGTTTACCCTGGCAGTATTGGAAATAATTCTGATGAACAGAATATTTATGCACTTTGACAGATGTGGATTAATCAAGGATCGTCAATTTGGATTTGTTATGGGTCATGTTTGACAGGTTTGATCAATTTTTTTTGAGAACATAACCTGGAGTTTCAATGTGGGTAATATATTTGTGATCTGCCGTACTTTTGATAAAGTCTATCACGGCAGACTGGTAAAAAAAAATAGAACCCATGAGATCCATGACAAAGTAATATGTTGGATCCAAAATTAACTGAGGGTCAGGAAGATGGTAACGGTAAGGGCATTTGACACTCAAGCCTGTTTCCTGTGAGGTTCTGCAGGACCCAGTGCTGGGACAATTGCTGTTTATGATTAGACATGATTTTGACATAAATGTAGGAGGTGTGATCAAGAAGTTTGTGGATTACACAAAAGTTGATTGTATGGTAAATAGTAAAGAAGATAGCTTTAAATTGAAGAGAGATATCAAAAGACTGGGCAGGTGAACAGAGGAGTGGCAAATGGAATTCAGTCTGGAAAATTGTGAAATAATGCACTTGACGAAGGCTGACAAGGTAAGGGATTGTTCTGCGGGAGGAAATGGGAAATTACTGTGGATCTGGGGATTTTGCTATGCATATCCACAGATTGCTGAAGGTAGCAGGGCAGATAGATTAGCTGGATAAGATTGCATATGGAGTAATTGTCATTATTAGCCAAGGCATAGAATTGAAGAGCAGGGAGGTTATGCTTGAACTGTATACAATGTTAGGCCACAACTGGAAGGATGTGATTTAAGTGGAGAGGGTGCAGAGGAGGTTTACCAGGATGTTGCCTGGTCTGGATGATCTGAGCCATGTGGAAGATTGGAATAACTGCTATTGTTTTCCTTGGAGAAGCAAAGGTCAGGAGAGGACCTCATAGAGGTATATTGCAGGCCCCCTAACCGAGAAATTGTATCAACTGCAGCCACGCTGAGGTGCCAGAGGATTGGAGGGTGGCTAATGTTGTGCCTTTATTTAAGAAAGAATATAAAGGAGAAGCCTGGAAGCTATGGACCTGTGAAACTGACATTAATGGTGGTTATGATGTTGGAGAAGATTCTGTGAGAGATAGGATTTACTTGCATTTGGAGAGGGAAGGCTGATTAGGGAGATTGAAGTGTGGGAAATCATGTCTCACAAACGCGATTGAATTTTTGAGGATATAACCAAAAAGATTGATGAGGGCAGAACGGTAGATGTTGTCTACATAGACTTTAGTAAAATCTTTGACAAGATTCCATGTAGTAGACTAATTAGTAGAGTTAGATTACATGGGATTCAGGGAGTGCTTACCAGTTGGATACGCACTTGTCTTGATGATAGGAGACAGGGAATGGTGATCAAGTGTTGCTATTTTGGATTGGAGGCCTGTGACCAGCGATGTTCTGCAAGGATCAGTGCTGGTCCACTTTTGTTTGTTATTTACAAATCATTTGGCTATAACCCGACAGTTGTGTTCCTTTGCAACCTCGTGATATAGAAAATCATACGATGGAAAAACGCTATAGAGAATCCCACTGTAGAAGAGCGCTAATAGAAAATCCCTGTACCCATTCAGTAGAAAGTTTGCATTATCCAAACAAAGTCCACAATTCATCAATTGCATTATAGCCACTTCGTGCTGATGAAATGTACATTCTAGCAGAATGACCTGTGTATAAACAATTTGGATGAGAATTTAGGCGGCATGGGTTAATAAGTTTGTAGATGACACCAAAATTGGTGTTATAGTTGAAAGTGAAAAAGGTTATCTCAGATTACAAAGGGATCTTGATCAATTGGGCCAATGGACTGAGGATTGGCAGATGGAGTTCAATTTGGATAAGAAACATTTTGGTAAAACAAACAAGGGCAGGGCCCTGGGTACTGTTGTCGAACAGAGAGACACAGGGATTCAGGTATTTAGTTATTTGAAAGTTGCATCAGAGGTGAACAAGGTGGTGAAGAAGGCAGTTAGATTATTTACCTTCATTGCTCAGACCATTGAGTATAGGAGTTAGGACGTCATGTTGAGGCCGTACAGAACATTGGTGAGGCTCCTTTTGGAGCACTGTGTCCAGTTCTGGTCACCTTGCTATAGGAAGGATATTATTAAGCTGGAAAGGATTCAGAAGAAATGTACTAGGATGCATTGGACTGGAGGGTTTGATTTTTAAGGATAGGCTGGATGGCTGAGATAATTTTTCAGTGGAACATAGGAGATTGAGGGTGACCTTCTTAGAGTCTATAAAATCATGAGGGGCATACATAAGGTGAAAAGCAAAGGTCTTTTCCCTAGAGTTAGGGACTTCAAAACTATGGGGCGTATTTTTAAGGTGAGAGGAGAAGGATTTAAAAGGGACCTGTGGGCAATATTTTCATTCAGAAGGTGATTTATATGTGGAATTAACTACCAGTGAGAGTGGTAGATGCAGATACAGTTACATTTAAAATACATTTTGATAGGTACACGAATAAAAAAGTTTTAGAGGGCTATGGACCAAACACAAGCAAGTGAGACTAGCTTATATTAAGAAACATGGTCAGCATAGAGGAGTTGAACTGAAGGGTCTGTTTCCATGGTATGTGACTTTATGACTCAGTATATATCATGACAGTGAATGTTAGACAATAGACAATAGGTGCAGGAGTAGGCCATTCTGCCCTTCGAGCCTGCACCACCATTCAATATGATCATGGCTGATCATCCTTAATCAGTATCCTGTTCCTGCCTTATCTCCATAACCCTTGATTCCACAATTCTTGAGAGCTCTATCCAATTCTTTCTTAAATGAATCCAGAGACTGGGCCTCCACTGCCCTCTGGGGCAGAGCATTCCACACAGCCACCACTCTCTGGGTGAAGAAGTTTCTCCTCATCTCGGTTCTAAATGGTCTACCCCGTATTTTTAAGCTGTGTCCTCTGGTTCGGCATTCACCCATCAGTGGAAACATGTTTCCTGCCTCCAGAATGTCCAATCCTTTAATAATCTTATATGTCTCAATCAGATCACCACTCAGTCTTCTAAACTCAAGGGTATACAAGCCCAGTCGCTCCAGTCTTTCAGTGTAAGGTAATCCCGCCATTCCAGGAATTGACCTCGTGAACCTACGCTGCACTCGCTCAATAGTCAGAATGTCTTTCCTCAAATTTGGAGACCAGAACTGCACACAGTATTCCAGGTGTGGTCTGACCAGGGCCCTGAACAGCTGCAGAAGAACCTCTTTGCTCCTATACTCAATTCCTCTTGTTATGAAGGCCAGCATGCTATTAGCCTTCTTCACTACCTGCTGTACCTGCATGCTTACCTTCATTGACTGGTGTACAAGAACACCCAGATCTCTCTGTACTGCCCCTTTACCTAAATTGATTCCATTTAGGTAGTAACCTGCCTTCCTGTTCTTGCCACCAAAGTGGATAACCATGCATTTATCCACATTAAACTGCATCTGCCAGCAATTGACCACTCACCTAACTTGTCCAGGTCACCCGGTAATCTCTTAACATCCTCCTCACATTTCACCCTGCCACCCAGCTTTGTATCATCAGCAAATTTGCTAATGTTATTACTAATACCATCTTCTATATCATTAACATATATTGTAAAAAGCTGCAGTCCCAGTACCGATTCCTGTGGTACCCCACTGGTCACTGCCTGCCATTCCGAAATGGAGCCGTTTATCACTACTGTTTGTTTCCTATCAGCCAACCAACTTTCAATCCAAGTTAGTACTTTGCCCCCAGTACCATGCGCCCTAATTTTGCTCACTAACTTCCTATGTGGGACTATATCAAAAGCTTTCTGGAAGTCCAGGTACACTACATCTACTGGATCTCCTTCGTCCATCTTCAGAGTTACATCCTCAAAAAATTCCAGAAGATTAGTCAAGCATGGTTTCCCCTTCATAAATCCATGCTGACTCTGACCTATCCTGTTACTACTATCCAGATGTGTCGTAATTTCATCCTTTATAAATGACTCCAGCATCTTTCCCACCACTGAGGTCAGACTAACTGGTCTATAATTTCCTGCTTTCTCTCTCCCACCTTTCTTAAAAAGTGGTACAACATTAGCCACCCTCCACTCCACAGGAACTGATCCTGAATCCATCGAACTCTGGAAAATAACCACCAACGCATCCACGATTTCTCGAGCCACCTCCTTTGGTACCCTGGGATGTAGACCATCAGGCCCCGGGGACTTATCAACCTTTAGACCTAACAGTCTCTCCAACACCAATTCCTGGCAAATATAAATTCCCTTAAGTTCAGGTCCTTCAGCCACTGTTACCTCAGGGAGATTGCTTGTGTCTTCCCCAGTGAACACAAATCTGAAGTAACAATTCAATTCTTCTGCCACTTCTTTGTTCCCCGTAATATATTCCCCTGTTTCTGTCTTCAAGGGCCCAATTTTAGTCTTAACCATTTTTTTGCCTTTCACATACCTAAAAAAACTTTTACTATTCTCCTTAATATTATTGGCCAGTTTACCTTCGTAACTCATTTTTTCTCTGCGTATTTCCTTCTTAGAAGTCCTCTGTTGCTCTTTAAAAGCTTCCCAGTCCTCCGTTTTCCCAATTATCTTTGCTATGTTGTACTTTTTCTCTTTTAACTTTATATGTTTCTTAACTTCCCTCGTCAGCCACGGCCACCCATGCCTCCTCCTAGGATCTTTCTTCTTTTTTGGAATGAATTGATCCTGCAACTTCTGCATTATACACAGAAATATCCGCCATTGTTCCTCCACTGTCATCCCTGCTAAGGTATTGCACCATTGAACTTTGGCCAGCTCCTCCCTCATAGCTCCATAGTTCCCTTTATTCAACAGAAATATTGTCACTTCCAATTGTACCCTCTCCCTCTCAAATTGCAGATTGAAGCTTATTGCATTATGGTCACTACTTCCCAATGTCTCCTTCACTTTGAGGTCCCTGACCAATTCTGGTTCGTTGCACAATACCAGATCCAGAATTGCCTTCTCCCTGGTCGGCTCCAGCACCAGCTGTTCTAAGAATCCATCTCTGAGGCACTCCACAAAGTCTCTTTCTTGAGGTCCAGTACCATCCTGATTCTCCCAGTCTACCTGCATGTTGAAATCCCCCATAACAACTGTAATAACATCTTTGCAACAGGCCAATTTCAGCACCTGATTTAACTTACATCCGACATCCAGACTACTTGTTGGGGGCCTGTAGATAACTCCCAAGAGGGTCTTTTTACCCTTAGTATTTCTCAGCTCTATCCACACTGATTCTACATCCCCTGATTCTAGGTCCCCCCGCGCAAGGGATGAATATCATCCCTTACCAACATGGCCACCCCACCCCCTCTGCCTGTCAGTCTGTCCTTACGATAGCACGTGCAGCCTTGAATATTCGTTTCCCAGGCCCTGTCCACTTGAAGCCACGTCTCAGTTATCTCCACAATATCGCATCTGCCAATTTCCAAAAGTGCCTCAAGCTCATCCATCTTATTTCTAATGCTTCGTGCATTCATGTACAGTATTTTTAATTTGTTACTGCCCTCACCCTTCCCATCAACTCCTATTTCACACAACCTTACAGCATGATTCCTTTCTGAGTTTTCTGCCTCATTAATACAGTTGTCTTTCTTGACTTCCCCTGTTCTAACTTTCCCTCCAATTTCCTTCTTAAACATCCAGTTTGTCCCCCCACCGCTACTTCGTTTAAATGTAGCTGTGTTGCAATAGCAAACCTGCCTGCCAGAATGCTGGTCCCTCACCATCTCTCTTGTAGAATTTATGCTTACCACAAAACATACCCCAGTGATCCAAGAATTTAAATCCTTGCTTCCTGCACCAGTTCCCCAGCCACACATTCAAATCCATTATCTCCCTGTTTCTGGCCTCAACAGCCCGAGGAACTGGAAGCAAACTGGAGATAACCACCTTGGACGTCCTGCTTTTCAGCCTTCTTCCTAGTTCTCCGAAGTCCTGCTGTTCCTCCTCTTCTTCCTGACATCATTTGTGCCGACATGTACCACCACCTCTGGCTCTTCACCTTCGTTCTTGAGGATTTCCTGCATTCGGTCTGTGATGTCTTTAACCCTGGCACCAGGAAGGCAACACACCATCCTTAAGTCCCGTCTGCTGCCACAAAATCCCCGGTCAGTTCCTCTCACCATGGAGTCTCATTATGTTGACAGCTATTTGAACCTCCTTCTGAAAGGGTTCATTGGCTAGTGATCAAGTAAAATATCTTTGGATGATGTTTGCTCCTCAGTACCATTGACAACATGGCAATTTGTAATTCCACACCACATGCTAGAGGGGATATTTAGCATCACTCTGGCTGCTTGCCTCTTTTTCAGCAAACAATGTCATATAGTATGACTGTTAGCTGCTGCAATTAACTAAATAAATATTAAAATACTTTCCTTTAGGAAGCCAGCCAACTCCTTCGGAAACAAAATTGCATTTCGTGATTATTAACAATTTCCTTAAAAGTTATTTTATTTAGAACTTCCCATATTTGTAGAATTATCGTAACAGGATTCTGAAACATCTGAGGACCGGAAGCCATACTAATACAAACTGATGAAAATGTATTAACTATTTTCACAACTTACAGAGACATGATTCAGTAGGATTACTTTAGAACATTCTTCCACTAAATTCTGGTTCCACTGATCTTACAGCAGTGATGATGCACTCTTAGCTACTGGCATAACAGCAGTGAATCCCTTATACTACAGTTTCCTACAAAGTCTTTCTTTCTGCTCTTTCACTATTTACATTTTTATCCAATTGCTCCCCACACCACCAAAGTCTTTTTGCCAAACTTCTTGGCTTGTTTTGAGGAAGTGAGAATTGTGTACTCCGTTATTTTCTCACAGGAATACAGATACAATGCCAGTGTCCGGATATGACACTGAAGGCAAAAGCAGTGAAGACTAATCAAGGAAGAACTGATTCAAAAGACAAAATTTTAGGACTTGAACAATCAAATTCCCGTATAGGTGAAAACATCAAGCTGAAATCATCTTCTGCTTCATACAACGGATTAAAAGACTGAAGCACTTCTAGCCCCCATGAAAAATATCCCAAACAAATCATGTCAATGAAAAGAAGGGTGAAAATGATTTTGAATACTATTCCAAGTTGAGGAAATGATGATTTCCCTGATACTAATTGAATAAATAATGGTGCTACTACTTCCACAGTCTCAACCTTGATGCTGCTTCTTTTTGGTCAATGATACCTCAGAAATTCTAGCAGAAATTAGGATTTCACCAGTTTCAACAATAAAATAAACTTTAAGTTTTGAGGAAATTAATTACTTTTCCTACACAGGATTGGCATCTAGAAGAACTTGCTCTGTAGTAATAATCAGTGCCCCAAATCTTGCTGAAAGTTCAACACTAGCATCAGCCACACTTGTGATCAGATGGAAACTAGTTTAAGTACTTCAATTACTTGCTCTAAGGCTAATGTACTTCATTGATGCTCTTTTAACCTGGTTTAGTATTTATACACTCCTCCTCTTCAGTATGTTAATTTTCTTCTGTTGCTCCATTTTTACTGTGTGAATTTCTCTCAGTTGTCTGTGTATGTTCCAGAAAAACCTGCAGTGAAGTAGAGCGTTGATTTTCTGCAGAAATCATTTCACCCCTTTTTTTATTGCTTAAGCAAATCTTCAGTCATTTGCCTGAAAATCCACCTAATTTAGTTGAGAATATATGTGATCCAGAAGGCTTTGATTTGTCCAGCTGCCTCATGAAGCAGCACAATGCCACACAGTGGTGTAGATAAGCTATTTGCAGCAATATCCTCTGAATCACTTATTTTTCTAGTTGCAAGATAAGTGAACATAAGGTGACTGAACATGACGGAAATTTTCAGCTGATCAGAGAGTGCAAAACATGGATTTATAAAATATAGATCATGCTTAACGGACTCAGTTGCATTTTTGAAGAAGTGTTTAAAATAATGTAAAGGAAATGTCTGCAAATTATTTATATGGATATCCAGTAGCCATTTGATAGTCTGTTGGTTAACGTTGAAGCTCATGGAACTAAGGGCAAGTTGTTGACCTGTTTAAGAAATTGGCTGACTAGCAGGAGCTGCATAGTTAGCTCAATAAGAAGGAACAAATGGCAGGATGTGAGTAGTGATATCCTGGGAGAGGGGAGGAGAAAGATTGACAGAGAAGATGGGGTGAAGTCAGCAATCCGGAACAATCTCCCATCAGACATTGTGTTTAAGAGTGTTGAAACACATGAAGGAATTATTTATAATTAAGTGCCCCAATATCTTTTTTGTTTGTTGGCATCTAGAGGCAGACCGTTCGGTCCAACTTGTCCATGCTAACCAGATATCCTAACCTAATCTTGTCCCAGTTGCTAGCATTTGGTCCATGTCACTCTAAACCCTTCTTATTCATATACCCGTCCAGATGCCTTTTAAAGAAAAAAAGATTTTTCTCACCTTAATTTGCCTCTATTCCTGTAACACAAAACACTGAAAATATCATGTAAAAAGGTTACCACATTTTTCAGGAAACCAGCACGAATGCACTGTTACCTCTCAAATTATTTTACCACTTCTCAAGTTATTTATCCACTTTATTGTTCTGCTCCTACATTCCAACAAGGGGTACAGTTCATAATAGCACTTATTTTTAAAGTACTTTGAGAAGTCTGGTGATTGTGAAAGTTGCAATATAAGTGCAAGTTTTTCTTGCCTATCCATAATTTAAAGAAAATGTTCCCTGCCTTTCTTTAGCAGCAACATGATAGACCTGCCAGTCAATTGCTAGTTAGAAGAAGAGGTTTACTTCCAATAATCTTTAACTCCTCTGTGTCTTCAAATCATTATTGGCAAAACTGAAACTACGTATTTTACTCCCAGTAGAAACTCTAAAGACTATTTTTAATTCCATTCCCATCTAGCTGCTCATTCAAATTTAGATTTAAATGACTTTTTAACATAGAAATAATCATCCTATGGTGTCAGAAAGGTACCCATGTTAGGGAGACATTAAAGAAAGGAAAGAAGTTGATTTTAAGAAAACTGGAAGGGATGTGAAAAGGCAATATTTTTAAAATAAAGTTTAGAATTGTTTTGAATATACTGTATAACATATATAAATTTAAAAATCTTCTTTGTTCCATATTGTAGCTGATCTAGATACCATTTAATGCCTTCATATCTATAATTTTAAATTATGAGCAACTCCATTCTTTTCTAGGGTGTCACTGAAGGCTACAATGGAACAATATTTGCCTATGGACAAACAGGAAGCGGGAAGTCATTCACCATGCAAGGCATTTCTCATCCAACTTCGCAACGAGGAGTTATTCCCAGGGCTTTTGAACATATATTTGAGAGTATCCAGGTAGTTCAGTTACAGCTCAGAGTTTATAAATTAGGATTCTTGTGGTTAATTATTAAATTATTGTGGTGCTGAATGCTGTAAAAGAGTCTGTGATACAATGCAATTTGTCATATATTCTTATTTTTCCAGTAATAGCTTTAGGTTTGTAGAGTTTATCTTATATGCCAGTGTTTCAAAGGTGAATAAAATGAATTCCATTCTGCTTTAATATCAAAATATTTAGTGATGGACACATGCTTCAAGAGAATTAGTAATAGCAGTATCGGATGGACTTCAATAAGTCCTGAATAAGGCAAGACACAAATATACATTTGTGATTCACCATAGTGAATCGATAATATGCTCTCATTAATATCCAGTGATGAGGCAATTATTCCCAGGGAAGTAATTAAAACTGGATGGCAAATAACTTGTGCTGCCCTGGAGGTAAAATTAAGGCAGGATTAGGAGTTGCTGCTTGCTTTTATATCCTTGTGAGAGACAGTAAAGAACAATGACTTCAAAAAATACATTTTATGCTACTGGTTATAATTGTTTTTTTTTGTCTTCCTCTTTATACAGTATCAGCATTCTTAGGTATTTGTAAATGAAATAATCAACTCGTATTCAACATCATTACTTTTAGATTTGATATCATTCAGTGCTTTGATTACTTTGCAGCAAAATGTAAGCAGTTTAAGTGGTTTCACTGCCACTGTGTGTTCACCCACAGTGTACAGAAAATACAAAGTTCCTGGTGAGGGCTTCATATTTGGAAATTTACAATGAAGAGATCCGAGACCTTCTGGGCAAAGACACTAAACAGAAGCTGGAGGTAAAGTCAAAATTTACATGAGTATTGTCTCAAGATACATTGACTTAAATTATTAGAAATCTTTTGTGTGACAAATGTCTATATTAAACTTGTGTTTATTTGAGTTGTAAGAATCTACCTTGCTGGATGAAAAATCTGGAGTTCCTTTATTTGCAACACTTTGGGTGTATATCTACACCAGATGTACAGCAGTAGTTCAAGCTTACCACCACTTTCTCAAAGGCAGTTAGGGACGAATAACAAGTGTTGGCCATCTCAGTGATTTTCGCATCCTATGTACAAATGAAAAATAATTACAAAAAGTTCCAGGCTGTAGTTTAACTTTTCTTGAGTAGCCAGGCTTGCTAATTTAGACATCAAATATTGTAACAAAAACAAAAATTGTGAAAGGAGCTCATCAAATAAAAATATTCTGGATGTTAGTAATGTACTGCAACTCCTGTGGTCTGTATCAGTCATCAATTGCAAGTCTCATTTTAGTTTCTTTTGAGTACCAAATAAATAAAAATAATAATTAACTAATGAAGCACACTTTCAAGGAGAAAAGTCTCTCTTTATATGTACTTAAACGACTTAATTAATCAATGCTCTCTAACTTTTTATTATTAGTTTTAATATAATTACCACACCATTAACAACAATCAAGTCTGAGGACGACATGTGATTCAATGAGAATATATGAAAAGACACCTGGAGCATTACCTAGAACCCCTAAAAATAAGGTGCCAACCTGATGAAGCTGGAACACAGGATTATGTGCACCCTGTATATTAAACAGAGAAACAGCATGTTACAGAGCAATCCTAATAATGAAAGCTCGGAAATCCTGAAGCATACAAATGTAAATGATGGTGCATAATTAATAATGGAAGGAGGAAACTCCATGAGTTTCAATCTGAATGATGGGGAAACCTAGCATATGAGCATGAAGGACAAGACTGAAGCATTTGCAATCATTTTCATCCAGAAGTGTTGATCTCTCCTGGGCTTTTCCCATTGTTTCAGCATCACAGAAGCTAGTCTTCAGCTACCTTAATTCATTCCATGGGATACACAGATACAGCTGATTCCCCCTGGATGCAACAAAGGTGACAAACTCTGACAATATCCTGGCTACAATGCCACAGATGTAAGTATCAGATGCCTACGCACCTGCAGCGATGACACAGCCTGTGGAGGAATTCTCCAGTCACCCTGAAACCCTGAGAACAGGACTTTCTTGATTGAAATAACATCATTTTATAGCTGAGTACCTACAGCCATAGGTCACACTAGGATAGGCTTAAGAATGACACATAGAGTCAGGAGAAGCACAGAAAGAATGATTTGTTGTAAATACCAATGTTTAGATGAGCCTGAGTTATAGTGAGAGTTTGGCCACGATAGGACTGTATTCCTTGGAACATGGGAGAATGAGGGGTGACCTTGTTGAAGTGTATAAATTCATGAGGGGCATAGATAGGATGAGTGCATATAGTCTTTTTTTCCCCAGGGATGGAGAATTGATAACTAGAGGGCATGAGTTTAAAGTGAGAGGGGAAAAATTTAAGAAGAACCTGAGGGGCAACTTCTTCATGCAGAGAGTGGTACATATATGGGAAGAGCTGCCAGAGAAAATGGTTAGGGCAGGTACAGTAGCAACATTTAAAAAACACTGGGTGGGAAGGATTTAGAGGGATATGGATCAAATGTATATAATTGGAACTCTGAATGGGCACCATGGTCAGCATTGACCAGTTTAGGCCAAAGGACTGTTTCCATGCTTTGTTATTCTATGAGTCTATGTAAAAATGAATTACTTTAGATATTTATGTACACAGTAGAAATGAAGACTTCAGAAGCATACCTTGTCATATTTTAATTTTGTTCTTGAGGTGATGTTTGTTGATTTGATTGAAACAGGATACAAAGTTCTTGGATTGCTTCCTTACTGATCTAGGGAGCCTCCTGGTTGGTTGTTTTTCTTTTTGAATCATCTTATGCTACCTGCCATTTATTTTTCTTACTGCTCTTCATGTATTGCTAGAGGTGTGAAAAAATAGGTTTGGTTTTCATAGTAAGGTAGGAATTTGGGTTGTCTGTCACAGCCATTAATTTTTCACTCTGAGGTATACCCTGAACTTCTGATGGGGTTGAAACTTTTGACTAACCATTTATGTCCCTGCAGCATTTGGGATGTATTTGCAGGGAGCTTCTTATGGCCTGATGATAATTCTGTTTTGACCCTACCGCGTTTCTCCAAGATATAAATATCTGTCCTTTAAGTCCTGTGAAACCTAACATTTTCTTTTTCCGTCCCTTTCAAACTTATGAGGATCTAAGGATTCCCTTATAGGGCTGCTGCAGTACTTCAAGGTTATATGAACAGGGCAGTTACCTCTTTTGCCCTTCCATCAATAAGTCATTGAAATCAATCAACGAAATCGATATACATCAAACTATTGATTAAGTCACATCATATTACTTTAGTGTTCTCCATATGGCTGGCATACAAAATTGAAAACACTGTCCTTCAAAATGTTAATCTTTGATGTTAGTTCTAGAGGTCAAAAACTTTCAATCTGGGATGTAAAAGATACAACTAGGGACATTCAAGCTATTGCTTGTGTAGCAGAGAACAAAGCAGTAACATGAATTCAACTTGTTTATAATTTATTAATCCTGGTCTTGTTTATTTCTTGGGTGTGATGTTCATAGAGCATTCTGTGCTCTCTCTGTCTCAGAGGTGTGCTGTGCTCAGGGTAGATGGTGTGCGGTTTCCTCCTTAATTAGACTCTGTGGTTGCCAATTCAGTGCAAGTATGGTTAGTTTCTGAGGCATAGAATGGGGATACAATAATTATTTAGAGCAGTGCAAATGGTGTTCAGCTAATATTGTTATAACACCAAGGGAAAATAGCTGTAATTAATTTTAACCTTCCAGGAAAGAATATAAATGGAAGCTTACTTTCAAACGATCTTCCGACAAGAAAAGGGTACTTGTTTTTAAATTTAAACGGAATGTACAGGAAAGAAATAGGCCATTCAGTCCATTTGGTCCATGATAATGCTTATACTGCATATGAGCCTTCATCCATCCTACAAGGAGCAGCTGTTAGTCTTATAAAATAGAAATACTTTCTAATTTTACTATAAAGCTTGTAGAGGCTAACTTTTCCAGTGCATTTACAGTTTTTTGCATTTGCACGACACTGTGACATCTGGCACAGAAATGAGGAACAACATATACACACAATTGGTATGTAGGACATCTTCGTAAAAGTGCTTGCTCATTTAATGAACCCTGGCAGTCAGGGGATGAAGATGCAGGTAAACACACAATGCTAATTAGAAGTTATCACTGGGATTTTCTACCAAGCTACATAACTCCACCCAACATTGAGTCTTAACTTTTCAGAACTCAACACAACATTAAATGATGTGAAGGACCTAGATAGATTTACTGTTGGTTGTTAATAGATTAAAAAATGCCATTGTTGATTTGCTAGTGGGAAAGAAGATATTAGTAGGAGTAGTGTACAGACCTCCAAACTGTAGTTGCACTGTGGGAAAAACTATAAATCACCAAATTATAAGAGAATGTGAAAACAGCACAATAATTATTGATGACTTTAATCTTCATGTTGTTTGGATTCATTAAAATATGGCAACAAATTCATAGAGTGTATTAGGGATTATTTCCTAGAGCAATATGTCATGAACACAACTAGTGAGCAGGCTACCTTGGATCTGATAATGAGTAATGATGCAGGTTTAATAAATAACCTCCAAGTAAAAGATCTCCTAGGAAGTAGTGATCATAAAGTAATAGAATTTAATACACCATTTCAGAATGAGAAATTTGGATCAGAAACAAGTGTTTAACTTAAAGGAAATTACAATTAAATGAGGCCAGAGTTAGCTAAAGTGAACTGCACACATGGATTAGTAGGAATGACAGTATGGAAGGAGTGGCAGACACTTAAAGAGGTAATTCATGACTCTCTGCAAAATACATCCCAGGAAGGGGGCAAGATGCAAAGAGAAGGATAAATCAATCATGGCTAACCAAGGAAGTTAGAGAACAGTATTAAGATGGAAGAAAAAAGCATATAAGGAGGTCAAGGTCAGGATAACCCCAAAGACTGGGATGACTTCAGAATCCAGAAAAGTTGGACTAAAAAGATAATAAAAGTGGAGAAAATAAACTACAATGGAAAACTAGCAAGGATTATACAAATATGAGGATAAGAGCTTCATTAAATATATAAAAAGGTAGAGAGAGATCAAAGTGAACATAGGCCCCTTAGAAAATGAATATAGGGAGATCATTTTGGGGAGCAAGTATTATGAAGATGTGGGTGTACCATACCTTTAAGTGAGTTAAAAGCTAGCAAAACTACCTGGCACACTACCAAGTATTCTGTACAAGATATAATGTAACATTGGTCGAACAATTCGATTAGCTGAGAGTAGAGAGCACTGTTGCCTGGAGACAACAAAACTAATTTGAACTATACCCTGAAAAATATCAAACTCCAATCAACTTTAAGTTTAGTAAATTGACAGTCTTAAAAGCCAATGACACAATCCAATGCTTTGGTGGCTCAGGTCTGTGATTTGAACAGGTTTAGATAAATTTGAATAGATTTGGGGTAGGAAAGATCCTAGCAGATTTAAACACTTGCAGGTTAGTGTCCTAGTCTTTAAATAAAATGTAGGTGAGACATTTTATTTAATTTTGGTGACTTCTGGTTGATTAAACTACAAATGAGAGAAATAGCTCTTAAAAATGCTAAAGAGGTTCTGGGATTTGAAGATGATTCTCAAATTTTCCAAGGAAGTTTGGAAGGAAAGAAAAAGGCCATACATTTAGAATTAACAACAAAGTTAGATTTGGGTTTAATCAAGGACAAAAGTAAAGCTGAAATTGTAAGGGATTTACTCAAACAATTAGGTGTGTCAGAGAAACAGACAAGTGCAGTAGAGGTAGAAAAACTCAAATTACAATTGAGGAAAATGGAGTTAGAAGATAAGCAGACAGAGAGAAGGTTCTTACCTGAGCAAAAAGAGAGAGAATTTGAACGTGAGAAGTTGCGACTTAGTCAGCAAAGCCACGTTAACAGGATGGAGATTAAAAGAGAAGGTAGTGATATACAAATATGTCAAAATTCTGCCACATTTTGATGAGAAAGATGTTGAAGCCTTCTTTATCTCATTTGAAAAATTGGCTAGGCAAATGGAGTGATCCGAGGATTTATGAGTAGTGCTAGTTCAGACTAAACTGGTAAGCACAGCTAGTGAGGTATTTGCTGCGCTGTCAGATAAGGGATCAAGAGATTATGAAGAGGTTAAACAGGCTATTTTAAGTGCTTATGAATTGGTACCAGAAGCATATAGACAGTGGTTCAGAAACATAAAGAAAGAACCAGGTCAGACTTATGTTAAGTTCGAAAGAATTAAACATAATCCTTTTGATCGATAGGTGCATGCTTTAAAAATAGATAAGACCTACGAGACATTATTCTGCTGGAGGAGTTTAAAAACTTACCTCCAGAGATAAGAATTCACATGGAGGAACAGAAAGTTCAGGAAGTGAGAAGGGCAGCAGAATTAGCAGATGAGTACATGTTGGTGTATAAGACGAGCTTCTGGCCAGAATTTCGTCCTGTGAGGGATAGAAGTTGGGAGAAGGAGAGAACCTACACTACTAAACCAAGAGTAGAGAGCACTGGTAAGAATTTACCACAGGATAAAAAAGAAGCCCAAGAGGGTGGAAAGGAGGTGAAAGGCCTCAGGTGTTTCCACTGTGGTAAAGTGGGTCGCGGCGATGGTCGTTAAAGAAAGGCATTGTGGGAAAAGATGTGGTAAAAGAAGCTAAGCCAATGGATTAGTGAAAGTAGTGAAGAGACCCTGAGAACCAAGGAGCTGCAGGAGGGTGCACAGCCTAGGCAGGGGCTGGGTAATTAGTACGTGATCTCTACAAAGAATTTGCTTCTCTGGGTAAAATTTGCTCAGAACAGGGGGAGAAGGACTGAAAGTTATAATTTTGAGAGATACCAGTTGCTAATAGTAAGGGATGAGCAAATATGCACTCTTTCTGACCTGTTACCCGAGAGTGTGGTAATTTGTGGGATAGATGGACAGAAAGTTCATGTTTCCCTATGTAAGATCAGGTTGGAGTGCCAACGTAAGACTGGGGAAGTTACAGTGGGAGTGATTGACAAAGTGTCAGTTCCAGGAATTCAGTTTGTTCTGGGGATGATTTGGCAGGATCCAAGGTGGGAGTGACACCCCTTGTAGTGGAGAAGCCCAACGAAGACCAAGAAACTGAGGAGTTAAAACAGAACTATCCTGGTATTTTCCCAGACTGTATGGTAACCAGATCCCACTATCATAAATCACAGCATAAAGCGAAAAGTCAAGAGAAAAATGAAGGCGTTGAGGTTCAGTTAGCAGATATCCTGTTTGAAGTAATGGTGCAGGAAAAACCTGAACAGGCAGAGGGTCATCCAGAAGTGTTTATTCCTGAAAGACTAAGAGACTTGCAATAGCAAAACAAGATGGTAAAAGATATATATGTGGAAACGTACTCTGAAAATGAAGCAGAGAATATTCCAGAGGGTTATTATCTGAAATACAGAATCTTAAGTTGGAAGTGGAGACCATGGCAGGTTAGTACAGAAGGGAAATGGGCTCAAATACCCAGATTATGTTGCCAGTAGCATACAGACGGGAAGTGTTACGGTAGCACATGAACTACCTGTACGAGGTCACCTAAGGGTTCATACGACTCAGGCTAAGGTACAAAAACATTTTTATTGGCCTGGAATGCACAAGGATATGGTGAACTTTTGCCATTTGTGTCATACGTGCCAGGTGGTACTAATAAAACTAGCACCTTTGTTGCCAATTCCCACATTTGAAGAACCTTTCACATGGATTATAATGTAGCTCCCCTCCTGAGAACTAAAAGTGGGAACCAATACTTGTTAACTATAATGGATGCGTCTACCAGATTTCCTGAGGCAATTCCAAATGAAGTATCAAGGCAAAAACGGTAGGAGAGGTGTTAGTAGCTTTCTTCACAAGGTATGGATTGCCCACAGAGACTCAGTCAGACCAAAGTCCAAATTTTACTGCTAGGCTGTTTAAGGAGGTTATGGATAGCATAGGTGGATGGCATAGGTGTACAGCACTTTAAAACCAGTGTGTATCATCCTGAATCCCAGGGAGCTTTAGAAAGGTCACATCAGACCTTGAAGACCATGTTGAGAGCATACTGTCAAGACTACCCGAATGATTGGAATGAAGGTAACCCATTTGTATTGTTTGCCATCAGAGATGCCCCAAATGAATCTATTCAGTTCACTCCCTTCAAGTTAATATTAGAGCATGAAGTGAAAGGTCCTTTGAAATTAATTAAAGAAAAATTGACAGGACCAAAGTTGGAGATCTCGCATTTAGATTATGCATCGGAGGTGAGAGACAAATTAAATAGAGTAGGTGAGTTAGCTAAACAGCACCTAAAGAGGACACAGCATAGAATGAAGCAGGTGGCAGATAAAAGCTCTGAAGCTCGAACGTTTTCCCAAGGGGATGACGTGTCAATACTATTACCAGTGGTAGACAATCCCTTCAAAGCCAGGTTTAGTGGTCCCTGTCAAATTGAGAAAAAGTTGAGTCAGGTGAACTATTTAGTAAAGATGCCAGATAGAAAAGACATGTATTGGGTATGTCATGTGAATATGTTGAAACCGTATTATACTGGAGAGGTGGTATGGTGGCTCAGTGGTTAGCACTACTGCCTCACCGTGTCTGCATGCGTTTCCTCTGGGTGTTTTGGTTTCCTCCTAGAATCCAAATATGTGCAGGTTAGGGTGGATTAGCTGTGCTAAGGTAGGGGGAATGGTGCTGTGCCTCAAAATAGATTAAAAATGAAGAAGTCCTTGTGGACTTGGATAGGTTAATAAGCTATCTATCTCAGGAGCATAGAACACAGTTGAAAGATTTGTTATTGCAGTATAGGGACATATGTAAGAATCAGATGGGGAGGACTATTGCTATTGTATATTAAGTAGCCATAGGGAATACTGTTCTGATAAAACAATACCTCTATCGGCTTAATCCTTTCAAAGCCAGACAGGTCCAGATGGAGATGGAGGCCATGCTCAATGAGGACATCATTAAATCAAGCCAGAGCAAGTGATGTTTGCCAACCGTCTTAGTTCCCAAACCAGACAGGACTTAACAATTCTGTGTGGATTATAAGAAGGTCAATGCTATTACAAAATCAGAATCATATCCATTTCCGAGACTGGAGGACTGTATCAAGAAAATTGGATAAGCCAATTACATCACCAAGGTGGACTTAATGCACGGTTACTGGCAGGATCCTTTATCAGAGATGACAAAAGAAATCTCTGTGCTTGAAACCCCAAATGAGCTCTATCAGTTTAAAGTGATGCCCTTTGAAACAAAGAACACATTTGCTACATTCCAAAGACTAATGAATAGAGTTGTGGCTGGGTTAACAAACTGTATGATCTATTTGGATGATGTAGTGATCTTTAGTAAGTCATGGAAAGATCAATTAGTACAGTGGGCAGAGCTCTTTGAATGACTACGAGAAGCAAAACCGTGATAAACGTAATTAAAACTGAATTTGTGAAAGCAGAGATGACGTTCTTGGGACGTAACATCGGTCATGGAAGGTTAACCCTACAAAATGCAAAGACGGAGCTCATCGAGAAATTTCCACGACCAATCTCAAAGAAACAGGTGCTTCGATTCTTAGGACTACAGCGGATTGTACTGGAAGTTTGTACCAAACTTCAGCACTGTAATGGCACTGTTAATCGATTTGCTGAAGAAGAACACAAGGTGTCAGTGGACAGAGCAATGACAGGAGGCCTTCGACCATTTGATATCAATATTAACCACCAAACAAGTTTCAAAACCTTTTAAAGTCACCATCGATGCTAGTGACTTTGGAGTTGGAGCTGCACTCCTACCAGGAAGATGAGGATGGGATTGATGTGCTGGTTTTTTACTTTTCGAAGAAGATCAACATCCACCAAAGGAAATACTCCACAATTGAAAAAGCACTGTTGAGTTAGGTACTGGCCTTAATACATTTTAATGTGTAATGTGTCGAAGACGATTGTGTACACTGATCACAATCCGCTTACGTTCTTAGAATACTTTAAAGACAAGAATATGAGACTATTTCGTTGGAGTCTTAATTTTAAAATCGTACACGTTGCGAGTCGTAAGAACGTAATCGAAGATGCATTATCGCGGATTTAACTGATAAAGTTGAGATGAGATTTGTCTTAATTTAATGTTATATACATATATACAATTATATGGGAAGAAGTTAGGGTGAACTTAAAGTTATCTGTATGTTAGGGTAATTTGTTTAAAGAATAGGAAACAATTTTTCTTAAGGGGGGAGGTATTATGAAGATGTGGATTTAACTCTACCTTTAAGAGAGTCAAAGGCTAGCAGAACTACCTGACACAGTGCAAGTGTTCTGAACAAGATATAACATAACATTTGGTTGAACAATTCGATTAGCTGGTTCCAGGTCAAGATTAGAGTGGTGCTGGAAATGCCCAGCAGGTCAGGCAGCATCTGAGGAGCAGGAAAATCGATGTTTTGGGCAGGAGCCCTTCATCAGGAAGGTAAAAAGATTTGCCACGGTGATGGTCGCTGTGGCTAATGGCGGCAGTTATGGAGACTGGGGGAAGCTTCTGGAATGTTCGAGGAGCGTTGGTTATTGAGGTGAATATATAAAAGTTTGTTGTATTTACAGTTTTTGATGTTTGAGATGGTGTAGAAATACTGTTTGTTGAGAGTATGAATTCTTCTTAGGACATAGTACAGATGGGGTCCTGTGCAGTTCTGAGAGAGTGTGGCCCTCAGTTGAGGCATAGCCAACTATAGAGAAGTTAGATGGTGGTGCATGGCTGTGAGTGTGGAACGGAGGATCCAGAAGGAGAAAACTGTTGCAGGTGGTTTTGAATTTGTAGTCTGTACTAGTTGTCCTGTTCGGATCCAAATTGTGCTGGTTTGAATGTAGTTTGAATCCACGTGGGATCAGTTGGTTGCGGAGGCAAGCACTGAGGAAGCAAATGTGGCTGTAAAAGGTGTAAAAAAACAAACAAAAGAAAATGAAAGGACCTATATGGGGCTTCATCCCTTTCTCCCTACTTCTCCCTTACCTTTGGTGTGCATTGCCCTTTACTAGCTTTACATGCAAATTATTCAAATGGGCGATTTACTGGTGGTGGTTAAACTACCATAGATGATTTGGTGATGGAGAAAAGTAATGTTCAGCTGTGTAACAGCACTTTTGGATATTAGAGAGAGGGAAAAATGCTCTTAATGCTTCAAATAATATTTGAAAAAAAGACTTTGACTGAGTCAATTTAAAGGGATCATGAAGTCCATGTTAGTTGCTGGATTAATCCTATTGACTATCGGTTCAATTGTGAAGGGTTTGGAGTTTTCCTGTATGTGGCTAAATTATGGTTACATTGGATAAAGTGACCTTGCTTTTTTTGAATTTTTTTTTCAATTGAAGTAGCTGATGGAAACTGCTTCCAGATGTGAGTAACCCATTTAGACTTTCTCTGGGAATAAACTTGATTAGGATGATGACAAAAAACCAGGAGAAACAGGACAAGATTCTAGGAGGGTGTGATGAAGAGATGATTGGAAAAGGGAATTCAACAAGAGGCCTAGGACCTTCAGGTATTAATTTTCTTACCTCCAATTCAACAAGGACCAATGCTCAAGGCATTATTGTTTCACAATAGAGATCATGAATGAAGTCTGCAGTGTTGCAGTAACATCGACACCTCAAAGCACGGCAGGATCACCAGTGTCTGTGGTGATCAAGATGACAATGGCACTTAAGATTTGTGGATCTGGCTCTGTTCAGGCTGTTAATGCAGACATGAGCCACATCTGAGAGTTTGTATTGCTCTACTGTATAAATGAGTTTACTGCCAGAGTTTGCCAGAAATAAATAGAGGGATGCAAGGATTTGCCAGGCTACAGGTATCCAAGTGATGCAGGCTATTGCTTAAACTCTCATTAGCTTTCTGTTCCTCATTTGAGCTTGACAACTTTACTTGTAAATTTAAAATGCAGCTGGTGTATGACCACAATCAGTGCATCATGCAAATAAATGCACACTATTGAGCACCAGTTATGGTTCCTTCATTCTGCATCAATCGTCTGTTCCACCAACATGGCAGGTCAAAAGCTGGCTCTGGGCAACAAATGTTATCCCCTTAAGACACGCTCAAAACTCCAGACAGGAAACCATGCATTGTGCACAACAGGCCTACCATGTTGCCACAAGAAACATTGTAAAGCAAGAATATTTGTGTCAGTAAGCAACATTCCAACTGCTTGCTCACAGAATGGACCCTACATTATTTAGCTCAGAGATTAAGATTTGCAGTAATATGCTACCAGCAACACAATCTGTCCATTTTGAAGGTATATCCCTTTCTATCACCAATCAGGTGAGGACCTCAGGAGCATTAGGGGAAAGCGAAAAGTAAAATGCAAGCTTAACAAGCTCTTTCTTTCCAGATTATCTGTGATTAAAATATTTTAATCATAATAATGTGCTTAACCATACCTTCCCATATACCGTAAAAAACACTTCCTCTGTAACCATTACATTGTCTTCCAATCAGATGTTTCTCCAGGGACTGCAGTGTAAGAGATGGAAATCAGTTGCTGTTCCATTGAGGAGATTGTCTTCCAATGTTAACTTCAATCTCAAACAACCCAGTATGCCTCCAGCTTCTAATTGCCTTACCCTGGCCTAAGCAAACTAGCTGAGGGGCAACACCAAAGACACTGATGGAGCATTAGGGGCAGAATTAGATGGAAACACTGACATTTTTCTCAGACAATGCCTCAGCAAACATTTTAATCTTGTGAGAGATTCTGTGATACTAGAAGTCTCTTTTAACAGTGGTTTTCAAAACCATGATGGCAACAATTTGAGTTTCCACTGTGGCATTCAGGCCTGTTATTGAAGCTTTATATTATTATTGTTGTTTGGCAATTTGGGTTTAAGATGGGATAGAAGAATTTACAACTTGATTTGTACTTTTATTTTGTATATTGCATGAATTAAGAAGGAAAGGCCATGGTTTTAGTTTCATTTTTCAGTTTTGTGAATTGTGTGTCTATCTGACTGAAAATTTGTTTGTACCGTTTAAATAAGGTTTCAAAAATTTTTTTGAAGTGAATAGTCCAGTACTTTAGTAGACACGTGGTAGAAGATCTGTGTTTTAGAAAAGAAGGGATAGAGATAGGAGAAGAAATGGAACTGTAGCCTAGCAACAAGGTATTCTCTGGCACAGGGAATCAGAGAAAAATTAGTTTCCTTTTATAAAGAGAGACAATACCGTCATAAAAGGTAAGTGTGTAGGTTTCTTTCTGAGAGGAGCAGGACATTTAGAAAGAAAAGGGCCTAAACAGCAGTGTAGTTGCTCCAAAACATCGAGGCTGCCAGACCAGCTGAGTTCGTCCAGCAATTTCTGTTTTTGTTTCAGATTCCAAAGCAGTCAAGATAAGAGAAAGAGAGTGCCTCGTACCAGTTTTTTAAAAAAGCAGAAGACTACGGAAAAAGAATTGTAAAAATCCATGTTAAGAAACAAGTGAGCTATGTTTATGTGTCTCAGGAAGAGACATTTCCTAAAGAAAATGTTTGCATCAAGTAATTACAGAAGTTTGCAAAAAAAATTATAGCCGTGCCCACTGACAAAGAGACTTTAAAGTTTAAACAGGGTAATCCTTTGCTGAGGTTTGATTATTTGTAAATTGTTGTTGAGGGTTTAGACTTTTTATCTGATATTCCTTATGAGACTGTTTCAAATAGTTCTTATATGTAGTTTTTTTCATGTTCCTTTTGCACAGTATAAACTTTTATTTTCTTTTGTTAAATGTGCATTGGCAACCTGTTATGAATATGCATGGAATACAATTCGTGGAGTTTTAGTTACATAATCTTAACAGAAATAGGCTTATTCATTTTTGGTGAGTTTCATGTAGGGTTTCTCTCCACAAGGCTTAGTGCATTTTCTGAAGCTGTTGTCCCAAACTCAGCACATTACCACTCATCATATTCTGCCACTAGCTGCAGGCAGAAGTGCTTGGCACTGCCAGGTCCTCCTGGGATCAGTGCCATCTTCAAAGTCTGCAGCTGTCTTCACAGTTATTGTCATTTGCCCTAGGTATGTCAGACAGAAGGAAATTGGCATCTCACTTTGAAGGTCCTGGTGGAGGGAGGGGTTTGCATGCGGTCATTGTCCATGCGCATGCCTGAGATGTTGGTGACTAGTGTGCAAGATGGAGGAGTAAGTAGGCTGTGATGAAAGCAGCCCATGTGATGACAAGGCCTGAGGTATAGGGGTGGGTAAAGGAAAAAGGTGCTCAGGTGCTAAAATTATTGAACTTAATATTGAGTCTGATTAGATTAGATTAGATTACTTACAGTGTGGAAACAGGCCCTTCGGCCCAACAAGTCCACAACGACCCGCCACCCACACCCCCCACATTTACCCCATACCTAGCACTACGGGTAATTTAGCATGGCCAATTCACCTGACCCGCATATCTTTGGACTGTGGGAGGAAACCGGAGCACCCGGAGGAAACCCACACAGATACGGGGAGAACGTGCAAACTCCACACAGTCAGTCACCTGAAGGAGCCCAAGGCAGATTTTGGGATGCAGGTCTTCCAATTTCACTGAGTGTTGCTGGAACACTGCAGCAGGCCTGAAGCAGAAATTTTGACTAGAGAATGCAGTGGTGTTTTGAAGTGTCAAGCAACTGGAGCTTGGGGTCATTTTGGCTAACAGAATATGTATTTGAATTGTTCGGTGTGAGGCTTTCAGCAATGCTAAGTGTATGAGTGTGGGGTAAAGCATTTGAATTAAAGGACTGAGGATTAATTGACAATGATTGTTGGTCAGCTGGTATCAGAACTGCAGTGAATTAGCAATGGATAAGACGACTGGTGCAGTTGGTAAGCTACACCATTTAAAGGTTGAACTCATTCTTGTCAGATTGTTAAACTTCTTTCAGCTCTTATCCATGTCCTTGGAGCAACACTGCAGGCACGACCTCCACTGTGACTTCTTCCCACAAGTGTGGAGGGCCATCTGCCAGCACCCCTGCAGATACACAATACCAGCATTTCTCCACATTTTACTATCTCCAATGTTTGATATCAGTCACAAGAACTCTCACCAATATAGGCCAAGTAGCCTGTGCCAGTTTCTAATTTGTGTGTTTGTATATGTGTATTCCAGTTTTATAAATCTTTAATATTCTTGTCAGTATATTCTTGAACTGTATCTGTGTAGGTTTTAAATAAATCAGTTTGAACACATCACCCTTGGGTAGAAAAGAATGATAAACCTGGGTTCCACTTTCCACCATACCAGTCTCTGTATTCAAAGGATCATTCAAAATCATTTACGCCAGTTTCAGCAGGACACCACCACCAAAACTCAACTTCTCCTGTCCTCCACTGTCAGAATTCTGCAAGGATCATACTGATCCACTCCACCACCACTCCTAACACTGCTCATTCACTCCTCCCTCCCTACTGTCCAAGGTTCCACACACATCTTCCAGGTGAAGCAGTGTTGTACGTCGTCTGCTGTATTTGCTGCTCACAATGCAGTCTTCTTTACATTTGGGAGACCAAACACAGATTGGATGGCCACTTTATGGGACAGCTCTGCCCTAGCAGGAATGACCCTGCCCTTCCATTTGCTTGCTGTCCCAGTATATCACTGTGCTTCCTTGCAAACATTTTCATCCACGGCTTGCCACGTTGTTCCAACAATGCACAACACAAGCTAGAGGAACATCACCACATTTCCACCAAGGCACCTTATAGCCACCAGGTCTCAGTATTGAATTCCTCAACTTCAGAGCATGCCCTCTGCATTGTCTGTTTTTCTTCCATCCAACATCAGGTTATAGTCCAACAGGTTTATTTGAAATGACAAGCTGTAGGAGCACTGCTGCTTCATCAGGTGAAGTCTCACCTGATGAATGAGCAAATTTGAAGTCTCACCTGATGAACGAGCGATGCTTTGAAAGATTGTGATTTCAAATAAACCTGTTGGACTATGACCAGGTGTCGTGTGACCTCTGACTTTGTCTACCTCAGTCCAACACTGGCACCTCCACCTCCACATCATTTCTTACATCTTCCCCCACACCCCCAGCCCTCTCTTTCTCCTCCACTACTCACCCACCCTACCCCGTACAAACACATACACAGACACGGACTGCCATGCCTTGCTTGTGTCTTTTTGCCTTTGCTGTCAGTAGAGTGGACCCATTTTCTCCTTTCCCATCTTCACCTTGACTACCATTAGCACCCCCTTTGTCTTTGGCATTGAGCACCATGACAACCTGTTCCACTTGTTGCTCCTCTTCATCTGTCTCCAGCATAAATAAAACACAGTTTACTCACCCATTCAGTTCCGAATGGGCATATCGGACTCAGAATGTTAAAGCTCTTTCTTCCTCCACAGATGCTAGCAGACCTGCTGAGTTTCTCCAGCACTTTATTTTATTTAAGATTTCCAGTATCTGCAGGATTTTATTCAAATCTGAGCATTATTAGAAGCATTATGGCTAACAATTGTACCTCAGCTAACATCACTGGATAAGAAAATGGATTATGTGGTCATAAATTTTCTTGTTTTTTTGTTGGATCTTGCTTCATGTAAGTCGATTTCTGTGTTTCCCAACTATATATTACTACACTTCAGTCATATGGAGACATACGGCAGAATCCTGAATAAACATCATCCTCAAATCAACTTGTAAGCTAATTATTTTGCTGAGAAGTGACTTGGATTGACTTGAAGTTGAAATAGAATGAAATGCAATACAAATGCATGCTCTTTATCTTTGCATGCCACAGCAATAATCAGCACCTTTGGGAGAGGAATAGAGACAATTTTAAAATTGAGTTATAGTTCTGTTGCAAAATTAGAAGTAAAATCTATCTTGAATTTTTTGACTCTGTAAATAATCTTTACAATGGTGAAATTTAATAGATTAGTTCTAGGCTGATGATTCCCCAGGCTTCTAACTTATTTGTCTCATCCATCTGATTATAGCTCAAGGAGCATCCAGAGAAAGGCATTTATGTGAAGGATCTATCCATGCACACTGTGCACAGTGTATCAGAGTGTGAGAAAATCATGGATATTGGCTGGGGCAATCGAGCTGTGGGATACACCCTCATGAATAAAGACTCATCACGTTCACATTCTATATTCACCATACACTTGGAGATGTGCTCAATAGGTCAGTTATGCAAAACCAACAAGTGATTGAATATTGATATTTTATTTGTAGTGATTTACTTCTGAAAATTTTTTTTCTAAAATTCATAGATACAATCCTCAGAATTTCTTCCAAAATTAAAATAGGTTAAACAAATTGCATCTATTTTCTTGTAAATCTTTATCCCTCTGTCCTTTTCTCTTATTTGTTTTTGCATACTTTCACCTTTGCCTTTGTGTTTATTGTACCTTAATTCCCATCTGTTTGTCTTACTCTTTCTCCCATTCTCATCATTTCCAATAAATTTGATTCCTTTATAAAATAGACTTAGATTTTATTGTCACATGTACTCAAGTACAGGAGTTCAGTGGAAAATATATAATGTTCAGTGGAAAGTTGCACATGGTGCCATCTTAGGTACCAAAGTACCTAAGTACAAAAGAAGCTTAGATGCAAATTAATCAGAGAAACAAGAGTTGAAAAGTTAAGCATTGTTTCATAAAATAGTAGAAAAATTTAAAAAGTGGATTATAGTTTACACTGAAGTCTTTCATAGCTTAAATGGGGAAAATAATGGAATAAGCTAATACTTCAACAGTTTTTGATGAGTCCTCTACTTATCTCGCTGTCTGGGAATCTTGTCTATTTGTTCTTGAAGCATGTGTCGTAGATACCATCACTTCTGATGGAACTGCCACCTCTCTATTTTCCTCCCGGTGTCTCAGGAATATGCCTGGGCAGGATCCACTCACATGCCAAGCCAAGATGCCACCATGAGACCAACCAACATACCATCAAGAGACCAGGATGAGAACTCCAGAGAGACCAGGCCAGGACCCACCATGAGACGCCGAGACACCAGGCCAGGACCATCAGGAGCTATCGGGAGACCAGGCTGAGAGAGGCCATGCTACTGAGAGACCAAGACCAGGGCCATCAAGAGATAAAAGGGGGAGAGAAAAAGAAAGAGAAAGCCACAGAAGGAACGCATGAGCTCCAGTTGGAGTACCCTACTCTGCCTGAGATTGTACAATATCAAGGCTATTATTTATCTTCATAAAATTATGGCAAGGAACTTAAATTGTTTGGAACTTTTGCTTAGTTTTGTCTTTAGTACTGAAATGCAACTCCTTAGGGGTTAAAAGGAGCGTATATTAACATTGGAAATTGAGTAAGCCAATTAACCCCTTAAGCCTGTTCTACCATGAGCCACTGTTCAGTAAAATCGTGGTGAGCTGAAATCCAAACATCCATTGATGTGCCTTTAATCATATCTCCTGTTACCTCTGGTGGGAAAAGAATCTATTAATCGCATTTAAAATTAGGAAACAAAGCATCAACAATTGCCATTTACTGAGAGATTAGATTTCTAGATTTTTACCTTATTTTGCCGATGTGTGTTCCTTGTGTGCCTAATTGCTCTCCTAAAAGTTCTGGCTGTCATTTTTAGACTCTCTCCCTTTGTCCTCGCCTCTTCAATCAGCTAAACTAGACTCTCCCTATCTTCGCTTAGTATCTTTTAAAAATTAATCAAATAACCCCTTCATTTATACATCCCAAAGAATGCATTCCTAGTTTTGTAAGCTCTCATTGTAATTTAATCCTTGGAGTCCAGTTATTATTTGGAGATGTCATAAAGATGTACAGCAGGGAAACAGACCCTTCGGTCCAACTCATCCATACCAACCAGATATGCCAACCCAATCTAGACCCACCTGCCTGCACCCGGCCCATATCCCTCCAAACCCTTCCGATTCATATACCCATCCAGATGCCTCTTAAATGTTGCAATTGTACTAGCCACCACCACTTCCTCTGGCAGCTCATTTCATACTCAAAGCACCCTCTGTGTGAAAAAAGTTGCCCCTTATGTCACTTTTACATCTTTCCCCTCTCAGCCTAAACATATGCCCTCTAGTTCTGGACTCCCCCACCCCAAGGAAGGGACTTTGTCTATTTATCCTATCCATGCCCCTCATAATTTTATAAACCTGTATAAGGTCACCCCTCAGCCTCTGAAGCTCCAGGGAAAACAGCCCCAGCCGATTCACCCTCTCCCTACAGTTCAAATCTTCCAACCCTGGCCACATTCTGTAAATCTTTTCTGAACCCTTTCAAGTTTCACAACATCCTTCCAATAGGAAGGAGACTAGAATTGCACGCAATATTCCAAACGTGGCCTAATCAATGTCCTGTACAGCCGGAACATGACCTCCCAACTCCTATACTCAATACTCTGACCAATAAAGGAAAGCATACCAACCACGTTCACTACCCTATCTACCTGTGACTCTGTTTTCAAGGAGCTATGAACCTGCACTCCAAGGTCTGTTTGTTCAGCAACTCTCCTTAAGACCTTACCATTAAGTGTATAAGTCCTGCTAAGGTTTGCTTTCCCAAAACGCATCATCTCACATTTATCTGAATTAAACTCCATCTGCCACTCCTCCGCCCATTGGCCCATCTGATCAAGATCCTGTTGATTGGCGGTGGAGGGAATGAATGAGGTGGATGGGGTGCAAATCAAATTGGTTGCCTTGTTCTGGATGGTGATGAGTTTCTTTAAGTGTGTTGTGGTTGCACAGTTCCACTCAGCACCTCTGGCTGAAGATGATTTCAAACACCTTGAGAAGATGGTGGTGAGTCACCTTCTTGTATTATTAAGTCCTTGTATTGTCAGATTACCCACAGTCGTGTAGGAAGGACCAGCAACAGTGAAGGAATAGCATTGCAGTTCCAAGCCAGCATAATGTGGGAGGGGAACTTGCACATTGTGGGTGACACATTGGCTCAGTGATTTGCACTGCTGCCTCACAGCTCCAGTGACCTGGATTCAATTCCAACTTTTGTCAACTGCACGTTCTCCCTGTGTCTGCATGGGTTTCCTCGGGGTGCTCTGGTTTCCTCCCACAGTCCAAAGATATGTGAGGTAGGTGAATTGGCCATGCTAAATTACCCATTGTATCCAGGGATGTATTGGTTAGCTGCATCATTCAGGGTAAATGTGAAAAAAAATAATAGGGTAGAGGGAATGGGTCTGGCTGGGATACGGTTCAGTGGGTCGTTGTGGACTTGTTGGGCCTAATGACCTGTTTCCACACTGTAGGGATTCTATGATTCTGTAATCTAAGGTAACCTACTTCACTGTCCACTAAACCTCCAATTTTGATATCATCTGCAAACTTACTAACTATATCTCTTATGCTCACATCCAAATCATTTATATAAATGATGAAATGTAGTGGACTTAGCACCGATCCTTGTGGCACTCCAGTGGTCACAGGCCTCTAGTCTGAAAAATAACCCTGCACCACCACCCTCTGTCTTCTATCTTTGAGCAAGTTTTATATCCAAATGGCTAGTTATCCCTGTATTCCATGAGATCTAACCTTGCTCACCATTCTCCCATGGGGAACCTTATTAAATGTCTTACTGAAGTCCATATAGATCACATCTACCACTGTGTCCTCATCAATATTCTTTTTGTTCCTTTTTCAAAAAAAACTGCATCAAGTTTGTGAGACATGATTTCCCATGCACAAAGCCATGTTGACTATCCCTAATCAGTCCTTGCCTTTCCAAATAAATGTACATCCTGTCCATCAGGATTCCCTCCAACAACTTGCCCATCACCGATGTCAGGCTCACCGGTCCATTGTTCACTGGCTTGTCCTTACCACCGTTCTTAAATAGTAGCACCATGTTAGCCAACCTCCAGTTTTCCACCACGTCAGCTGTGATATCGATGATGCAAATGTCTCAGCAAGAGGCCCAGCAATCACTTCCCTAGCTTCCCACAGAGTTAGCATACACCTGATCAGGTCCTGGGGATTTATCCGGTTTTATGCATTTCAAGACATCCAGCACTTCCTCCTCTGTAATATGCACATTTTTCAAGATGTCACCAACTATTTCCACATTCTATATCTTCCATGTCCTTTTCCACAGTAAACACTGAAGCAAAATACTCATTTAGTATCTACCCCATCTCCTGCGGCTCCACACAAAGACTGCCTTGCTGATCTTTAAGGGGCTCTATTCTCTCCCTTGTTACCCTTTTGCCCTTAATGTATTGTAAAAACCCTTTGGATTCTCCTAAACTCTATTTGACCAAGCTATCTCGTGTCCCCTTTTCTGCTCTCCTGATTTCCCTCTTAAGTATAATCCTACTGCCTTTACACTCTTACAGGGATTCATTCAATCTACCCTGTCTATACTTGACAAATGTTACTTCTTTTTCTTAACCAAAACCTCAATTTCTTCAGTCATCCAACATTCCCTATACCTACCAACCTTTCCTTTCACCCTAACAGGAATATACTGTCTCTGGACTCTCATTATCTCATTTCTGAAGCCTTCCCATTTTCCAGCTGTCCCTTTACTTGCAAACATCTGCCTCCAATCAGCTTTTGAAAGTTCTTGCCTAATACTGTCAAACTTAGCCTTCATCCAGATTTGACTTCAACTTTTAGATCTGGTCTATCCTTTTCCATTACAATTTTAAAACTAATAGAATTATGGTTGCTGGCCCCAAAGTGCTTCCCCATGGACACCTCAGTTACCTGCCCTGCCTTATTTCCCAAGAGTAGGTCAAATTTTGCATCTTTTCTAGTAGGTACATCCACATACTGATTCAGAAAATTTTCTTGTACACACTTAACAAATTCCTCTCCATCTAAACCCTCAACACAATGGTAGTACCAATCTACATTTGGAATGTTAAAATTCCCTACCGTAACCACCATATTATTTTTACAGATAACTGAGATTTACTTACAAATTTGTTTCTCAATTTCCCACTGACTATTAGGGGGTCTATAATACAATCCCAATAAGGTGATCATCCCTTCCTTATTTCTCAGTTCGACTCAAATAACTTCTCTGGATGTATTTCCAGGAATATCTTCCCTCAGTACAGCTGTAATGCTATCCCTTATCAAAAATATCACTCCCCCTTCTCTCTTGCCTCCCTTTCTGTCCTTCCTGTAACATTTGTATCCTGGAACGTTAAGCTGCCAGTCCTGTTCATCCCTGAGCCATGTTTCTGTAATTGCTATGATATCCCGGTCCCATGTTCCGAACCATGAGTTGCGTTCATCTACCTTCCCTGTTAGGCCTCTTGCATCGAAATAAATGCAGTTTTAATTTATCAGTCTTACCTTGTTCTTTACTTTGTCCCTGCCTGCCCTGACTCTTTTATAAATCTACATTGTACTTGCTGACAGCTGTTATATTTTTCCTAAGGTGTAGTACTCAGAACTGCTCAGGATACTGTAGGTATTGTCTGACCAGAATTTTATACAGCAGAAGCATACCTTCTATCCTCTGGGTAAAGTAACTCTCTAGATATAAAGGCTAAAATTATATTAATGTTTTTGATAACCTTCTGTACTCATTAATGACATTTTAGTGATCCATGTTCATGCATCCCAAGTTTCTTTGAACCTTCACTGTTTCACGCAATGCCCTTTATTAATTTTTTTTGTCAGTAGTAGATAACCTTATTTCTTACATTGAAATCCATTGACCAGTTGTCTGTTCATTTAATTAATATCATGTTGTAATTTTATACTTACATCTACCCTGTTTGCAATACTACCTACCGTGTGTGACTTTATGTTTCATCACCTTGGTCATTAGTAAATACTCTAAATTGTTGAGACTCCAACAAAGATCCTTGCTGAAAATTAGTGCTTACTCATTATTCCTAGCCTTTGACTTCTGCCAGAGGTCAGTTTTCTAATGTGCCAAAGTTAGTCATGATTTGGAGGTTCCGGTATTGGACTGGAGTGTGTTTCGACTTGCACTACCACCTGATGAAGGAGCAGCGCTCCGAAAGCTAGTGCTTCCAAATAAACCTGTTGGACTCTAACCGGGTGTGTGATTTTTAACTTCCTAATGTTCAGTAGTGATCTGCCATGGAGGCAGGATCTCTACTTATTTCTCGATGACTTGCAATCTTGTGATGTCCTCTTTCATTGCTCATATGAGTCTCCCATTTCAATCTCAAAGAACAATGTGTCTTTGGAAGAAAAAGCAGCTGAGCTAATTTTCCATTATCTTCAATTATGCTTCAGGAAACATAAGTCCCCTTCCCAACAGTCATCTTTCATCTGCACCTTGAGCAATTGTCCTTCAAGGTTCTATTTCTCCTGCCATCACCACAGAAATTTGCTAGTTCTGCTGTTTACTATGGCTCATAATGCTGAACGTGAGAGTCTTATTTGGGTCTGGGCTTACTCACAAAAGTGCAGTGGCCACCACCCCCAGGTTTGAATAATTCTGCTACCCTTCAATTTCCCTATCAGGTGAGTAATAAAAAGAGACAGGGAAACAGAGCTGGTGGTTTATCCCAACGGAGGCAAGTTAAAATATAATAGGTTCTGAGCAACAGAGAAGGGCTGTGATTGGGTGGAGGGTAGCAGAAACTAAATTGCCAAAGTTTTTGAGATCCAAAGTCAAAGGAGCAATAAAAGAAGAAGGTTTAAATGACAAGATATCAGCTGTATGAAAATAAAGTAATTCCTTTAAATTAGCAATAATATTCAGAGGCCACAAGATGACAGCCAATTATTTTTTAATAGACCTATTTCTCATCTCTTGCAGTAGTATCCATAGTGTTAATCTTCAATTCTTGGCGATACCAGTACAATCCTGGAAGGGTTGGCAGTTCTACTTTCATCGTTTATGAATGTGAATTCAGTTTGAAGCACATATCTGTTTGAAAGAAATGCTGGTATCAGAACATGACCATGAAAACCCATTTTCAAAACAACCCAGTTGATTTCACTTTATGCTTCAGAGAAGAAAACCTGCTGTCATTACCCAAATTTAGACCATTTGTGAGTCCATTCACCAAACTGATTGACTAACTACCTTTTGAAATCAAACTAGGAAGGAACAATTACTTCTAGCCTTGTAGTGCTATTCACTAATAAAATTTGGTGAGACACTCAGGATGGTCTATCTGATACCCTCCTCAGGCTGAAAATGACTGAAGGCAAATGGGCATCGTGATGGAAGAGAATATTTGTAACTATCGTTTCTGTGTCTTTCTTGCAGATGATAATGGAAAAGACCGCATCCGTGTGGGAAAATTAAACCTGGTAGATTTGGCAGGTAGTGAAAGACAGGCAAAAACTGGAGCGACTGGAGATCGATTGAAAGAAGCCACAAAAATCAACTTGTCACTGTCAGCACTTGGAAATGTAATTTCTGCACTTGTGGATGGAAGATCAAAACACATTCCATATCGTGACTCCAAACTGACGCGAATGTTACAGGATTCCCTTGGAGGCAACACCAAAACTCTGATGGTGGCATGTCTATCTCCTGCAGACAATAACTATGATGAAAGTCTTAGCACTTTACGATATGCCAACAGGGCAAAGAATATCAAAAACAAGCCAAGAATTAATGAAGATCCAAAGGATGCTTTACTTCGAGAGTATCAGGAAGAGATTAAACAGCTAAAGGCACTCCTAGCTGGACAACTCGGAAATGACAACTTATCTAGTAAGTACTTTTTCTTCTCTCATTCATTGAAAATTCCTTATTTTATACTGATACGAACTGATGGAATCCAAATTTGTGTTAATCAAAAAGTGGAAGATTGATCTAGTGGATATAGGATGTATGCCACTTCCAATGTCACAGCCCGGATTTTCAATTGTGTTTGCAACCCACCTACTGGTTTAGCTCAGGATCCTAACCCCATATGATATGTTCCAGGAGTGCCCACCAGATTTTTAAAGACTGGGAACTGATTGACCATCCAATCAAGGATGGTGGATGGGCTTCCAACATTGACAGACATTTGAGAGGCTTCTAAGCACTCAGTGATTGGCAGCCCCACCAGCCAGGGTGGGAGTTGTTGATCTGCACATTGAGAAAAAGAAAAGTGAAAGTATGTTTATTTTCACTTTTGAAATAGCCATAACTATCTGGCCCTTGTTGTGAAGAGTAGCTGAAGCTGAATGGGTCCTTATTAGGCCCTGAGAATGCCAATAATTAGCCTTAATAGTCAGCATCTGATTTAACTCCAAGTTGCCCTCATTGAAAATGAGTCAGGATCATGGCGGGGAACTGGTATGGAGGCTGGCAGCATAAAATTGCCTGCCTACTTGCATCTGATTTCAGGCTTAAACAATTTAACAGTCCCTATAACAATACACAATCACTTTTATTCTCTCATGGATTTGGTGACACTGGCTAGGCTGGCATTTATTGCCCACCCAATTCCCAGAGTCGCCACATTGCTGTGGGATGGAAGCCACCTGCAGGCCACACCAGGCAAGACATGTCCTTGTAGGACATTAGTGAACCAGATAATTTTTTATGACAATCAACAGTGATTACATGGTCACCATTAGGCTGGGTTTTATTACAGATTTTTATTGAATTCAAATTTCACCACCTGCTATGGTGGGATTTGAACCCACATCTCCAGAACATTAGCCTGTGAGTTCAGATTAAAAGCCCTGAATTAATAGTGAACAGTGGTAGTGTTCCTCATTGTTCATAATAACAACTGGTGTTAACTGCCAATATAATTTGAAATTTTTATAGAACATAATATCTGTTCTACCAATACCCAAAACAATTCTTGCAGTACCACAGTAAAAGACATGTCTTTTTGTAATATATCATCTAAAATGACTGTGCATCATATGGTCTGAAATTGTATACATCATTTGTGTTTTTAAAAATCTAGTGGGTCTTACAGTCCTGAAAATACTAAAATCCTAACTGACATCACAGTACTTTTTGTAGTTTTGTGCTGGATTCAGATAAATCTGTTCAAAGTTATTCTTTGTCTCTACTTTGTTACCATGGCCACTGTTTCCATGAACTGTTCTGCCTCTGTTGTTTCTACTAAGATGCAAATTGAGTATCCTATACATTCTTACTCCTTAATGTTTTTGAATCAATTCATCACACTGTCTCCCATTCCAACTTGTGTTTACCCATAGCACCAAAGCTCTATTGTACTCTTCATCTCTCATCTACTATTAAGCACGAAACTTGAAAATCCAATCTTGGCATCACCTAATCATGATTTTTAAGTTTACTAGTAATCTGAATCACCTCATCCAAATGATATTATTTCGGTAATCATTTTTGCTTTTTGTAATTCCAGAAAGATCATTTATTTAAACCAACACCAATATTATTAGATGTAATTTTCTCTGATTGTGGTCTAACTCTCAGATGGATGCTGTCAAAAGTGTAGTATCATAGATTTTAAAAAGGGAAGGAAGAAGACGGGAGGGAATTAAAAAATAGAAGTGAAACACATGTACCTATTCTCCATCACAGTTCAAAGGGTAACTCAGTATCTATTGTGTTACTTGTTACTGGTAAGTCCTAGGTTCACGATTTGCTGAGTTAACTGATCTCAACTGAAGTAGCATTTTCAAACCTAGATATAAGAAGATAGGTAGGATCTATTGTTGATGACTACCAAGAAACACTGAAAAGAAACATACATATCAACATTGGATTAGGACACTGGGAACTCAAATGTGATCTACCTTGATCAAATTGCTTGCCTGAATCTAAGATAACTGTACGTCTACCGTTCCATTATTTTAGAATAGGACGCAGAGTAGGTTATCACTTAAACTGACTTTGCTTTTTATTTTGCAGATTTTCTAAATAAAGTGCAAAGGGATCGTAGTCAAACCACTGTTCCATCCCCTCAGAATACCAATGCTCATGCTGAGATAGAGCTTGAAAAAGAAAATATGAGACAGGTTTGTGTAAATTGAAGAAAAAGCTAAAATATATTCTCAATCTTTACATGCTATGTTTATAGATTTATGCTAAATGGTACTTCTGGTTCTGATATTACTGCTTTTTTGATGTATCACTTCCACAAGGGAGATTTGTATTCATCCCAGAGAAGTACCAGTGTTCTAAATTCACCAGATTTCAGGACTCACATTGATTGTGATGGGAAAATTTTTGTGATAAAATAGAATATCACAAGAATCATTTCGGGACTAGAAGTTCACTTCTTTCCATCTAGATTATAATGCATAGGATATCCAAATGCATAGTGTTGTTGCTTTATCAGTCATAATTGTGCAGGAGATTCAGTGGGTTGAAACTTACTTCTTCCAGTTTGGGTCTAATTCTTGTGTACACTGCTCTAGTAGAGTAATTTACTGAAAAACATTAACCTGCATAATAAAATACTTCATAGTGCAATCTGAATCCTGACAAACTGGAGGGGTCTTTGTGAGTACTGCACACAGGTCCCTTTTTAATTTGTAATTCATAATCTCATCTCACTGCAGTTGGGAGACCAGGGAGATTCTGAAAGGAGATTTATTTGCAACTGCTATTAGTAGTAACAGTGATTGCCTGAAACGCAGCAAGCTACCAGTCTTTGCATGATGGACAGTCAGGTTTTCCTTCAGAAGGGGAGGTGGATGAAAAGGAACATTGAAGCTCTCCTTAAATGAAATACATTTTGAGTACAATGCAGCTAGATATAGCTTTTTAAAATTCACTCAAAGTATGTGGACATCACTGGCTGGATCAGCAATTATTACCCATCCCTTGTTACTGATGTTTCTGTAATTTCTTTTGCCACTGCGAGGTCTTCCGAGGTCCATGCATGGTAGTGGCTTCTGAAAGTCGAAATCAGTCACTGGCACACTCGTGCAGCCTAGAGGAAACATTGCTGGTGCCTTTGAGAAGGTGGTGGTGAGCTGTCTTCTTGAACCCTGCATCCCATTTGGTATAGGTGCACCCACAATGCCATTAGGAGATATTTCTAGCAGTTTAGCAGCAATACTGAACAATTAGTGATATATTTCCAAGTTAGGATAGTGAATGGCTTGGAGGGGAACTTGAAGGTGCGGGTGCTCCCATGTATCTGTTACCTTTTCCTTTTAGATAATAGTGGGCTTGGAAGTTATTGCCTAAGGAGCCTTGGTGAATTTCTGAAGTGCATCTTTTATATAGTGCACACTGCTACTACTGAGCTTCGGTGATGGAGGGAGGAGGGAGTGAATGTTTATGGATATGGTGCCAATCAAGTGAATTGCTTTGGCCTGGATGGTGTCGAGCTTCATGAGTGTTGTTGGAGCTCCACATATTCAGGCAAGTGGGAGGTACTTCATCACACTTCTGACTTGTGCCTACTACATGGCGGACAGGCTTCGGGAAGTCAGAAGGTGAGTTACTCCCTGCAACAGTCCTAGCCTCTGACATGCTCATGTAGCCACTGTGTTTATATGGCTGGTCCAGTTGAGTTGCTCACTAACAGTAAACTTCAGAATGTTGATTGTGCAGGATTTGGTGATAGGAATGCCAGAGGGTTTATCAGAACCACACAGTTGTCATTCAAGTATTTCATTGTTTTGGTAGATGTTAAAACAATACAATGAGATTTTGGGAGATAATCATAGAATTGTACTACAGAAGAAGCCCATTGAGTCTGCACCGCCAAAAATATACTACTACCTACACAAGTTCCACTTTCCCACACTAGAACCATAGCTTTGAATGTTATGATGCTTCAAGTGCCTGTCCAAGTACTTTTTAAAGATTGTGAGGCTTCCTGCCTCGACTATTGTCCCAGACAGTGCATTCTAGACGCCCAACATATTCTGGGTGAAAAGTTTTTCTTGAAATCCCCTCTCAACTTTTCACTTTTAAATTATGGCCCCTTGTTATTGACCCTTTAACTAAGGGTGCAGCTGTTTTCGATCCATCCTGTCCATGTCCCTTATAACCTTATAATTCACTATCATGGCCCCCAACAACCTGAGCTTATCCAGCCTCTTTTCATCGTTGAAATTCTCCATCCTGCGAATCTCCTTTGCGCACCCTCCAGGGCAGCCCCATCCTACCTATAGCATGGTGTTCAGAACTGCACACAGTTGTGGTATAACCAAAGTTCTGTACAACTCCACAAGACCTACCTGCTTTTATAATCTATGCCACAACTGAAAAAGGCATGTATCCAGTATGCTGCCTCAACTGTTCAATTAACTTGTTCTGCCACTTTCGAGGAGAAAGTGAGGACTCCGGATGCTGGAGATCAGAGCTGAAAATGTGTAATTGGAAAAGCTGCTGCCTGACCTGCTGCGCTTTTCCAGCACACATTTTCAGCTCTGCCACTTTCGAGGACGTGTGGACAAGCACTTCTAGATCCTTCTATTCCTCTGAGCTTCATAGTGTCTTTTCATTCATTGGATACTTCTATGTCAGTTCCTTCTTTCAAAGTGCATCACCTCACATTCATCAGGGTTCAATTCCATTTGCCACTGATCTGCCCAGTTATATTCTCCTGTATATTTTGATTCCTCTCACTGTCAACAAGCAGTCAATCTTGGTGTCATCCACAAACTTACTTATCATCTTCCCTACCCCGCCCAACCCCACACCATTCTCATCTACATAATTTATGAATATCACAAACAACAAAGCTGTGGTGATATGCCACTGCACACCAGTTTCTAGTCACATAGACAGCCTTCAACCACATCCCTCTGTTTCTTGTCACTATTTAAATCCACGCTGCCAAGTTACCCTGGATCCTATGAGGTTTCACCTCCTTTATCAGATTCCCACATGGAACCTTGTCAAAGGCCTTATCAACTGTCCTACCCTCATCCAATTACTTGACCACCTTTTGAAATTCTCACTGGCTTTGTTAGTTATAACCTTCCTCTGACAAAGCCATGCTGATAATCTCTGAACAAATCTTATCTTTCTATATGGAGATTACTTTTCTCCTTCGCAATTTTCTCCACTTAATTTCATGCCATTGATGTTAGACTCATCAGCTATAGTCGCCTGGTCTAAGTCCTCCACTCTTCTTCAACAGTTCTTCGTCAATGATTTCATTTTGTATTTTTCTTTAGGAATATGAGCAGAAATTATCAAAGATCAAGGCAGATTATGAAGCAGAACAAAAGTCCAATGTCAAACTGCAAGAAGATATTGAAAAATTAAGAAGTTCATATGAAATGAAATTGGCACGCATTGAGGCTTCAGATAAGGCCACAGGTATGCCTTCTGGACTTGGTTTTGAAATCCATGAAATATTGACTTCATTGGTGAGATTGCTGGTGTCCCGTTATGGCTGAACATGTGAGAGTCAGCTGGATTGAATGGGGAAATGCATTCTGTTTGTGTTTTTCTTTTCGTTCATGCCAAAGAAATGCCAGGTAATGACCATCTGTAACTGTCCGTCCCTTGACGCTCAATGCCATTATGATCACTGATTCCCCCATTATCAACATCATGGGATTGCCATTCACCAGAAAATCAACTAGCCCCATCATATAAACAAAGTGGCTACAAGAGCGAGCCAGATGCTAAGAATATTGTACTGAGTAATCCCCTTCCTGACTCCTCAAGCCTGTACAACATCTACAAGACATAGGTCCGGAGTGTGATGGAATACTCCCAATTTGCTTGGATAAGTTCAGCTGCAATTGCACTCAAGAAGCATGACACCATCCAAGGCAAAGCAGCCCACTTGATTGGCACCACATCCACAAGCATCCACTCCACACCAGTGCCCAGCAACAGCAGTGTGTACATCTCCAAGATGTACTGCAGAAAATTGTCAAAACTCCTAGGGCAGCACTTTCCAGACCTCATCTGCTTCCATCCAGAATGGCAAGGACAGCAGATACATAGGAACACCACCACTGCAAGTTCTCCTCCAAGTCATTCACCACCCTGACTTGGAAATATATTGCCATTATTTCCCTGTTGCTGGGTCAAAATCCTGAAATTCCATCTCTCATGACATTGTGGGTCAATGATAACACATGAGCTATAGCAGATTCAGAAAGCAGCTCACGATCACCAAGGCTTCAAGGGCAGTTAGGTACAGGCAATAATATTGTCCAACCAGCAATCCCCATGTCCCACTAGTGAATTTAAATGAAAATGTTCAGAGGCTCTTTCCTCAGGTTGTGCATCACTGCACAAATTATTTTTGAATACAATCACCCCATATCTTGATATATGTGCAGAAGTACTTTAGATTGTCTCCCGGAGTAGCCTTAATATATTGACTACACAACTAATTCTTGATTGCTGATTCTTCAAGGTATGAACTTACTTTTTCCTAACCTCGTTGCTGTATTCTCAAAAGCATACATCAAATTGTGAAGTCTGTCAAAAGGTTTAACATTTTTGCAATAAATTACCACATTTCACAACTGTAGAGGTAATCATGACTGCTCGGGAAGCTTTATTCTTCTATTCAGACATAATTCTATTTTAAGAAGCAGTATGTTAGTCTTTCTGACACAGAGTGATCTTATGATCAATCATTGTAGATGGAAGGAGTACCACTGATATGTAATACGTTCGGCTGAACTAAATGGGCGTCATTTCTATTTTACAACACAGGTGGCAGAGTGATGGTTAATACAGAATTATAGTTTTATTACAAGATTACAAAAGAATATATGATTTGAGGATAAGATTGAGGTGAAAGTGACTGCCCTTGATATCAACGCCACATTTAACCAAGTGTAACATTAAGAAGCATGCCAAACTGTGTAAGCAGTAAGTGATAGACAGGGCTAGTTCATTTCACAGCCAATGGATCGGATAAAAGCTCTACAATCCTACCAGATCCATTTGTAAATGATGGTGGACAATTAACCAACTAGCTGGAGGAGGCTCCGCAAATATTCCCATCTTCAGTGATGGGAGTGCCCAATATACCAGTGGAAAAGATAAGCCTGATATACTTGCAGCAGTCTTCAGTCAGAAGTGCTGATTAGATGATCAATCTCAGCCTCCTCCAGAGATCTCTCGCATCATAGATGTCAGTCGTTAGCCAATTTAATTCACTCCAGTGATATCACGAAATAGCTGAAGGGTCTGGATACTTCAAAGACTATGGCAAAATCCCAACAATAGTACTGAAGATACGTGCTGTACACAGAAAGCTGGACAAATCCAACTCAACTAATTACTGCCCCATCCGTTAATCATTGCTATAATTGAAGAATGCCCGACATTTCCTGCAGGAATGTGTGGCTTTAACTTCCATCTTGAATACTGCATAGAAGGTGCATATAAATGTCTCCCCTCTAGTGTTTGCCTTCCATATTATTCCATGCCCTAGATACCCTAAAGCACTTTTAAACCCATGGTTCATTTATTTAAGTGTAATTATTGTTGCTATGTAGCAATTTGTGCATAGTCGTGTCCTACCGCAAACAATGATGATGATCATTTGTATTCAAACAGTGCCATCCTTAGTGTTCACGTGAGCTAGTAGGTGAATTTTTGGTATAACCCATGTACAAATGATAACATTCCAACAATGCACTATAACTTCCATGTTACTCAGAAAGGTATATGATTTGCACACTAATCTTTCCAATGGATATTCTAGTGCAACTAGTTCCATAATATTTCTCATGATTGAGAATGAGAAATAACCTTTAATTTGGAAAATTAAGAAAATTAAAAGAGCTATTACAAGTGTTTTCTCTGACTCTTGTGAAGACAGTTGATTTGACATTTTCTTTGACAAATATTTTAAGTTAGATTCTATACTATCTACATTGAATGACTTTACTCCTTGTAAAGTTGAGAGATGAAGTGTGCACAAATCAGATAGCTGCCTATTTCTGGCCCAGTTGCTCATTACACACACATTCCCCCATTATAAACATTTACCCCTTGTCCTCACCCCCTCCCCACTAACTGAACAAAGCAGCAATATAAACACAACACACAACAAGCTTCAGTAATTTGTTTTCAAAAAGTGCTGCAAATTTCCCCACATACCTTGCTTTTATAACAGTCCTTTCCCATTTTAATCCATACTCCATATTACAGAAAACAAAATGAGACAGTCTTTAGCTAAAGACTAAGAGATTATACACCAGTGATTCTCTGTAGTTGTGGCCGACATATGCTTCAGATGATTCAGAGTCAGCAACGATCCCAGAGTTTTCTTTTTCCACTGCTGAGTATTTTTTTGGTACTGGTTTAGCTATTTGCAAAACTATCCCCATTTTTGAATATTCCCATTCACTCTGTAGCTAAACTCATGGTTTATTGAACAGAGTCTGATGGACCAGCGAGGTGGTAGGATTACTTCTGAATGATGTTGGAGAACCTCAGATGGGGTATCAGTTATCACAATCCAGAGAGCCATTTAGTGAAGAATAGAACTGAAGCCAATCTTTACATTCTTTTATAAACATTTAACTGTCATCAGTTTTTCTCTGCTCAATCTTAAGGATACAAGTGAATCCCCAGGACTTGAATAGAATTATTACACAATTAGTTATGAAGATTTCATATTTATTTTTGTGAAGACTTACGGTCCATAAGGATTGCTGGAAAGTTGATTTGTTTCAAGTATTTTGAATACAAATTTTTCGCTTTCCTAAAAGATCAATGTAAGGACATTGAAACATAATTTTAAATGATATTTCTAGGAAATCACTTGATGTTGGCTGATTACTTGGCTATCTTGTTTGATAACTTTTTTTTATGCAGTTGGAGATTGTTCAGTTTTCACTTGGGGAAAGCCTGCTCAGGAAATGGCTGCCCAGCTCACCTCTTTGCCTTTCAGAAACATCCTTGTTGTGAGTTCAATATCAATCTTGTGCTCTGAAGTAGCATCTGAAAGACCTTTAAATGCTGTGTTTCCTGAAAAAGCTGTCAAGATGACTGAGACAACTCTATGTGTCCAGTAATGTGGCTACATCTTTTCCCATGCCAGATTAGGTGCCATCTGAATATTCCACACCTCTTCTTTTTCCCTTCAAAAGTAATAATTATTAGAGGTTTTGCTCTCACACTGAATCTCTGCAGAGAATAATCTATTGTTATCTTTAACCCTTTTCTCTTGGGGGAATAGGAGTTAATTATTTAAAGGGGTAAATGTATAATACTGTCATATGAAAATGGAAAAAAATGTGTTAACTAGTTCTCATTATAAATCAGTAATTAATGATTTATATAATTACTGATAACATTGGACTTTTCTGGGGAAATTCATTGAATCACTGAAGTATAGTAGTAGGCCATTCTGCCCATTAAATTAACACCAACACTCTAAAGAGCATCCCACCCAACCCCTTACCCTATCCTTGTAACCCTGCAAATCCCATGGATAATCCAACTAGCCTGCACCTCCCTGGACACTATGGGCAGTTTAGCATGGCCACTCCACCTAACTTGCACATCTTTGGACCATGGAAGGAAACTGAAGCACTCTGAGGAAACCTGCACAGACAGGGAAGAATGTGCAAACTCCATATAGTTGCCGGAAGGTGGAATCAAACCAGGGACCCTGATACTGTGTGGCAGCAGTGCTAACCTAATAGTATTGAGATAAAATGTTGTGAGTAATCAATCCAATTAAGAATTTTAATTGAAAATGTCATAGTTACGTCAAAATTAATCTTAAAACAACTTTAAGTAATCTAGGATTTGGATTACCTGGGGGTGCAAACTTTGATATACTCGAACATCTTCTGTTTGACCGGGAAAATACATGGAAGAGAATATTAAGGTTGCTTTCAAGCCTCTGTATATATTGGGGCTATATGCTTTTAAGGGTTGAGATAGTGTATTTGGTTGGGGAACATACATTTCATTTATTCCAGAGAAGCAACACAACAGTGTGCAACTAGTACAAAAATACAAATGCATCTCTGTCTCCTTAGATGCACCTGAATTTGAAGAAAGAGCCTCTGCCCAGGAGATAACTCAGCCATTTAATGTTGAACTAGCAGATGTATGTGAAATAGAACAGAAGCTAGAGATTGCCACGGTAAATACTATTTTAATACTCCATTAAATATTTATGCACATTTTATTGGATTCATTTTATAATTTTTTATGATAAGATGTAAAATAAACATTTATACACTGACAGCCAGTTTAAGTTATTATATAGTGGTGATTGTAATTGGGCATTCCTGAACTCAGAAATATAGTATTTACAGCCTTTGCAAATTCTTATTCAAGCATAGGGCTATCCTGCAAAATTGTGATAAATTCAATCGCAGATGACCAGCCTACAAATTTATGTTAAACAGAACTTCAGAATTAATGAGGAAGCCCAATGTTAAAAGAAAACAAATGAAAAGACAGTGAGATAGTTAATATGTGATGAATTGTTAACGCAGTCAAACATGTTTTCCAAGTTTGCACTTCACTGCAAATTCCTAGAGCATTTATTCAGCCTTTGCAGTTTCAGCTAGGAACACAGGTGGATGAATGAGTGTGAATTCATCAGCCACTTCAGAGTCATCAGTCTGAAAGTCTTCCTTTTCTCTTGTTGAAACATTCTCCCATGTTCTTAATGCATGCCTCAAAAATACTAGAGTCATCTGGGCAGTTTTTTTAATCCTCACATGGTGTGGTAATGTTGACGTTCACAAAGCAGTGAGGCTTCTTGTACTTTCCTATCACACAAAGCAGCAATTCTACAGTTATGCCCATGTTGGCACAGACCATAGCAGTGACAATTCCTAGTTTCACTTTCTGTCATTACATTTTGCAACTGTAAACTTAAAAAAAGCGATCTGGTAAAAAAAAAGTAAACCAAGCTGGTTTCAACTATGTTAAAAATGTTTCTTGGTGCATATTGAAAAGAAGCTAGCCTGGTAGCAATTGTCAAAAAACCTATCTGATTCACTGAAGCCCTTCAGGGAAGGAAGTGTGCCATCTTTACAAGGTCTACATGTGACATAGTAATGTGGTTAACTGTAAACTGCCCTGTAGGCAATTAGAAATGGACAATAAATGTTGGCAGCCAGTGATGCTCATATCCTGTGAGCCATTTAAAAAGCATTTTGCACATGATCTTTGGACTGAAAAGTGGCAAGTAAGATTAAAGCCATACAAATGAGAGACAATAACCATCTCCAACAAGGGGGAATTTAGCCACCCTTCCTGGATGTTCAACAGCATTCCCATCACTGAAGGCCCCATTATCAATATCCTAAGAATAACCATTGACCAAAAGCTAAACCGGACGAGCCATATATACATTGGCTATAAGACCAGATCAGATACTAGGAACACTGCAACAATCAACTCAACTCCTCACTCCCCAAAGCCTGTCAACCATCAACAAAGTACAAGTGTATGGTAGGATATTTCCCACTTGCCTCCCAAAAATACTCAAAAAGCTTGACACCATCCAGGAAAAAGCAGACTCCTTGATTAGCATTGGCACAGTAGCAGTAATGTGTGCAATCTATAAGAGAGACTGCAGAAATTCACTAAGATTCCTTAGACACTACCTTCCAAACCCATGACAGTTTCTATCTAGAAAGACAAGGGCTGCAGATCCATGGAGCATGACAATTTCTAAGTTCCTGTCCAAGCTACTCACTATCCTGACTTGGAAATATAATGCCATTCCTTCAGTGTCACTGGTCAAAATCCTGGAACTTTCTCCCTAACAGCAAATGAGCTGTAGTGGTTCAAGAGGGCAGCTCACCACATTCTCAAAAGCAACTAAATATGGGCAATTAGTGCCTAACCAGTGACACCCACATCTCATGATTAAATAATAAAACATTGCGCTCTATGGCGGCTTAACTGTGTTCTCATTGGTTGGTAAGTCTGTCTGAGTTTGGCTAATCCAGAGTTACCATTGCAGAACTTTGGCTTATCACAGGATTTCTGTTGGATTTGCTATTTACCTAGCAGGAATGTTTGACAACCTTGCGTCAACCAGAATTTCAGGTTATCTGAATTTGACTCATTGTGATTTTACTACATATATATACTTTATTTTTAAATTTTCAAGTGTTTATTGCTGTCCACATTAAGGCCTTAGACATAATTAGACTGTTTAGGCTCAGTGTTTAAAATAAAGGGTCATAAACTGGTTACAGCACTGAAGGCTATTCACGGTGGCACAGTGGTTAGCACTGCTGCCTCACAGCGCCTGAGACCCGGGTTCAAATCCCAACTCAGGCGACTGACTGTGTGGAGTTTGCACGTTCTCCCTGTGTCTGCGTGGGTTTCCTCCGGGTGCTCCGGTTTCCTCCCACAGTCCAAAGATGTGCGGGTCAGGTGAATTGGCCATGCTAAATTGCCCGTAGTGTTAGGTAAGGGGTAAATGTAGGGGTACGGGTGGGTTGCGCTTCAGCGGGTCGGTGTGGACTTGTTGGCCCAACGGGCCTGTTTCCACACTGTAAGTCTAGTCTAATCTAATCTGTCATGCCCATGCTCTGTAAGAGTCTTTTAACTCAATTGCGTGCCTTGTTCTTTTGAAGTGATTAATCAATTATCTTTTGAAGACTATGATAGAATTTCCTTCCACCTCACTTCCAAATGTGTGCTGCTGTATTACCACTCACTAGTTAAAATTGTTTTCCTCACATCCCCTCTAGTTCTTTTGGTAATCTCTTTAAACCTGTAATCTCTGGTTCTCAGCCTTTTTCTCCAATTGAAACTGGTTCTCTGTAGCTAAGCTTGTTAGGTCTGTAATGATTTTGAACAAGTCTCTTAAATCTCCACTCAACCTTCTCGAAAGAGTCTTTCCAACCTATCCAATCATTAAAATTTCTTATTACTTGAACTATTCTTTTGGCACTTTTTCTGTGGTACTTTGGGAAAAACTCTTTAATCCAGGGGCCAGTACAATTTGCCTGGTAGTGTGAAATCAAAACAAATGTAAGACATAGACTTAAAATGGTTCTTAATTACAAAAGCGGTGCTTATATGGGTAAAGTGTACATGCTTAGTTTTACATAGCTGGACATGTTACAAGTTGAGGGTACTGCAGTGGGATACAAACCACTTCAATATGCTATTAAGGTCTGGTTGGCACCAGTAAACTTTATTTTAAAATAGACAAAGTATGAGATCCAGGGTAAAAAATGAGGTCTGCAGATGCTGGAGATCACAGTTGAAAATGTGTTGCTGGTTAAAGCACAGCAGGTTAGGCAGCATCCAAGGAATAGGAAATTCGACGTTTCGGGCATAAGCCCTTCATCAGGAATGAGGAGAGGGTGCACCCTCTCCTCATTCCTGATGAAGGGCTTATGCCCGAAACGTCGAATTTCCTATTCCTTGGATGCTGCCTAACCTGCTGTGCTTTAACCAGCAACACATTTTCAACTATGAGATCCAGGGTACCTACTGAAAGAATAAAGCCTCAGGATTCTGTGGTTTTAAGCAAACAACAATAAACTTTTCTATTCATGTACTCCCATATCATACACCAATTTACCAAATGCAATCAAGAAGATCCCACAGATTTCTCAACAATTATTCCCAGACAATAATGACATAGTAGGTTGTCATCTTACTAAACTTCACAAGGGGTTATAATACTTCACTTTTACCCATCTGGCCTTGAATTTCTGAAGAACTACTCTATAATGAACTGCCTTAACAATTGAGCCCATTTTGTTTGACCTTTTGTGGATCTAGCTTTCCCTGATATGCAGAAGCTGCACTTTAGCACTCATTCACAATATAACTCCAGCTCTTGACCAACATCTAGCATCACTGAGTCGAGAGTGTGGTGCTGGAAAAGCACAGCAGGTCAGGCAGCATCCAAGGAGCAGGAGATTCGATGTTTCGGGCATAAGCCCTTCATCAGGAACTTCCCATTCCTGAAGAAGGTTTATGCCCAAAACCTCAAATTTCCTGCTCCTCGGATGCTGCCTGACCTGCTGTGCTTTCCCAGCACCACACTCTCAACTCTGATCTCCAGCAACTGAAGTCCTCGCTTTCTTCTAGCATCACTGACTCTGTTCTGCTCTTGGGTTTTCTCCAGAATTTCAATCTTGCTCAGTTATGTCAAGTAGATGCTGCTTGTGTACTTTTCAGCATCTCTGCTACAGTGGCATCCACACTCACAGGCTTTATTCAAGCTCCTTGCAGCTTCCTACAATATAGAGACAATGATTTTCTCAGCTCTCCAGGATTTTCTCTGAGCCCTGACTCCCATACTTCACTGTGTCTACTAATTCCTAGATCTTCTATCTGAGTTTTAAGTCACAGAGTCATCCAGCTGCTCTTGACTCCTCACTTAGTTCCCTACACAGAATCCATGTAGTTCAGCTGTTTGCCCAGCAGAACCGGTTTATATATATACTCCTAACATGGAATATTCTTCTCTCTTTCTCACATTGTCACTCATGGCCTATACATTTTGAACTGATCTTCACTGAAACAGCCTCTCCAAATGTCCTGAGTGACTTATTGAAAACATTGTGATAGTAGCCTCCCCTATTGCTGGACCAAATTGAATGCTGCCATCTAACAACTCTTGAAACTGTGTTCTGTAAGTGTTAACAGTCATCAATTTCTGGCTTGTGCGGTACAAAAATTGTTACAAACAGATGATTTCATCAAAGAAGGAAGTGGAAAGGGCGACATAAAAGGCTAGCAATATATGAAATACTTTAATAGTTTGATACTAGAAAGCAATAATGCTATATGTACATTAAAGAGCAGATCAGATTTCTCTGTAAATAATGTGGGCGGCATGGCGGCACAGTGGTTAGCACTGCTGCCTCACAGTGCCTGAGACCCGGGTTCAATTCCCGACTCAGGCGACTGACTGTGTGGAGTTTGCACGTTCTCCCCGTGTCTGCGTGGGTTTCCTCCCGGTGCTCCGGTTTCCTCTCACTGTCCAAAGATGTGCGGGTCAGGTGAATTGGCCATGCTAAATTGCCTGTAGTGTTAGGTAAGGGGTAAATGTAGGGGTATGGGTGGGTTGCGCTTTGGCGGGTCGGTATGGACTTGTTGGGCCGAAGGGCCTGTTTCCACACTGTAAGTAATCTAATCTAATCTACTCTAATCTAATGCACTGTTAGATAATTTCTGAAACTACACAGATAAGACTGGTAATGGATAACTGAGAATAGCACTTTCATCTACAGTGCAGTATGGTGGTGCCCTGGAACATTAATGTACTTTTAGTATCGTAGGAGAGAAAGCTGTGTCAAGGAATAGAGGTCACATGATTATCTCCCAAGATCAGACCAATTTGCAATGCTGAGTTAGAGGTAGAAGTCTGTCAAGAGGGAGGGAAAGTTGACAGGAGTAAGTATAGCTGGATTTTTCTTAAAAACAGAGCAGCCAGTTTCAGAGCAGAAAAAAATTCCCATTTTCTTTTTAGACTAGTCCAGAAATAAGCAAGAGAGGATAGTATCAGAGGAGGAACTAGCCTTATGGCTTACATTCTTTTAATGGTGGAAATTCATTGAAGATAATTCTTTAAACATCTTAATGATGAAGGAGCAAATGGATTTAACTGTTTTAAAAGGTGGACTGACACATTTTGGTTTGTCTAGTACAAAACTGTGGTAATTCCAACTGAATAAGGTATAAAAGCGATTGTCCAGCCATCATTTTATGCCAGGACAGAAAATGGGTAACCAAAATACAAAAAAAAAGTGGTAATTGTCAGACGGTCAGAAGAAGTACGTTAGTTATCTTTCTAAACAAAAATCAGTATTTCATAGCTTAATGGCATAGACCATATTTGTTTACAAATTGACTTTAAAGCAGTTCTGATACTTCTGCTTTTGCAAAAGTGCACGATCCGCAAAGAAAATCTATAAATCATAATGTACGTGATTTCCTGGAGTGCCAACTGCAGAGGGCCAGTTAAATCAGGTGCAAGTACAGTGGAGGGACGTCATACATGACAGCTTTCCAACAGTGATCTTTGAGTGTTTCACTGTTCAGCCCACATATAACCCATGCAATTAGCAGCAGACCAGAGCATCTTCTGTTGCTTCCCCTCCTCTGTTATTATCCGAGATTTACCAGAGTTGGGCAGTTCCTTTCCATTCCACCTAAATGAAGAGAGTTCCTTAATCCCAGGGTGTCTGGTGCAGATCACTAGCACCTTCTTCTCCACATTTCCACCAATGAACAGGTTTACAATTGCTAGAGATAATATAACTATTACTAATTAGTAAAGAAAACAAAGAAGTCATCATACATGTGCCCCTAGCTGTCCTTAATAGTTTAATGTTAGAAATTACATATTACCTACAAATAATTAAGTAGCTGAATATCCATTTTAATACATGAGTGTATTTTTCCAATTAACGCTATTAATTATGGAAATTTCTGAGCTTGGTTACCTGAAAAATGCAAAATGTCTCTTTCATGATTTGATTTTCTTATTCATTTTTTTCAAGTTAATTGAAATAGAGCCTGAAATAGCCACACACGAAAGCAGCAAGAAAGCGACACCAATTAATGAAGAGCAAAGCTCTCCATTAGATATGCAACTCCTAAAGGAAGAAACCATGGCTGAATGTTCTCCATGTGGTTCAACACCCACCACCTTGGATCAGGAGGAAGTGCTTGCAAGGTCTGTTCCATAAGTACTTCTTTGCACTATAAATGATTCAGGCCATATATGTGTACAACTTTCAAATGCTTGTCTTATTACATAATCAAAAATAGTAATCATATTGTATGTCCCCATAAGCAGCAAAGGAGATAAATAAGTTTATCTACATTTATTGGTGTTTCTTATGTCATATTGTCAATCAATGATAGTGAAATCTTCCTGCCAAGAAATATTTTACATTCACCTTGGAGAGGTAGATAGTTAAAAGTCTTATCACAAAGTTGTTACTTTTAACATTGTAGCATTCCTTTAATTTGTATTTATCCTCCTATCTTTCAATCCCATTGCTAATTAATATTTAACAAGTACTTTATTATGGCACCCACAGTTCACTACCCTAATGTAAATGAGGCTGCTATCTCAAAATCTCAACTGCTTCTATATCACAGGGGTGAAATAACTGGTGCCCCATTGACTGATCACTTAAAAATCAAGATTAGTTCTAATTAATAAAACTTTCCATTGTTTACTTTAGACTGAAGATGTTGGAGAATGAGGTTGTAGGTGGAGAACAGGCCAAAAATACAGAGCTGAAGGAGAAACGGAAACGACGTAAGAAGTATGCAGATGAACGAAAGAATCAACTTGCAGAAGCACTGAAGCATACAGATAGGGATGATCCTGCTATCTTGATCAACGTGTACGAATCTATTCAGGATGAAGTTCGAGCAAAAAGCAAAAACATTGAAAACTTGCAAAGAAAGGTCCTCCTTTTTCTTTGTAGTTCCCTCTTACTGTCTTAACTATCAGGGACATTTGCTAATGCAATATAATAGAAATTGCTTATAAATGTAAAGCTTGCTCTCAGAAAAAGGCCTGTTCATCAAGTCAAGGAAATTGTTGTGCTGTTTCAATGTTCAAGTATCCCCCATCTATAAGATGCACTGTACCAACTCACCCAGTATTCAAATGCCTTCTAGCTTTTGAATTTCATAGAGCATTCTTTCCCTTCTATGCAATCGTCTTGCTGAATCTGGTACATTTTACTTCTGCTGGCTGTTTAAGCCAGGATGCTGGGTTAAGTTTCAGTTTAATTGTCTTGTAACAGCTGGATGCAGATGCTGACTTTCCACCCCACCCCCTCCTGGGAGCAGCTTGTTCTTTTAAATTCTGCCCATGGGTTTTCTAGTAATAATGCTACTCATGTGTAACTGACAAATTGTATAATTAACTTTGACCATGAATAATGGAATGCCTATTTTATTTCACGACCAAACATTTAAAGGAATGTTCATAGACTATCCATTTAAAATTAGGTATTAATAATAATAATTGCTTAAATGTTGAGTAGACTTAGTGTGCAGTTTTCACATTGGACTCACAATATTAATATACAAAGGAAGATGATTGTAGTTGTTGGAGGCTTTTGTTAAATGAGTCCCTCAGGATAGAGTCCTGGCCAAATTATCTTCAATTGCTCCAGCCATTAGAAGGTCAGAGTGGAAATGATTGCTGATGCTTGCATAAGGTTTAGCATCACTTGTAACTACAGACACTGGAGTGGTCTGTGTAGAGATACAACAACGCCTAGGGGGACAGCAATAAATAACATGTAATATTCACACCACACAAGTGCCAGGCAATGACCATCTATAACAAGGGAGATTCTAACCATATCCTGATGACATTCAAGAGTGTTACCATTGCTGTATTCTACACTGTCAACATGCTTGTGGTTATCATGGACCAGAAACTGAGAACAACACAGAGGTTCAGTGGTTAGCACTGTTGCCTCACAGTGCTGGGGTCTGGGGTTCGATTCTGGCCTTGGGCAACTGTTTGTGTGGAGTTTTCATGTTCTCCAGTGAGTGCATGGATTTCCTCTGGATGTACCGATTTCCTCCCACAGTCCAACAATGTACAGATGAGATGAATTGGCTATGTTAAATTCCCCCATAGTGTCTAGGGATGTGCAGTTTAGATGGATTAGCCATGGTAAATATGAGGTTACGGGGATAGGGTGGAGATCTGGCTCTTGGTGAGATTTTCTTCCGAGGATTAATGAGGACTTGATGGGCTGAATGGCTTCTTGTGGTTATGACAGCAAGATAGCAAAGACCTCCTGAGTCTCCAAAGCCTATCCATCATCTACAAGGCACAAGTCAGGAATGAGAGAGAATACTTTCCATTTGTTTAGGTTAATAAAGTTCCAGGAAACTTAAGAAATTTGATTCCATTCAGGACAAACCAGCCTGACTGAATGGCACCACTTGCAACATTGGGTTCCTCCATAACCAACACACAGTGGCAGCAGTGTCCACCATCTGCAAGATGCACTGCACCAACTCACCAAGGCTTCACTAACAGCACTTGCCAAGCCATGATCTCTATCACAGAGAAGGACAAAGGCAGCAGATGCATGGGAATACACAACCTGCAAGTTCCCCCAAACTAGAACTATCCTGACTTAAAGTTAAAATACTGCAGGTGCTAGAAATCTGAAACAAACACAGAAAATACTGGAGAAACTCAGCAGGTCTAGCAGCATCTGTGGCGAAACAGAATTTACATTTTAATCTAGTATGCTTCTTCAGAATTGAGTTCTGAACAAGTCATACCAGATTTGAAATGTCAACTCTGTTTCTCTCTCCAAAGATGCTGCCAGATCTGCTGAGTTTCTTCAGTATTTTCTTTATTTGTGCTGTCCTGACATCTTCCTTCACTATCGCTAGGTCAAAATCCTGGAACTCCCAAACAGCACTATGATTGTCTCTAAAGCACACAGAGTGCAACGATTCAAGAAATCAACTCACCAACACTTCTCTAATTAGGGATGGACAATGAGTGCTGGCCCTGCCACTAACATCCACATCCCATCAATGAATTTTAAAAATCTTCTTAATTTTTTTATAGGCACAATGTATAGTAAAACTATTCTTATTCCAGAAACAAAAGGTTGAGCCTCCATAATTTCACAACCCTTTTGCATTCAGCTAGATCCACAATATCACATAGGTAATAATCAAGTGGTCTATCTTTGCTGGTGTTGCTTCTGAAAGGAATGAATAGGAAATCAAGGGGATTTCCTGCTCTTTTCTAAACAGTGCCTTAGGACCTTTTATGTCAGCTTATAAGCAACAAAACATTGGTTTGGTTAACTTGTCTTCTTAAAGACAGTATTTCAAATAATGAATTTAAGAAATTACAGGATAAACAGTACATTAATAGTTACCCTGATGGACATGTTGCTGAGTTATCTGTCTGTATTTTTTTACTTTATTTCCCCCAACAGTATTCTCTTGATGCATTCTTTCTGGTGAAATTTGGTTTTATTCTGAGGTTAGTGGTAAATTTCACAATAACCAATTGTGAATCAAATTCAATAAGTGTGCTCTGACCTTTCTACATAAGGAACACACATGGATAAAATGGAATGGTGGAGAAAGAGACTACATTTTCAGTGTACATGAATTCAGAATAAACCCAACCTTATTTAGATAGAATTTCAGCACAGAAACAAGCCTTTCATTATCCAGCACATAAATGCCTCCCACCTTACTTCATCTCATCCTGTCAACCTGTCCTTCACTTCCTTTCGTCCTCATTACTACTTCCATTGATTCTTCTTAAATCCATCTGTGTTCCACACTTCCATTACAGTTTGAGCAAAATTCCCTATTGGGTTTCTTAATGACTATTAATGAGCAGATTAAGAGATTTGTTTGTTAATATGTTTATTGTTTATCCTCCTTAAGCTGAAAGTTGCAGAGATAGAGATCTCTGATCTTCAATCTGAATTTGAATTTGAACGTATCGACTACCTGTCTACTATAAGGAAGCAGGAACGGGAAAATATTTTGCTGCAGCAAGTCCTAGAAAGAATCCAGCCATTGATTCGACGTGAGTGTAATTACAGCAACATTGACAAAATAAAACGGGAAAGTGTTTGGGATGAAGAAAGTGGTTGCTGGAAATTACCGGAAACAGTTCTTCAAAAGATCACGCTTCCTTCCGGTAAGTGATAGTGGACACTTTGTCTAGCGAGGTATTCATTTTATAAACTTCACTCAGAAACATGCCAATATCTTCAAAGAAAACACTGTGATTTATCTTTCAATATTTTCATGTATGCACATATTCTAACAAAATGCCATATGAAGGGAATAGATAAGCTAGATGTTTCCACTGCCAGGTGAAACTAGGACAAGAGGGCATAGCCTCAAAATTAGGAGGAGCAGATTCAGGACTGAATTGAAAAGGAACTCCTTCACCAAGAGGGTTGTAAATGTATGGAATTCCTTGCCCAGTGTTGTAGTTGATGCTACTTAAGTAAAGGTTTTTAAAGCTAAGATAATTTTTTTTAACAATAAAGGATATGGTGAGAGCACGGGTAAGTGGAGCTGAGGCCATGAAAAGATGAGCCATGATCTTATTGAATGGCGGAGCGGGCTCAAAGGGCCAGATGGCCTTCTCCTGCTCCTAGTTCTTATGTTCTTATGACTTTCAAAAACAACAACTTGCATTTAAGCAAAACCTTTAAATGCACCTCATGGGAGCATTATTAAACAAAATTTGACAATAAGGCAGAAAAAGAGCACTTGGACAGAATTGAACCTTAAACAAGAAGAGAGAAGCAGAGAGATTCCAGAGCTTGAGGTTTAGGCAGTTGAAAACACGATCACCAATGATGGAATGACTAAAATCTGGAATGCATACAAGGGCAGAAGTGAAGGATCTTGGAGGGTTGCGGGGCAGACAGAGGGAAAGGAAAGGCTGTGAATGAATTTGAAAACAAGAATGAGTGTTTTAAAATCAAAGTTTTATCAGATTGAAAGCCAATGTGGACCAACAAGTTATGGTGCAATGGTAAACAAAAAGAGGACAATCAGTAAAAAAGATTAATCAATAAAGGTCACAGTATAGTAGTTGGGTAGAAGTAGGAATATATTTTATTTAGACCAAACAAGTGTGGTTCATTCTGTAGGTCGCAAACTGTAACTAACTTGATGTGCTGAAAAACAAAGCAGCTCTCCAATTTAGGCATGAACTTTTATACTTTCTTCCTCCTCCCTCAGTACTTCGCTCTGCTTCGTCACTATATTTGTTTTTAATTTTCTGGCCTGCTGCACCTGTTTGCCATCTCTCTCTCTTACTCATTCTTGGAGAGATGTGGTTTAGCCTATAATGCCTCCACATTTTTTTTGTCAGTGAAACACAATTTCAATTACTTCAAAACAAATGTTGTTTGCTAACAGTGACTTTGGAAAAACAACTACAATAAATAGTTCAATGAGCACAATAATAAATTATGATGTAATCCTCTGCTAAAAGATTAATATAAATTAATTAATATAATTGACACATTTACATTCTTACAACCTATTCCTTCTTCCATGTAGAAATGAGTTGCTTTGTTCTTTTGCTGTTGATTACTCATATAACATTGGCTGAATAATCTCTTCAATTATTATCTAATAGTTTCTTTGGATAGAAGCTAAAAACTAAACAGTTCTTCAGTATTGATCAATTCGTTCTTGTCTAAGTGGTAATTTTTTTTTCAAAAGTGTATTTAGATGAGCACCCGGTGCGGACCACTCAGGCTAGTTGGAGGACCCGCTCATGGGTCTGCTCCCGGGCCTTGGCAAGTAGCTATCAATAGATCCAGGCAGTCAACTAGGTCAAGGTTGTAATTCCTGATTTCCTAGCTCTCTATTAGGGTTATGTCAATTCCCATATGTCCTTATAGAGGGAACACATAGTGTTCCCTACCACAATAGAAGTTTTTCATGACAGGCAGGTGCTGAAGGGGCAGGGATGCATTATTTCCTGTACCAACACTTTCATTTAAGATTTTATAAATTTCCTTTAAAGCTTTAATTACAATGCCCTAAGGGGCTGTCTTATTTTTTCCACTTTGTTTACATTTGGTTATTTCTTTTTTCCCTGCAAGAGTATTTAGATGTGCTTTCTATGCACCCTTCATTTTTTTCACCTTTATCAATCACCAGGCATGCGGTGATGTGTTTTTCTGCCTCCAGATGTGGAAGTCCCTAATGGTGCTTTCTGTGTGCAGGAGTCATCTTTTTTTCCAATGGACTTGGGATGGAAGGCGTTGATGCAACTATCCCATAAATTGTAGACTAAAGTGGTTCACTAGCTCCAAATCAACTGCGTCTTCTGTGGCGCTGTGGAGTCCATGACCGTGTAGGAGACTATGCCCCTTCTTAAATTTTTTGAAGTTTTCCATTAGGCATTTAGTTACACCATAGCCCCATGTTCCTTATCTTTGGGCACCTGATGTGATTGAGGGAAGGTAAATAGGCATAGGCAAAGATGCTGTCATTAAGTCCAGGCAATGGATCATGGAGAAGGTTGTAGCTCCTGACTGCCAGCCCATCTATCATGGTTATTTCCATGCCCAGGTCCACTTAGAAGAGGGCTAACACAATATCCACTGACACAGTTGAAGTTTTCCCTGACAGATGGACATCTTGAGGGCTGAGATGCATTATTTTCCCCCACAAATAGCAGTTTGATTGAAGATTTTCTAAGTTTCCTTTACAATTTTGATTTAAGCTACAGTGCCCCTAAGATACTATCTTGGTTTACTTTCACTTTTGGTTAATTTGGTTTTCCTAAAAGAGGACTTGGATGTGTATATAGGGAAAAGTTGGTCAACACCACAGAGAGACTGTTTAGAATGGAGACATAAGCTCTGTGGCAAGCAGTAAGTATCTCCACCAAACTAATAGGTTTGGAAACCTTTAACATCCTTCTGAACTATAATGTCTCAATGAATGGAATGTGCCACCACACCTTTCACCTGGAAGGGGCAGGCACTGGGTGACCTTCATGTCTTTGGGCCACTGAAGAATCAGATGCTTCTTTTTGATGGCTAAAAGAGGATCCCGCTTGTTCAGGTATCCTGTGCCCAGTGGAACCCCTATGAAACTACTTATTTTGTCCCACCCCTGCTCTTCCAAACTTCGAGATGAGCATCTGAGTTAGGAGCAAGAGCAGGACACTCAGCCCATTAAACCTGCTCTACCATTCAATAGGATCATGGCTGATCTGATTGTGACATCAAATTCATGTTCCCATCTATCCCCAATAATCTTTCCCCTACTTTCTTACCAAGAATCCTCTGACCTCCGCCTTAAAAAGATTCAAAGACTCTGCATCCACTACTTTTAAGGAAAGGAGTTCCAAAAACTCAAAGGCCTCTGCCTCATCCTGTCTTAAATAGGCAATCCCATATTTTTAAACCTCTCGTTCTAAAATATGGTCCTATGCCATCCCTCCTCACCAGTGCCTGCCAGATTTGCTCTGGTGAATCTTCCCTGTCTCTTAATCCAACAGTCTCAACAACTGTCACCAGGGACTAGATTAGCAGTAGGTATCTGATTGTCATAGAGCTCAGCCTGGGATTCAATTTGAAACCATTTGCAGCAATGTAAACAGAAATTCACCAGTTTCTTGTCTCATTATGGATGCTTTCCTGAGCTTCAGTCACTCGTGAGTGGATCAGCTCAGCAGTGTTCTGTTTATACAGGCTGGTGGAGATTTCATTTTGATTGATATATTTATGTAATTGGAATAAGTTAATCTTTCTTCCTTTCATTTTTTTGATATTTCCATGTTGAATTGGTCAAGAGGAGGTGTGAAGTGGAGTAGAGTTACTATTCTTTAAACAATGAGAAGTATTCAATAGGGTTGACAGGCATCTCACCTGCTGGATGGAGAGCTGGCAAGAACCTGGAGCTTTCTCTTTTGGGGAAGGCCTTTAGATTTAAGTGACAATCAGGCACATGATTGGATAGTGATGGGACTTCTGCAGAAGTAACTAATCTTAATGTCTTTATGGCAGAAATCCTGACCCCAATGAGGCTACTGCTCATTCAGAGTTTGCTGGCTGTGCATTGCTTGGCAACACCACCTGGGAGGCAATGAATGCTGGGGGTGATGCTCCCATTCGAGGCTCTGGATCACTGAGGGATCCAGGCCACACGTAAGTGGTGCAGTATGAATGTTCCAAAGGAGGCAGGAGGAGTTCAGCAGCCAGCAGCTTTGCCAATTCCAGGTCGACTGCACTGTACCATTAAACAAGAAACCACCCCCAATCTCTGGAAAGCCACATGCAGATGTGACAGGGATTCACTTTGAGCTTTCTGCATGGCAAATCCAGTGCTCTCCACTGGGTGAATAGTTGGTGTCAGGCTGAGGCTGTCAAGTGGGCATTAATGGCACATTTAAGGCCTCAATTGATAGAGGGAGCAAAAGGCTATCCTCAAACATTCCCATCTAGACTATCTGGGCAGAGGCAGGAAGACAACAAGATTCTACCTTGCAAGGGATAAGAAATTCTGCATTGTGAATGGCATTGTCAAACTGACTCTTTTATTAGAGTCTGAGAGCAGCAGTTTTTTGAAAGCAGATTTCTGAACAAGTGTTTCTGTTCATGTGCATTTCAAGAATTGTTATTATGTCGATCATTGGTTCTGTACATAGTATAGTGGTTTTCAACTGGTGTGTTAAGGCATTCTGGTGTTTTTCGAGGATTATCGAAGCATGCCGTGAAATTTTGTACAAAGGTAATAAGAATCAAGTGAAACAAACATTGCTTCATCTTAATCAATATTCAATCCAACTACAATTACAGCACGTATAACTTGTGAAAATTAATCATCAAGTTAAAAGTGAGATTTCAATCCTTCAATTTTAAAACAAAAACATTCCAAATGCAGGTGGTCAAAGGGCAAAATTGAGATGACATGCTAGATTTTACAGTGACCATAGAAATCAAGTACCAGTGTTTGTGCACTTTTTTATTGATAGTAAAATGAGAAAAAACAAGCCAACATTAATATAAGTAGCTAAATTGTCCATATCCAGATTTTGTTGTGAAATGTATTTAATTTCCCCTGATGTAAGATGAAATGGATAAGTTTGTTATTAAACGAGATGATTCCTCAGAGAGAGTACAATGAGAGCTATCAGGCTTTGGATTTTCGTGGATAGGAGATGCCTCTTACCTGAATGCCTTGTCTGTAGAGATTAGTTGGAAAATGCTGCAATGGTACAAATAAATTAAAATACTATTTGCAGATAAAACATTCATCCCTTGCAAACAAAGACAATCAGTACTTCAAATACTTGAAAGAACAGGAAGCAGATCCAATGTGTGGTGCAAACCAGGAGCTTGTAGCAAAGTCAAAGAAGTCCCATATCATTGTCAATACCTTAAGCCATACTTGCAGGTAAAAGAAACATAGATGTTATGTTAGTGCAAAAGAAATCAACATTTGCCACTTAACTGTATTATCAGAGAATAGAATTTTGTTAGTGCAAAAGAAATCAACAAAATTCTACTCTCTGATAATACAGTTAAGTGGCAAATTGATAATGTCCACTGGTACAGAGAAGGTGCTGCAAGAGAGGTCAGCTACTTATGAAAATTTGGCTTTATAGATTAACAGGTCTACTGATACAAGTGCACATTGCTAGCTGCTGGCCAACATTCACTATGTTAATAGGAATTCTATTCAGGAGAATTTTTTCTTGTAAGGAGAAATCAAGCCATGCAACTGGTAACAAAATACTTCAAGGATAAATATTTCAGGTAACAGATTACTTGTAGAAAAGACAACATGAGTTTGAGCATTTGGCTGATGGAAGAGCCTCATTATGGGGAAAGTCAAAATATTTGTCAGAGCAAAATATTCAGATCAATGTTTGCATCCTCTACTCTGAAACTCTTGTAGCAAAATAATGCCCCAGAGATAGCTGTAGTATGAAAACAAACAATGAAAATTATGAATTACAGTATACACTTAAACAGTAAATGGCAGAACTCTTAATTGGAACATGGAACACAGAACAGTACAGCACAGTATAGGCCCTTCAGCCCACGATGTTGTGCCGAGCATTTATCTTAATCTAAGATCAACCTAACCTACATACCTATCAATTTACTGCCATCCATGTTCTTGTCCAGTAGTCGCTTAAATGTCCCTAATGTCTCTGACTCTACTACCACTGCTGGCAGTGGATTCTACACACCCACCACTCTCTGCATAAAGAACTATCTCTGGCTATCTACTCTTATCTCTGCCTCCCATTACCTTGTAGATTTTTATCAATTTGCCTCTCTTCCTTCTTCTCTCCAGTATGAAAAGCCCTAGCTCACTCAACCTCCCTACATAAGACATGCCCTCCAATCCAGGCAGCATCCTGGTAAATCTCGTCTGCACCCCCTCTAAAGCTTCCACATCCTTCATATAATAAAGTGACCAGAACAGGACACAATATGCCAAGTGTGGTCTAATCAGGGTTTTATAGAGCTTCAGCATAACCTCGTGGCTCTTAAATGCAATCCCCCAACAATGAAAGCCAAAACACCATACGCCTTCTTAACAACCCTATAAACTTGGGTGACATTGAGGGGTCTATCTATGTGGACCCCAAGATTCTGCTGTTCTTCTTCACTGACAAGAATCCTGTCTTTAAGCCTGTATTCAACATTCAAATTTGACCTTCCAAAGTGAATCACTCCACATTTGTCCAGGTTGAACTCCACCTGCCATTTCTCAGCCTAGCTCTGCATCCTGTCAATGTTTTGTTGTAGACTGCAACAGCCCTCGCCACTATCTACAACACCATCGACCTTTGTGTCATTGGCAAACCTACTAACCTACCCTTCCACTTCTTCATCCAAGTCATTTATTAAAAACTACAAAGAACAGAGGCCCAAGAACAGATCCCTGCGGGCACCACTGGTCACTGACCTCAGACAGAATGCTTTCCATCTACTACCACTTGCTGTCTTCTTTTGGCCAGCAAATTCTTTATCCAGACAGCCAAATTTCCTTGTATCCCATACTTGATAACTTTCTGAATTAGTCTGCTGGGGGAACCTTATCAAATACCTTACTGAAATCCATGTACACCATTTCCACTACTCGACTTTTGTCAACTTGTCTCATCACATCCTCCTCAATGAACTCAATAAGGCCAAAGCCATGCTGACTATCTTTAATCAAACTAATTGTATCAACATATTTTCTTCCTCTGGACCCACAGTGAGGAGTCACTGAAACAACTACACAGTGATATCAACGAGTTTCATCCCACCACCAGACACACTATGGACTACTCTTTAGTAACTGTCTCATTCTTGGACACATGCATCTCTTTCAAGGATGGGCACCTCAGCACCTCACTCTACCACAACCGACAGATAACTTCATGATGCTACACTTCCCTAGCTTCCACAATAAACATATTAAAACAGCCATCCCCTACGGACAAGTCCTACACATACACAGGATCTGTTTGGATGAGGAGGACGGAATGGACACTGAAGATGCTCAAGGATGCCCTCATAAGAACAAAGTACAATGCACAACTTATCAATCGCCAATTCCAATGTGCCACAGCGAGAAACCATAATTACCTCCTCAGGAGAAAGAACAGGTTGCGATCGATAGGGTACCTCTCATTGTTCAGGATTTCCCAGGAGCCAAGAAACTGTGCTATGTTCTTCGCAGCCTGCAACACATTATCAATGAGAACCACCTCACCAAGACCTTCCCTATGTCTCCACTTCTCACCTTTAAACAATCACCAAACCTTAAACAGATCATTGTTTGCAGCAAACTGCCCAGCCTTCAGGAGAACATCTGCCATAACACCATACAAGTCTGTCATGGCTACCGCTGCAAGATGTGTTAGAATGTTGATGTGGATGTCGGGACACCACCCACCATGTACGCAGCAGGTCCTCATGTGACTCTGCCAACATTGTCTATCTCATGTGCTGCAGGCAAGGATGCCCCTGGGCATGGTATATTGGCGAGACCAAGCAGACACTACAACAATGGATGATTGGATACCGCACAACAATCACCAAGCTGGGGTGTTCCCTCCCAGTCAGGGAACATTTCAGCAGTCAGGGAAATTCAGCATCAGACTTTCAGGTGACCGTCCTCCAAGGCGGAATTCGGGACAGGCAACAACGCAAAGTGGCCGAGCAGAGGCTGATAGCCAGGTTCAGTATCCATGAGGATGGCCTCAAATGGGACCTTGGGTTCATGTCACACCACAGATGACCCCACTGCACTATACTCTCTCTCTCTCTCTTTTTACTCTTTCTCTCTCTATTCTCTGTCTCTCTCTTTCTCTCACGCACACACATTCATGCACGTATGTACACACATTCATACACAAGCTCTCTTTTATATGCGCACACATACACCCCCCACATTCACACCCATGCATGTACTCTCTTATAAGCTTATACCCCATGACACTCACATAAACTTCATCAAGCTTGCGCACATGCAAGCACACATTCTCTCACATGCACTCACACTCACATGCACACACTCTGTCTCTACTGCACGCACACACACATATAGGTTTATAGGGTAAATTTATATTTGCGAATTATATTTGTAGATACAATCTATTTTGCTGAAAAAATGCATAATCTACAGGCAGTCAATCCATGTAATATTTTGTAAATTCCACTTTAGAATTAGAACCAGTCTGACTCAAGATTCGGATACAGACATATTTTAACCTCACACCTTTAATGCCCTGTCTGAGCTGAGATGGCACATTTTGTTATAAAGCCTTAAGTTATCTTAAGAATGTGACTTAAAAGAAGTTTTGGGATTTACATATTAAAGAATTAAAACTAGCAATCCCATTCTAAAAAATGAAAGACTTGATGTAGGTTTGTTCAATATATCATTACAGCTGAATGACACTGTAATCTTTTGCTGTAAATTCTGTGACTTATGACCTGGCTTCACAACCACCTGATGTAGAAGCAGTGCTTCAAAAGCTAGTGCCTCCAAATAAACCTGTTGGACTATAACCTGGTGTTGTGTGATTTTTAACTGTACCAACGTAGACAGGGATCTAGTCATATGGACCAACAATTCCCTGAAAGTGGGTAAGGTGGTCAAGAAGACATATAGCATGTTTGTCTTCATCAGTCAGGTCAGAGAGTATAAAAATTAGCAAGTTGTGTTGCAACTGTGTAGAGCTTTAGTTAGGCTACATTTGAAATATTTATATACAGTTCTGGTCATTGCTACCAGAGGGATATGGAAGCTTTGCAGAGGTTACAGACATAGTTTACCAGTGTGTTGTCTGTTTAGAGGGTATTGGCTATGAGGAGAGATTGAACAAACTTAGTTTGTTTTCACTTTGAATATTGAAGGATGAGGAGCAACTTGTTGGAAATTCACAAAATTATGAGAGGAATGGATGGTTAGAGTCTTTTGCCCAGTGAAGAAATGTCTGTACGAGGTGACATAGGTTTAAGGTAAAGGAAGGGTAAGTTTAAAGGAGATGTGAGAGACAAGGTTTTTTTACACAGAGGGTGGTAATTGCCTGGAATGCACTGCCAGAAGAGGTGGTAGAAGCAGATACAACAGCAACATTTAAGAGGCACCTTGACAGATACATGAATAGACAAGGAATAGAGGGATACAGACTGCATAGAGACAAAAGATTTTTTAGTATAGAAAGGCATCATGTATCAGCATAGTCTTAGTGGGTCAAAGGACACATTTCTGTGCTGTACTGCTCTTAGTTCTTTGTACATAAAATCACAGGAATTAAAATCACATTTGTTCGCTATCTTGTGCACAGAGATGGGGTCAAGCATCAGAGTTTACTGTCACAAACTGAGGTGCAATGGTTATTGCAGGGGACGTTTCTCTCCCATGCTCATGAGCTCCAGAGAGAACTGACAGAGTTTTCAACAATGCATGAGCTGTCTTCTAAAGAGTTACTATCTGATGATTGCTGGAGGACGAAGCTGGCATATCTATCATTGTCATCATCCGAATGAGCTGAATACTAAAATACAGGGGAAGAACAAGGCAATCCTAACCATCACAGATAAACTTTAAGCTTTCAAGTCAAAACTGGTCCTTTGGGAAAAGACAATGTCAGGGTTTCTGTTGAGATGTTCTGTTAACATCACCAGCTGTCAAGCTGCATAGCCTTATATTCAGAAATTCAAAACATTGCAAGAAAACTTTGAATTCTATTACCCCTCGACAAAAGTGAAAAACTACAACTGGATAAGTGATCTGTTTAGTTCACTGTCTTCTGATTCATCACAAAAGCTGATGTTAGAAGAGAAAGAGGAATACACAGAGCCACAGATGGATCACATAGCAAAGTTGAAGTTTCAAGGTGTGTTTTGGTTGATTGAAGTACACGGATATCTGACAATCTCTCGCCGTCCTTTTGCTGTATTCTTGCGATTTCTGGTAACATACCTTTGTGAGCTAGCATTTTCAACAAAGGTATGTGTATAAAACAACAGGAGGATGCACTTGTTGGTGGAGCAAGATTTGCAAATGGCATCCTCTTGTCAATTCTTCCTCGGATCAAAAGGCTCCACGCTCACTGGCTGGCCCAAGTTTCCCACTAATCCAGTAAATTGCAATTTACTCAACTTTGCATTTTGCTCTGAACGATTGAATTTCAGTTATGTATTGGTTCACTTAATTAATTAAAATTATATTTTTAAAATTATTGTTACAATTGTGAAAATCAGACCCTGAACCAAGTGCTATGTGTGGAATAGATTTAGTGCCCTGAATAGTTAGAAATGATTGAGTTGAGCAGATTCTGAAAATGTGTTTGTGCTGGCAGTCGAAGACAGTGTATTGTTTCAGGCGGATTTGAAATGCATGTATAGAATCCCTACACTGCAGCAAGTGGCCCTTCGCCCAGATCCAGCCACCTAACCTATCCTCATAGCCCTGCATTTACCATGGCTAATCCACCTACCCTGTACACCCCTGGACACTACAGGACAATGTGGCATGGTCAATCCACATAACCTGCACATCTTTTGTCTGTGGAGGAATCCTAAGCACCAGGTGGAAACCCATGCAAACACGGGAAAGCATGAAACTCCTCACAGACAGTTGCCCAAGGCTGCAATCGAACCCAGGTCCCTGGCACTGTGAGGCACCCGTGACAACCATTCGGCCACCTCGCCACCAGTTTGATCCTTCTTCAGTTTGTTATATAGATTGTGTTGCAAACCTCTCAAGTGAGACTTAACCACAAGAAATGCAAGCAACCAGTCACTGTAACCAGTAATACTTATACACCTCTTTGACTACCTCTGACATGCTTCTGTAGTCAGCAGGTCTGGCTCAACCTCATCCCCCACCCCTGAAATCAAAACATTATGTAGAGGGACCATTTTTTGGAGGATGGTCTGCTGATTTAAAGATATCCTGACTCAACTTTCTTGCCCACTATTGAAAATTCTGCCCTCTATCTCTTCAATGTAAATAAAGTTATCCAGATAATCACAATCAACTTAATTTGTCTCATATAAAATGTCTGCAAAACTTGTGTTTTATCATCTGATATGGTCTGAAGAAATGCGTGAGACCCAGCAGAATGGGGGAAATGTGATGGATGTCTGAATGAAGAGTTAATTGGGTTTGAACTGGTGAATTGGTTGTATAAATATGAGCAACTGATATTGAGTGGTGGGGAGTTTCATGCTACCAGCTGATATAAAGTTCATATATAAGTGTGGAGCTGAATTCTGTTTAAAAACAGTTACCGTTTGGAGTATAACATGAGTAACTAAGAGAAAGTGAGGACTGCAATTACGGAGAGTCAGAGTCGAAAAGTGTGGCACTGGAAAAAGCACAAAAGGTCAGACAGCACCCAAGGAACAGGAGAGTTGACTTTTCAGGCAGAAGCCCTCCATCAGGAATGCAATTTCTGATGAAAGGCTTATGCCGGAAACATCGACTCTCCTGCTCGTCAGGTGCTGTTTGATCTGTTGCACTTTTTCCAGCGTTACACTTTTCATATAACATTAGCAGCAAAGAATGCTTGAATCAAAATGTAAAATTTCAACATATAATTACCCATCCTTGTCTTCTGAAAATGGACCTTATGACTAGTGGAAGAAAGAATTTACAATGTGGATCTTGGTTATTTCTTTATCAAAGAGGAAGTCAAGTATGGCCTTAACACTTTCACTACTTACAGAAGCAAGCTGAGAAGTAAAGTTTCATTGAAATTGAAGCCTGATCATTTGGACATGGTTGAAGGTTTGAACCAACTTTTTAATTATTTGGATAAAATTTATCCAAAAGCTGATCTGTTGACTGCTTAACAGACAGGGTCAAATTTTGACAAATTTAGAAGGACTGAAGACAATATAATGGAAGAGTATATAATGGCGGTCAGTCAGTGTGCAAATTTGCAGAAATTTTGTTTGGAAATTCTCCAATTTGTGATGTCATTTAGGTTATTAATTGTGCCAAATTATCAAGCTTCTATTTTTGATTGGAGTTACGTTTGTGGATAAACATATACTACAAAATAGATGTCAGAAGCAGTAAAAACATTCCTAGGAAAACATTACTTCCCGGCAGATTTGTAGCACAAAGTGACAGTCAGCAATAAGACAGAAAATGGAGGATATAGTGTTAACAAATTGGTGAGTCTGTCTAGATTCAGAACAAAGGTGACAGTACAAAAGGAGAACTGTAACTGAAAATAAGGAAAGAACTACTACTGTGAATTTTGAAAAGTAAAGAGAACTTTGGGATTTATAAGAAGCGACTGAATCCCAGAGGTTCTCAGGATGAAGTCAGTTGTTGTTTCAGGTGTGATGCTAAGTACCACTACACCATGAACTGCCCTAAACCTATAATAAACCTGTAATTCAAAACCAAACAAGAAGTTGAGGATTCAGAGGGAAAAAAAAGATATAGATGTCAAAGAGAAGATATTGTATTAGTCACAAGATATTTCAGCTCAACGATGTATATATTCATTGCAGGAACTTTCAGACATTTTACATTTTATAGATTTGGCAAATTGTGAAGTATTGGACAGTGGCTACACGTTTACTGTGCGAGGAATAGACTGGCTAAAGTGTTACCTAGACTGTCTGGGTAACAAAGTTAACAAATTTGACAATTTTATCAGTTTCACATTTGAGAATGATAACAGACCAAAATCTCTGAAAGTAGTGGTTGTTTATTCCTTTTAAAATAGTCAGAATGGATCAGTTTGTTAGTAAAGATTTACTGCTCAGCAAAATACTTGTTATTAAGTATAATATCAATGAAGAAAGTCCAGATGAAACTAGAGATGGAAAATATTAAAGCTATTGTATTTATAAAATCTGTGAATTTGCAATTTACAGTAGCAAGGCATTATTGTATTCTTTTAATGGAACATAACCTGTCCACTAGAGAAATCTGAGGATGGAAATTTAGAAATATCAATTGTGTTTAAATTACAAAGGCAATATGCTTATCCATCCTTGAAGAGATTAAAAGTTTTTATAGATGATGACTGACTGAGGGATGGGAAGTACAATAAGCTCGTAGAGGTAAATTTAACAGAAAAATCAAAATACCTCGTCATAGCCTGAGCAAAAAATTTCAATGAGTCAGTGGCCATGAATTTAAAGGATGGGATGAAGAAAAACGTATTTTCATTTTACATTTTGTAGATTTGACAAACATATTTTGTGAGTCAACAATAATAGAGTACAGCTAAGAAATAATTGGGGATTAGGCAATGAAAAAGTGAATAGGGACCTAACTTGGACTACAGGCAAGTAGTTGTTTGGGAAGGGAGTTTGGTAATAATGAATTCAAACATATGTGCCAAAATATGGGCATAACTATCATGAATATGGAAGCAGAAAACCCTTTCAGCAATGATTATGTAAAAGGAATCATACACTAAGAGATAATATTGTTCATTAAATTTTGACAGATCTGCCAAACTGTAAATTGTGATCTGCAAAATCATTTGCTAAGAATCCATAGCAGATGACAAGGATACAGTGATTATCAATAAGTTTTTGAAATGAATCCTAAATTTCCATTAATAATAAGTGAGCAGCTTAGGAAAGGGCTTCGATAATTCTAGTTTTTCAAAGCATTTGAATGCACTGCAGGCAGGCAAAAAAGGCTTTCACGAAAGGTGAAGTCTCAAAGAATTCAGTGAACCTTAAGGTGCATTATAAGGCCATCTAAAACAAGTTTTAATCTGGGAGATGTGGTTTATTATGAAAGAAAGGGGCTAAAAGAATAAAGAGGTTGAGAGAATGTTATTGGTAATAAAGCTGAATGAATGTATAGGATGAGGGTTAAACCCATAGATTGGAAACACAAATTACAAAGATGAAAAAGCCAAAAATACAATGGAAGTTCAAAATAGTGGGTCTAGGAATAAACGTGTCCATAGAAAGAGATCACAAATTGTTGAAATAAATCTTATTATATTAGGGGAAATGTTTAAAGGAAAAGTTTCTTTATACAGGTATTTGAAAAATGTGTTGCAGGTAAGGTGGTAGAAACAGATACGATTGCAATGTTTAAGAGGCATTCAGACAGACACATGAGTAGGCAAGGAATAGAGGAATACAGACCGTGTGCAAACAGATGGGCTTAGGTTAGAATGGCATCATGGTAAACACAGACACAGAGTCATAGAGATGTACAGCATGGAAACAGACCCTTCGGTCCAATTTGTCCATGCCGACCAGATATCCCAACTCAACCCAATCTAGTCCCACCTGCCAGTACCCAGCCCAGATCCCTCCAAACCCTTCCTATTCATATACCCATCCAAATGCCTCTTAAATGTTGCAATTGTACCAGTCTCCACCAATTCCTCTGGCAGCTCATTTCCATATCCATACCACTCTCTGTGTGAAATAGTTGCTCCTTAGGTCTCTTTTATATCTTTCCCCTCTCACCCTAATCCTATGCCCTCTAGTTCTGGACTCCCTCACCCCAGGAAAAAGACTTTGTCTATTTATCCTATCCATGCCCCTAATAATTTTGTAAACCTCAATAAGATCATTCCTCAGCCTCCGACGCTCCAGGAAAAACAGACCCAGTCTGTTCAGCCTCTCCCTATAGCTCAAATTCTCCAACCCTGGCAACATGCTTGTAAATCTTTTCTGAACCCTTTCATGTTTCACAACATCTTTCCGAAAGGAAGGAGACCAGAATTGCACTCAATATTCCAACAGTGGCCTAACCAATGTCCTGTACAGCCACAACATGACCTCCCAACCCCTATACTCAATACTCTGACCAATAAAGGAAAGAATACCAAACGCCTTCTTCACTATCCTGTCTACCTGCGACTCCACTTTCAAGGAGCTATGAACCTGCACTCCAAGGTCTCTTTGTTGAGCAACACTCCCTCGGACCTTACCATTAAGTGTATAAGTCCTGCTATCTGCCACTTCTCAGCCCATTGGCCCATCTGATCAAAATCCTGTTGTAATCTGAGGTAACCTTCTTCACTGTTCACCACACCTCCAATTTTGGTGTCATCTGCAAACTTACTAACTATACCTGTTATGCTCACATCCAAATCATTTATATAAATAACAAAAAGTAGAGGACCCAGCACTAATTCTTGTGGCACTCCACTGGTCACGCCTCCAGTCTGAAAAACAACCCTCCACCACCACCCTCTGTCTTCTACTTTGAACCAGTTCTGTATCCAAATGGCTAGTTCTCCCTATATTCCATGAGATCTAACCTTGCTAACCAGTCTCCCATGGGGAATCTTGTCAAATGCCTTACTTAAGTCCATATAGACCACATCTACTGCTCTGCCCTCATCAATTCTCTTTGTTACGTCTTCAAAAAACTCAGTCAAGTTTGTGAGACATGATTTCCCACGCACAAGGGCATGTTGACTATCCCTAATCAGTCCTCACCTTTCCAAATACATGTACATCCTGTCCCTCAGGATTTCCTCCAACAACTTGCCTACCACCGACATCAGGCTCACTGGTCTATAGTTCCCTGGCTTGTCCTTACCACCCTTCTTAAACAGTGGCACCACATTAGCCAACCTTCAGTCTTCCGACACCTAACCTGTGACTATCGATGATACAAATATATCAGCAAGAGGCCCAGCAATCACGTCTCCAGCTTCTCACATAGTTCTAGGGTAGACCTGATCAGGTCCTGGGGATTTATCCACCTTTATGCGTTTAAGACATCCAGCACTTCCTCCTCTGAAATATGGACATTTTGCAAGGTGCTACCATCTATTTCCCTACATTCTATATCTTTCATATCCTTTTCCACAGTAAATACTAATGCAAAAGACTCGTTTAGTATCTCCTCCATTTTCTGCGGCTTCACACACAGGCCGCCTTGCTGATCTTTGAGGGGCCCAATTCTCTCCCTAGTTACCCTTTTGTCCTTAATGTATTTGTAAAACCCTTTGGATTCTCCTTAATTCTATTTGCCAAAGCTATCTCATGTCCCCTTTTTGCCCTCCTGATTTCCCTCTTAAGTATACTCCTACTGCCTTTATACTCTTCTAAGGATTCACTTGATCTATCCTGTCTATTCCTGACATATGCTTCCTTCTTTTTCTTAGCCAAAACCCTCAATTTCTTTAGTCATCCAGCATTCCCTATACCTACCAGCCTTTCCTTTTACCCTAGCAGGAATATACTTTCTCTGGATTCTCATTAACTCATTTCTGAAGAGTTCCCATTTTCCAGTTTTCCCTTTACCTGCGAATATCTTCCCCCAGTCAACTTGTGAAAGTTCTTGCCTAATACCGTCAAAATTGGCCTTTCTCCAATTTAGAACTTCAGACTTTTAGATCTGGTCTATCTTTTTCCATCACTATTTTAAATCTAATAGAATTATGGTCACTGGCCCTAAGTGCTTCCCCACTGACACCTCAGTCACTTGCCCTGCCTTATTTCCCAAGAGTAGGTCAAGTTTTGCACCTTCTCCAGTAGGTACATCAACATACTGAATCAGAAAATTTTCTTTGGTGGCTCATAGAGCCAGTTCCTGTGCTGTATTGTTCTATTTTCTATGTAACAAGATGGAGGTTAAACAGTAGCAGTCCATAAAGAGATAGAAAGCATGATTGTGGACCTAGTTTAACAAGGATGAGAAATATAGTACAAAACCAGGAATACAATCAAGAATAGAAGCCCATGTGATTGGGACATCTTAGTAATCATGAACAAATTACCAGACAAGTTAATAAAAGATGCTAACCAACAAGAACTGGAAAGCTGGAGGGAATTGAAAGTATACACAGAGCGTTCCCAGATTGGGAATAAACAGCCTTATCACATATGCGTCAAAAAATAAGCCTATAGTGGGACTTATTAGGCTAAAGCAAGGTGAGTAGCACGAGATTTGTAGCAAAACTGGAGGATCAAGATATAAGGGTAGATTCACTGACAGCAAGAAACATACTTTTTTTTGGCTTTGTTAGCAACAAATGCTTGGGATTAAAGTTGTATTTCTGCAGGGAAATCAGTTTAAGAGAGAAACCAAATGAAGTGGGGACACTCTAGAAGTTAAATATATATATGTTGGCCTCAATGATGCCTGTATGCTTTGGTATTAAAATTGAATTGTCTTCAGTTAAAAGCAGGTTTTGCCATGTTTTACAGGTATCATAAGCTGCAGCTTTCAGCATCTTAAGGATGCATGTAGATGACCTTTAGTGGGGATGGAGCAGGGAATTTGAAAACATTGTCATAAATGGGATTAAAGCAGAATCCAAATTTGCAAGTCAGGCTCATGGGGATTTTAAGTACATTGGTTTGGAAATCAGGCAGAATGCATCTCGCCTCACTTTGCATAATCTTATTTGAAATATGTAAACTCATTGCTATTAGCTAAAGGTAGGGCTTTACAAAAGGATGCAGCAGCTTCCAAATCTGAAATGAAGAAATTGCAAGGTCTCATAGGATACTGAATTGGTTGGCACCCAATAAGGACAGATGCCAGTTTTGACATCTTCGAGTTGAGTAACACTGAAAAATCTCAAAGTGGAAGGTATTTTCCATGGAAACCAACCATTGCAAAAAATATTAAGTGACAATATTGGAAGAAATTCTTTAAAAAGATTCAGCAGCAATATTCATTGAGTGCAACATCAATACTGCTTCACTATGGGATAACATACACTCAATGAAATGTGTGAATGAAAATGTCTGAGGAACAATATTGTTTAAAACAGATGTGGGAGAATGGAGAGATCACCAAATTGAAATGATTAGATAGTAGTAATCAATTATCTGATTATTTTAAAAAGAAAGCAGCAAGTTCTAAGAAATTGTTGGATGTACTGAAAAAATAGACGCTTGGAATTTTAGAGTACAAAATATGGAAATATAACCTATTTTCATTTTTTAAATTCTGTTATGATCACAGCCGGTGTTATTACTGGAAAATGCAGACCCCAGAGTGAGGAACGTGGCTTGATGGATCATATTTTGTTTTTAATTTGTACAAAGTGGTCGCCAGCTGAAGCATAAGCATGCAGTGCTGCAGATGTTGCTTTAACAAAAAAAACCAGAAATATATTACATAAAAGAATATACTTGAAATATAATAATCCAAATTATCTATTTATATTCCAAATTCAAAGATTTTAAACACAAAGTAAAAGTATAATCCCCTTAATCTCAAAATACTGCTTTATAAATAGGGAAGAAAAAGAACAGCTTTTGTATAATGCCCAAAATACTCCAAGTACAGTTTGTAAAACTCCATACCTAGTACAGTATCTAGGCAGCACAGTGGCTCAGTGGTTAGCACTGCTGTATCACATTGCCAGTGACCCAGGTTTGATTCAAAATGCTCCTTGTATAATATGCACTCCAGGATTCCTGTATCTTGATAGGTTGAGGTCAACTGTGACATTCACTTTTGATTTTGATTTTATTGTCACATGTATTTTACATTAAGATTACAACAAAATACAGTGAAAAGCTTTCATTTGTCACCATTTTAAATAATTTAAATAATATTATGGAAAATAAAGAAAGATATAGCTTGAAAAGAGTCCATCAGTCCTGAGCCAGCTCATCCCCCCGTTAGCAATGTCTGTGCTGCCATTCCACTGCCACCACTTAACCTCATCTACACCAGACACAACCAACATCAAAGTTGACAATTATCAGGCGTCATCTTTGCCACTGAGCTGATACTCCTCTACCACTGCCTCAATGCCACCTATGGTAGACCAGTCAATGTCAAAGACGTGTCTCTTGCCGCTGGGCACACCTGATCGATGTTGTGATGATGTCCTTATGCCACAGCTTTGCCACTGCCAGCATTGGACTCAACTAATGATGAAGTTGCCGAACCTCAGGCGCCATCTTTTGCTGTGGACCTACCTTGCCGACGTCACCTCTGCCAATGTATCAGGTGTCAATTCCAGGTCCTGTGTTTGCTCTGGAAAAGTAAGTAGGGTCTCACTTTCCTCCGCACTTGGCCTATTCGATGACCAAGGTCTCACTGGAGTTCCATGCCCTGGGCCGGCTGGAAGTCTGTGTCTTGGGCCTGGTGGAGGTACGCAGTAGGTCTGCCCAAGGTCCGCACACTAGGCTTTCACCACCACTGATGCCATCCAAGCTCAGGACAAGGTAGGTTTAAAAAAAAAGAGACAGCAAAAATAAAGAAAAGCTGTCAAAGTTGACAACCTCCAGCGTAAGAGCCCTATTGGACCAGAAGCCAACTGGAACTGTACATACATTCTTCTTAAAGTTATCATAACACTTGAGCTTCAATATGCTCAGCTTAAATAATCACTCATGGATTTATATCTAAACACTTCTGGTCTGGAACTAAAGCTCACTTTTAACTCCAAAGTGATCTAATTCACTGTGTCTTTCACTTCATTCTCAGGAACATTGCATCCAACCATCATGTTCCAAGGTCTTCCCAGGACTATCCCACTCAAAGTAAAATATGAAACTTTAGTTATAGGGGTTCTCCTTAAGCTTAAAACAATCACAAATTCCAGAATTTTGTAACAAATCTTTGAGGCCCCATTATTTACCACACAGGGTCTCAACAACTCAGAAATAAATAAAAGTCCATTAGTGCACAAACCTGATCACTTCGAAAACTGTATTTAAAAGAAATCGCTATGACTACATAAATACTTACAAGTTAATTATTTACGTCAGACACATGGAAAACCCACCACTTTCTAACTCAAAAACCACACTCAATCGCACACAAAATATCATTAAAAATCATATCCATAAATCAACAGTCTATATCACAATTATTACTTAAAATACTGCCAACATTAAGGATTGCATGACTGATTATTTTCTGTATTCTTTTGCATCTGGCTAATTATAATTATGGCGAGGAGTATTAACAGATATTTTTATTCTCAGTGATACATGTTGGTAGATTAGAATAGATTCCCTACAGTGCGGAAACAGGCCCTTCAGCCCAACCCTCTGAAGAGTAACCCACCCAGACTCATTTCCCTCTGACTAATTCACCTAACACTATAGGCAATTTAGCATGGCACATCTTTGGACTGGGGGAGGAAACCCACACAGACACAGGGAGAATATGCAAACTCCACACAGACAGTTGCCCGAGACTGGAATCGAACCCAGGTCCCTGGTTCTGTGAGGCTGTAGTGCTAACCAGTAAACCACCGTGCCGCCGGTAGTGTGGAGGTTTCTATCTTACATATTGGAAGGGAAACAACAGTAGAAAAACTGCAATCTCTGGTGCTAACGGTCATGATAAGCACAATTATCAGTCCACCAACCACTGATTCCCTCCATGCTTCTAGGTGCTAATCAGAGAACCAGGTCGGCCTTGGAATGGTCTTCTTGTAATATAAACTGTAATAAGGTGCACAAAAACCATTGCTATTTTACTAAATCGACCAGAAATGAGAAAATTTTGGCTAGAAGTAAAGTGCTGCTTTTGTGTTGTACAAGTTAACTTCATTTGTTCTTTTTCAGCTGGCTCTAGTCTAGCACCAACAAAGCAGGGGATCAGAGTCACTACAACTGAAATTGCAGATTGCTCAATGGTAAGTATCATCTACAAATTAACCATAATTATCCCTGAAAGTTGCCACCCATGATTGATAGTGCTGTTAAGAAGGTATATGGTGTGTTAGGTTTCATTGGTAGAGGGATTGAGTTCCAGAGCCACAATATCATGTTTCAACTGTACAAAACGCTGGTGCGGCCACACTTGGAGTATTGTGTACAGTTCTAGTCGCCCCATTACAGTAAGAATGTGGAAGCATTGGAAAAGGTGCAGAGGAGATTTACCAGGACGTTGCCTGGTCTGGAGAGAAGGTCATATGAGGAAAGGCTGAGAGATTTGGATCTGTTCTCGTTGGAAAGAAGAAGGCCAAGAGGGGATTTGAAAGAGACATAAAGATGATCAGAGGATTAGATAGGGTAGACAGTGAAAGTCTTTCTCCTGGGATGATGAAGTCAGCTTGTATGAGGGGGCATAACTACAAATTGAGGGGTGATAGATTTAAGACAGATGTCAGAAGTAGGCTTTTTACTCAGAGAGTGGTAAGGGCATGGAATGTCCTACCTGCTAATGTAGTCAACTCAGCCACATTAGGGAGATTTAAACAATCCTTGGATAAGCACATGGATGATGGTGGGACGAGCTGAGAATAGTTCACAGGTTGGCGCAACATCGAGGGCCAATGTTCTATGTTCCATGAAATGCCAGAAATACATTGTTAAACTCAACTGACATTAACTTTACTCGAACATTCATAATACTGAAGCAGAGGTATTAAGTTTTGAACATACAGTCTATTCTGAGGAGCAGGCTGAATTGTATTCAGGCTTGGGCTGGTGTGTGGCAAGTAAGATTTCGACTATAGAGGCTTTAACTAGAACCACCTCCCTTGACGTAAAAGAACATTACCACCGCTGAATTACCTCCTATCATCAATCTGAAGGTCACCATTGGCTGGAAACTTAACTGGACCAGCTGTATAAATATTTTTGGTGTACTGTGACAGCAGTGTGTGGCAAGATTCATGGCAGTAATTTGCCAAGCTGCCTTTGACAGCACTTCCTTAACTGGTGAGCTCTATTACTTAGAAGAATAGGGCAACAGATGCATAAGAACACCACCACCTCCAGGTTTTCCCACAATTTATATACTATTTTGATATGGAAATATATCATCGTTCCTTCATCTTCGCTGTGTCAAAATCTTTGGATTCCCTCCATAATAGCAATGGGGGAATGCATTCACAATATTTAATACAGCAGTTCAAGAAGGTGGCTCATTATAACTTTCTCAAGGTTAATTAGAGTTAGACCACAAAAAGGTGGTTTGCCAGTTTTGTCCATATTCTTGGAAATGAATAAATGAAATGTATTTTTGTGCAATGATTATTCAATAAGATGTTTTAACAAATAGAATTCTGTCTGGAAAATACTTCTTTAAGAAATTACAGATAAAATAGATTTTAAAAATGATGAATAAAATGTTACAGAGTGTAAGGACTGAGCAGTGCATGCTTCACTGTTTTGGAAGCCCTTGGCTATTCAGAAATTCACCTTATTGGCATTTTATTGCCAAATACATAGGATATCAAACACACCTCTAAGTTAGTGGATTTCAAGTTCCTGTGTGCAGTTAAGATGATTACTTGACTTCAGAAATACTTAGTTAGCTTGTATTATGTTCTGAGGTGCCCTGAAATGATTAAAAATGTTTTATAAATTTGCTTCCTTCTTTCTATAATGATCAGAAAACTGGTCAAATCTAGTAAGGTTTTTCTGCACTGTGGATGTTACGGTTCAGGAGTTATATGAATTAAATTTCTTCAATACAGCAATTTGCTGTTTTATCCTACAGTAAAGTACCGTTGGGCAAAGATAATTGGTGTTAATTACATGAATCACTTTCATCTAATCTACATAGGAACACACCATTTCCAAGTTCACTTCCAAGCCATTCACCACCTTACCGTAGAAATATATCACCTTCATCATCACAGTGGGCATACCTTCAGCCACATTGATTGCATCCCATGAGTGAGCAATTTACAAAGATGACTAGGTCACATTAAAAGAATCCCGAAACTTAATCTATTTATGATAGCAGACATGTCTAGTAAAGCTGCATTGGTCATGGAAGTACAGTTATAAAAGATCAGTCTTCTGGTACAAATGTCTGATGAACAACACCTGAAGAAGGTGATTTCTGGTGTATTTATGATTTGGAGGTGGTCATCAGCAAAGTAAATACATAGACTGTTTAAATGTGATTCTGAAACAGTGTGAATGGATGTCCATAAATTGAAACAATTTCCTCAAGATAAAGTATAGTCAGAAATTAATCTAGAGGCATGTTGCACTACTGATCCTGAACATCAGTACCGGCTGAGATGTAACACTTGAAAATATCAAGATTTTGAGTCTGGTAAGTATGACATTTACTGTTATTATCATTCTGAGCAAAACCAAGTCCCATTGGTTACTAGACAATTCAGTGCAGCGCGGTGGCTCAGTAGTTAGCACTGTTGCCTCACAGCACCAGGGACCCAGGTTTGATTTCACCCTCAGGTGACTGTCTGTGTGGAGTTTGCACATTTTCCCGATGTCTACATGTGTTTCCTCCAGGTGCTCTAGTTTCCTCCCACAATCCAAAGGTGTGCAAGTTAGGTGAATTGGTCATGCTAAATTGTCCATAAAGTTTAGGTGCTTTAGTTAGGGGTAAATATAGATTAATGGGGAATATGTCTGGGTGGGATACTCTTTGGTGGATCGGTGTAGACCTATTGGTCCAAATGGCCTGTTTCCACACTGTAGGGATTCAACGATTCTTATTCACTATTGACGTAACTAATTTTTAAAACTCATGTTTAGCCTGTTAAATAGTAGTCAGAGTTTCATTTTGTTGATGCTCCATTACTTAGCACAAGGAAACCTAGAGTCATAGAGATGTACAATTTAGGAACAGACCCTTTGGTCCAACTTGTCTATGCCGACCAGATATCCTAACCTAATCTAGTCCCATTTGCCAGCACTTGGCCCATATCCCTCTAAACCTTTCCTTAAAGATTGGAACTACAGTTTACTGTAAAAGATCTCTGTGGTACAAAGATACGTTTATGTTTATTAGATACTGTTTACAGGGCTGACAGTTTTGAACTTCAGTCAAACTAATCTAAAAGACTGAATAGCAACCCAGCAAATTATATGTTTTTATCATCAAAGGCAACTTTTTCAGTGCTGGCTGCAACTCAAAAAAAAATTATCTGTCATGTTTCAAATGGGTAGCTGAATCTTGAATAACAATTTTTAAACTCAATTATTCCAATGCACCGTTTTTGATATGTTAAGGGTGAAATATGTTTTCAAATATCATTACTGACTTATAGGAAGAAGACCGTTATAGGCAAATGCTGAACCGCAGTGATAGTGAAAATATTGCCAACAACTATTTCAGGTCAAAGCGTGCTAGTCAGATCCTGAATACAGACCCTGCACGAAGCCTCTGTAAGTATTTTCACAATCCATGATGAAAACAGTAATACTAAACATACCATTGGGAACTAGTTCAAACAATATTCTTTCCAAGAGGAAATATCAAAACGCAGATGCATTGTGGCAGCTTAGAAAGTGCCTTGGTGAGGATACCTTTTATTATTACGGAGGGTATTTGTCCAAAATGCCATTAAGTAAGTCTTTGAGCTATTTGACCTTTTAGTCCAGTAGTAAATCTCAGCACATTGCTTTTACAAAGCATGCTGTGTGAATAACCATCCAATCAAACTACTGAAATAAATTGTAGCACTTAATAACCTGCATTATAGAATTGGGCCAATTCTTGGCTTAGAATTGTGCTAAGTAATATGACCATGGGTATTAATATGCCATCATACCGGGAAGCCTGGAAGGAGGCCTTGGTTCTGTCAGTTAAACAAGTAATGCGATATGAAGTCCAGATGTGTTTTGAGTGAATGCAAGGGTCTAGCAAATGGATTCAGGAATACTTGAAAGTGGTGGGTCTTAAGATCACTGGGGAAATGGTCCTGAAATCGGGAATCACTGGAAGAAGCTGACATGTCCTGGGAACAATTGAAGAGGACCCGGAATCAAGGAGGATTGAAAGAGATCACAAGATCTGGGAATGGTAGAATGAGACTCTGAGGAGAGGATCCCAGGGTCCAGGAAGCCAGCACAGAAGTTTAGAATTTTTGGGATTCATCTTTCAATATATAGGATCCCAAGTAATGACCCTACTGAGGGAAAGCATAGCCTGGGAGGTGGAACTCATACCATCCTGACTCCATTCAGACTGTTATATCCATAATTGTTTCCTCAACAAAATTCCAATACATTATCAATCTCTCCACATGATCTTTTAGATCTACAGGTTCATCTCTCCCACCAGTCTTCCTGTTTTTGCATTCCTATCTTAAGATATTTAATGGTAAAATCTTCTCAACATATATTCAGAGTACCTGCCACAGTTACTGCTATTCACAAGTACTGCTTGTCTATGAGGAATCCGAAGCAGAAAATCAACAATGATTAATAACTAAATCTATATCAGTTTGATGACTTGGTTTGAAAATCCACTTTGTTCATGCAGACTTTTGGATAAGCAAAGAAATATCAATTTCTCCAGGACAAGGGAGCACATACCCTTTCTGGCTATTTTTAAGAATAAAATTACAGTTTTGAGCTAGCCAATTAATTAAAAACAGTTTTTGTATTAGGCCTAGTCCATACTGATCAATATTCATCATTGGAATAAACAAATCAGATTTAAGTTGTTCCTTAGTTTAACTCAAAGTGTTGGACTCCGATCTGGCTGGCAAAACATCTTAAATTGGAAATCCCTTTAATGAGCAACCTTTGAAGTTGAATTTGGTTAAACTGTTCTGTGTAAATAGCTCATGAAGAGTGGTGTGGCATTGTGCAAATGACCCTATTTTGTATTTTTTGTTCTCTCCTGTAACAGTGCACAACTCCACATCTGTACATAATGTATCTCTTAACAATGGATCTTCTTCCCATGCTGTCTCCAACTTGAACACAGTGTCTCCTACCCAGCCTCCTGAAATGCCCACGCCAAGGCCATTTCGCCTGGAATCTTTGGAACTTCGTGTGCCCTCAGCCAAAACCAAACGCAAGAAAAGCAAAAGCAGTTCTTTCATGGACATTGCCTGATTTGGAACTGTTGCAATAAATTGTTTTTAAAGACATTTGTTGTATTTTCCCCTTCCCGTCCTGCTAATGCTGCTCTATCACCAGCTACTTAGCGGTTTTTGCGATAGTAATAGAGATACTGTCCGAAAGGCTGTCCATGTAATATAGCGCGTTATTCCCATTTGACACCTCCCTATAAAGATATGTCTGCAATTGAGAAATCATAATGATGCAGGAAACTGATTGACACCTGTATTGGTCTAATAAATCATACTACTAAGGCTGTTGTTTTGGGAATTTGAAGTGAAATTTCTAAAGTCAAAGTTCCACACAATACATTTCATCTTAACAATAGCACAGTTCATGTATTTTAAATTTCAGTAAATCTTTCCAAGAGCGTGCTGCTGTTCTCTTTTCCACTCTTCTTTTTATTTCAATCAATTCATTCATCATCCATCCCTACAAATTAATTTTCCAAAACATTTCTGATTTTGTTAACTAAATTCCTTCAAATTAGTCAATCTGACAATGAACCAGTTCTGGTTGTACAGCTACGTTTTCGTTTCTTTCTGATCAGCGAAAGTTTATTATGTTTCATGAGTCTGATCAGAGCTGCCACCTTTACCTCTCCAAAAAAATGTCTTTACATGTTAATCTTCTGAGCTTCTCTATCTCTTCTAATAGCAAATCTTGTCCTTTCCCATTGCAGCTTTCAAGAAGTTTGGCTTCTTTCGTGCTTAACATTGCTTCTCTCCTCAGCAATTCTGTTTCATGCTCAAGAATGTCCAATATTTTTAACATTATTACAATATCAAGGGAAGGTTCTTAGAATATATTTCTAACATTCTAACATCTGTTAAAGTTCTCTAACAAGATACAAGAAAAATATTGTCTTCTGATACAATAATAACTTACAATTCTGTTTCTCATCACGTGCCAATATTTCGGACATTTCACACATGGACAAAGTTAGTGTATGGTGAGCAGGAAGGAAATGGATAACAGAAAGGGTGTGGATATGACTAATGCTTTCTCACCTCTAGCCACAAACTCTAGAAATATACAGGGATGGAGATAGAGGTCTAACAGTTTTCTTTTTTCACATAAGTTTGAGATTCCATTATAATGCTAGAAGCACTCCATTTCTTAACTTTTTCTCCTCTCTACATTCTAACTTTATTGAAATTGAGACTCATTATAGTATCCCATTCAAACACACTCATTCTCAGGAGCTCCCGCAGTTTCATCTCGCATTGCTATTCACCATTTTCTTTTTATTTTCTGATCTATTGCCCTTTCTGTTTGTTGTTTATTGTTGTTAACCTTGATAATGTACTGCCCTATATCAGGCAAATTGTTTGGCCTCCCTCCAGGTGTCCTCAAGCTGTTACTTCATTGTAAGCAGCTCCATTCACACAAGTTCCTCTTATTAAGATGCTCCTGGTGATGTTGTTTACCAATCTCAAAAACAGTAATTCTAACCGGTCCACTTTTTAAAAACATGTCCAGGCTGGGTATTATGAGTTTACTCTGGGAGCAGGAGCAGGAGGTCAGGCTATGTATTTGCTGTCATTTGTAATGTTACACATAAATGGCTGCCACAGTAATGTTATAAATATTATACATTTTATAAATTATTGTCATTGTATTCTTACATTGTCTGTGATGGCTAAACTGAGCCAAGTGCTCAGAATTCACAAGTAACCAGTTAACTATTGCTGTCCTTTAACTTTGATGAGTATTCTTATAGATCTTCAAATGATTTTGTTAGTAAATATAACAACAAACTGTACCTACCATTGGGTCCAAAGTTTAATTCTTGTCCTGAATTATTGTATCTCAGCAGAGTTGTAATAAAGATAATATAGTATTAATTTTATTGTCCATGTTTAAGGTAAGGCAGGAGGGTACATGGAATAAATTGATTGTTATCTAATTAACCTTGGCAGAATTCTTTGTTATGGATCTCAGTTGGAAAAAATGGATTGGGCTTGACCATGATGATCCCCCACAGTCAAAAATCCTGCTATTGCTTAAAGAATGACACAGATGGACTGTACACAAGGCCAGAGAGGATAGTCACATTGAAGAGCCTGGCTCCTGATAGGACTGGATTTGAAATTATTATAATTTCAACACCTCAAGCTCAGGTGGAACAAAAACACCACCCAGCTTGTATTCCTACCTCAACTTATTTGTAAAATTTGATGGGACCATTTAGACATACAATTGGTAATGAAGCTTCTCCGGTTAATAGGAAATCCTACAGTGATATTGGGTTCCCAGGGAAGCTCCCTAGTCTGTGCTAAATTAGCTAGTCTCAGTTTATTTAGGCTGTTACATCTGGCTACAACCCTCCAGGTAAAGAAGTGGAGGATGAAATCAGCCAGGTGGTTGTTCCCACTAATCCTTGCTTCAAAGTGCACATGTGCAGAAGCTGAATGGGAATAACAAAAGGCTGTACTACCTTCACACTTGCCACTTGGGCAAGTTCTGGAAGGTGCTGGCACTTTTCTCACTATCTTCTAACCATGAGTTAGATCCATGAGGTAAGGAAGGAGAAAAGTAATTGTGGCAGGAGTTGGAATTCAACGTACATGTGCATGTCCAACTCAGAATAAACTGAACAAAGAAAGAAATGCAGTCAAACATTATTCTGACCCACCATTGGAAGTACACAAAAGTTGTGTTAGTTTTAGGCTTTTATCATTTTGACTAACAATACTTCAACTCAGACTGACATTTTTTAAAAATAATGACATGAGTAATATTTTGTTGTATTGGAATTTGATTGCAGTCACTTTTAATGGTAAATTAAAATGAGATTAGGAGGAAATGGGCATAATTGTTCTTATTCATATATCTTTAAACTATGTAGTCACAGCAGAATTAATTTATGTATTATGTTACTTAAACTAAATTATTTGTTTGTTTATAACATTTTAAGCTTGTATCTGTACACATTCTCAATAAAGTTAAGAAAAAAACTTGAGTTTTTCTAACTCCTTTTGCAATTAAAAATACATTTTGATGAAAGTTGTCACTGTGGACTTAATAAGCTTAACAAATCTAATCCAGTCTCCCTCTTAGTTCTGTGTTTAAATGAACCAACTGTGAGATTGGACCACACAGCTTGAAAGGTCAGGTCAGAGACAAGTTAACTAATCACAATCTCTTAGGATTCAAAGCTGGGGGGACAAAAAGCAGAATCAAGTAGGGCTTCTCCTTTTGTCTTTTTCCTGTGACCGCCTATAACTAAATTTCCAAGTATAGACTTGCATGAAAATATTGGCTGTGGCATCTAGACTTAGGTACAGTATGGACAATGACTATTTGAGCAAATAAGACTGTAAACCTGAGCATAACCCACCACCTTCATGACAGCAAAGTAAATTAGAACGTATAACAATACAGCACAGAACAGGCCCTTCGGCCCACGATGTTGTGCCGAACATCTATCCTAGATTAAGCACCCATCCATGTACCTATCCAATTGCCGCTTAAAGGTCGCCAATGATTCTGACTCTACCACTCCCACGGGCAGCGCATTCCATGCCCCCACCACTCTCTGGGTAAAGAACCCACCCCTGACATCTCCCCTATACCTTCCACCCTTCACCTTAAATTTATGTCCCCTTATAACACTCTGTTGTACCCGGGGAAAAAGTTTCTGACTGTCTACTCTATCTATTCCTCTGATCATCTTATAAACCTCTATCAAGTCACCCCTCATCCTTCGCCGTTCCAACAAGAAAAGGCCGAGAACTCTCAACCTATCCTCGTACGACCTATTCTCCATTCCAGGCAACATCCTGGTAAATCTTCTCTGCACCCTCTCCAAAGCTTCCACATCTTTCCTAAAGTGAGGCGACCAGAACTGCACACAGTACTCCAAATGTGGCCTAACCAAAGTCCTGTACAGCTGCAACATCACTCCACGACTCTTGAATTCAATCCCTCTGCTAATGAACGCTAATACACCATAGGCCTTCTTACAAGCTCTATCCACCTGAGTGGCAACTTTCAAAGATCTATGTACATAGACCCCAAGATCCCTCTGTTCCTCCACCTGACTAAGAACCCTACCGTTAACCCTGTATTCCGCATTCTTATTTGTTCTTCCAAAATGGACAACCTCACACTTGGCAGGGTTGAACTCCATCTGCCACTCCTCAGCCCAGCTCTGCATCATATCTAAGTCCCTTTGCAGCCAACAACAGCCCTCCTCACTGTCCACAACTCCACCAATCTTCGTATCATCTGCAAATTTACTGACCCACCCTTCGACTCCCTCATCCAAGTCATTAATAAAAATTACAAACAGCAGAGGACCCAGAACTGATCCCTGCGGAACTCCACTTGTAACTGGGCTCCAGGCTGAATATTTACCATCTACCACCACTCTCTGACTTCGACCGGTTAGCCAGTTTTCTATCCAATTGGCCAAATTTCCCTCTTACCCATGCCTCCTGACTTTCCGCATAAGCCTACCATGGGGAACCTTATCAAATGCCTTACTAAAATCCATGTACACTACATCCACTGCTCTACCCTCATCCACATGCTTGGTCACCTCCTCAAAGAATTCAATAAGACTTGTAAGGCAAGACCTACCCTTCACAAATCCGTGCTGGCTGTCCCTAATCAAGCAGTGTCTTTCCAGATACTCATAAATCCTATCCCTCAGTACCCTTTCCATTACTTTGCCTACCACAGAAGTAAGACTAACTGGCCTGTAATTCCCGGGTTATCCCTATTCCCTTTTTTGAATAGGGGCACAACATTCGCTACTCTCCAGTCCCCTGGTACCACCCCCGTTGACAGTGAAGACGAAAAGATCATTGCCAACAGTAGTGCAATTTCCTCTCTTGCTTCCCACATAATCCTAGGATATATCCCGTCAGGCCCGGGGGACTTGTCTATCCTCAAGTTGTTCAAAATGTCCAACACATCTTCCTTCCTAACAAGTATCTCTTCTAGCTTACCAGTCCGTTTCACACTCTCCTCTTCAACAATACGGTCCCTCTCGTTCGTAAATACTGAAGAAAAGTACTCATTCAAGACCTCTCCTATCTCTTCCAACTCAATACACAATCTCCCACTACTGCCCTTGATCGGACCTACCCTCGTTCTCGTCATTCTCATGTTTCTCACATACGCATAAAATGCCTTGGGGTTATCCTTGATCCTATCCGCCAAGGATTTTTCATGCCCTCTCTTAGCTCTCCTAATCCCTTTCTTCAGGTCCCTTCTGGCTATCCTGTATCCCTCCACTGCTCCGTCTGAACCCTGTTTCCTCAACCTTATGTAAGCCTCCTTCTTCCTCTTTACTAGACATTCAACCTCCCTCGTCAACCAAGGCTCCCTCACACGACCATTTCTTTCCTGCCTGATAGGTACATACATATCAAGGACACGTCGCATCTGCTCCTTGAAAACGTTCCACATTTCCACCACATCCTTCCCTGACAGCCTATGCTCCCAACTTATGCTCCTCAAATCCTGTCTTACAGCATCGTAATTTCCCTTCCCCCAATTGTAAAATCTACCCTGTTGTGTGCACCTATCTCTCTCCATAACCAAGGTGAAAGTCACAGAATTATGGTCACCATCACCAAAATGTTCACCCACTAACAAGCCCATCACTTGTCCCGGTTCATTACCGAGTACCAAATCCAATATGGCCTCCCCTCTGGTTGGACAATCTACATACTGAGTTAGAAAAGCTTCCTGGACACACTGCACAAACACCGCCCCATCCAATCTACTTGATCTAAAGAGCTTCCAATCAATATTTGGGAAGTTGAAGTCGCCCATGACTACGACCCTGTGGCTTCTGCATCTTTCCAAAATTGTTTCCCAATCTGTTTCTCCACATCTCTGCTGCTATTGGGGGGCCTATAGTAAACACCCAACAAGGTGACTGCACCTTTCCTATTTCTGACTTCAGCCCATACTACCTCCAAAGGCAGATCCCCCTCAAACTTCCTTCCTGCAGCCGTTATACCATTTCTAATTAGCAATGCCACCCCCCTTCCTTTTTTACCACCCTCCCTAATCTTACTGAAACATCTGTAACCAGGAACCTCCAACAACCATTCCTGTCCCTCATCTATCCACGTTTCCGTGATGGCCACAACATCGTAGTCCCAGGTACCGATCCACGCCTTAAGTTCACCCACCTTATTTCTGATACTCCTTGCGTTGAAGTATACGCACTTGAGCCCATCTCTGTGTCCGCAAATATTCCCTGTCAGTGCTACCTTCTCCACAGCCTCCCTACATTCTTGGACATCCTGACAAACAGCTAGCTTACTTACTGGACTACAAGTCCGGATCCCATCCCCCTGCCAAATTAGTTTAAACCCCCCCGAAGAGTGCGAGCAAACCTACCCCCCAGGATATTGGTGCCCTTCTGGTTCAGGTGCAACCCGTCCTGTTTGTACAGGTCCCACCTTCTCCAGAATGCAGTCCAATTGTCCAAATACCTGAAGCCCTCCCTCCTACACCATCCTTGCAGCCACGTGTTCAACTGCACTCTCTCCCTATTCCTTGCCTCACTGTCACGTGGCACCGGCAACAACCCAGAGATGACGACTCTGTCTGTCCTAGCTTTTAGCTTCCAGCCTAACTCCCTGAGCTCTTGAATGACCTCCCCACCCCTCTTCCTACCTATGTCGTTGGTGCCAATGTGTACCACGACTTCTGGCTGCACACCCTCCCCCTTAAGGATTCTGAAGACACGGTCCGAGACATCTCGGACCCTGGCACCCGGGAGGCAACAAACCATCCGAGAGTCTCGCCCATGTCCACAGAACCGCCTGTCCGTCCCTCTAACTAGAGAGTCTCCTATAACTAGCGCTCTCCTCCTCTCCCCCTTTCCCTTCTGAGTCTCAGAGCCAGACCTCACGCCACAGACCCTGTCACTGCAGCTTACCCCTGCAAGGCTGTCCCCCCAAAAGTTTCCAAAGCTGTATACTTATTGTTTAGGGGAACGACCACAGGGGAACCCTGCACTGCCTGCTTCTTCCCCTTCCCACCTCTAACTGTTACCCAGCTACCTCTGTTCTCCAGCTTCTATCAATCACCCTCTCAGCCTCTTGAATAATCCTCAGTTCATCCAACTCCAGTTCCAGTTCCCTAACTCATTCGGTGAGGAGCAGGATCTGACTGCATTTCCTGCAGACGAAGTCGGCAGGAGTATCGATGGTCACCCCTACCTCAAACATCCTGCAGGAGAAACATTCCACTGCCTGCGCTGCCATGACTGTACACTTTGTCTCCAAAACAAGAACATTGAGTCAATAACACTGAGTCGCTTACCTGTGGACTTTAAAGTTAGGTTAGAGGAGGAGGATGGGGGGGAGGTCTAGAACACACCCACTCAAATACCAATCACTTACCTTCCCGACCAGCTCTGCGCTCCAACCTCACTTCCGCCCAGCTCGCGCCGCTCTCTGCGGTGAAAAGACCATTGGTTTCGAGGTAAGTTCTTTAAATACTAATCACTTTAAATTCAGTGAAATCGTAGCAAATCAAATGACAGGGGATCTATTCATAAATTTGTCTTGAGCAAAGCTTTGAGATAACTGAGGAAGTATCCTATGTAACCAGATTTGTCTGCAGACATACTTTCTGAGAAAATGAAAATCCCAAATGAAAATGTGGAAAAGCAGTAAATATGTGAAAACTCAGTGGTGGAATCATTCACTCTTTAGCGATACCCACTATTCACTTAAAATCAGTGTTTTCCACTTGCAGTTTGACTTCAAATTCTCTCCAATCAACACATTTAACTTACTCACAGGTTTAGTTGCCATTTTCAAGTTTGAAAGTCTTGTTAGGTGGAGACCTTGATATCAAATGATGGCTTACTTTGAGCTACATGATTTCATGTTCCAGTATGGCCTAACTGTGGTTTAATTTGTTGCCATAATCATATGACAAGTTTAAATGAGTTTGGCCAATCTAGATTTAGCAGTGTGGAACTTCAGCTTATCACAGGCATCATTCTATTCAACACAACCAAACCTTATCAGTATCAGAATTTGACTTATCATAATTTTACTTAATGAACATGATGGTCTAGTGGTAGTATCACTGGACTATTAATCCATAAGCTCCACTAATGTTCTAGGGACCTGGCTTTGAATCTGTCCGCAGCAGATATCCACTTAAAAAAATGGAGCTAAGAATCTAAGGACGACTGTGAAATAATTGTCAGAAGAACCCACCTGGTTCACTAACATCTGTTGGAAGGAAATCTGCAATCCTCATGTAGCTGCCAGATCACAACAATGGAGTTGACTCTCAACTGCCTTCTGAAATGGCCTCGTAAGCCACTCAGTTGTATCAATTACTACGAAGTATAAGCAAAGAAATTAAACTGGATGGACAAAGAATTGATCTAGGCACAAGAAACAACAATGGCAAAAACAGCCTTGTTGAGCCCGCAAAGTCCTCCTTACTAACACCTGGGGGCTAGTGCCAAAATAGGGAAGCTGTCTCACAGACTAGTCAAGCCATAGCCTTACATAGTCATACTCACTGAATCATACCCTACAGACATGTCCGAGACACCACCATTACCATTCCTGGATTTGTCCCACCAGAACTGGTCCAGCAGAGATAGTAGCACAGTGGTCTAAAGTCAGGAGGGAATTGCCATGGACATCCTCAACATTGACTCTGGACCTCATGAAATCTCAAGGCATCAGGTTATAAATGGGCAAGGAAACCTCCAGCTCATTACCATTAACTGCCTTCCCTAAGTTGATGAATCAGTACTCCTTCGTGTTGAACAACAGTTGGAGGAAGCACTAAGGGTGGCAAGGGTAGTGAAGGAATCAAAAAAAGGGGAATAATTAACTTGACCTCAGCCCCACCAATCTGCCAACTGCAGATCCATCTGTCCATGACAGTATTGGTAAGAGTGACCACAGCACAGTCCTTTGAAGATGTAGTCCCATTTTAACATTGAGAATACCTTCCATCATGTTGTGTGGCACTATCACCTTGCTAAATGGGACAGACTTCAAACAGATCGAGCAATTCTAAATTGGGTATCCATGAGGTGCTGTGGGCATTCAACAACAGCAGAATCGTGCTCCAACACAATTTGCAAACTCAAAGACCAGTATATGCCCCATTCGAGCACTACCATCAAGCCAGCACCAGGCAAACCTAAAAGATGAGGAGTCAACCTGGTGAAGCTACCAAACAGGACTACTTGCATAAGCAACAAGCGAACGTCTGATGATACCATGGCTTAAGAGGTAAATTTTGTCCTTGTTTTTATGAAGAGAGGTTGAGACAGAGGTGATGAGCAGTCTGCTCAAAGCCAATAAAGTAAACAGCTTGTGAGGCATTGCAGGTGTTTTTGAAGTTGGAATAATAGAAGGAGCCTGAATGGGTGGGTTCAAGCTTTCACAGAACTTGATTTTTAGTTTTAGCCTTTAGCAGTTGCTGCTGGGGTCTTAAAGCTGGACGTTGAAGTTTTTATTCCTGTCGTTGTGACAGCTAAAAGCGGAGATTTTCTTCCTGCTATAGAATTGCACATAAGACAATCTATTTTACTTAATTTGCCTTTGCCAAGGGTGTGTTAATGGGATGCTATTATATTGAAACAGCTGATTAGTTACAGTTAATATAAACATTATTTTGTTAAGCATTTCAATAAATTTCCAGTTAAGTCAATTCTTTTCATTTCTTTTTATTTTGTCTGTATTCTAACTATGTCATAAGTGCCAAGTGGATAAGCCATCTCAACAACCTCCAGAGGACCCTAGCATTGTAGACACCAGTCTTCAGCCAATTTGATTCACTCCATGTGATATCAAGAAATTGTTGAAGACTCTAGGCGCTGTAGAGGCTATGAGTCCTGACAAGACTTGTGCTCTAGATCTTGCCGCATCCTGTCATCTTCTCTCGATCATCAGTAAAGTGATGGAAGGTGTTACCAGCAGAACTATCAAGCAGAGCATGCTTACAACAACCTGCTCAATGATGCTCAGTTTGGGTTCCACTTGGACTCCTCAGCTCATGAACTCATTACAGCCTTGGTCAAACATGACAATAGAGCTGAATTTCAGAAGTGATGGGAAGAGTGGTAGCCCATGACATCAAGGCTTCACCTGTTCAACTGTAGCCTCAAGGAGCTCGAGCAAAATCGGAATCAATGGGAATCAGGAGGCAAACTCACGACTGATTGGAATCATACCTGCCAGATAGGACAATGGTTGTGGTTGTTGGAGGTCAGTCATCTCAGTTTCAGGACATTTCTGCAAGAGTTCCTCAGAGTAGTGTCCTAGGCTTAAGGTATCTTCAGCTGTTTCATCAATGACCTTCCCTCCATCATAATGATGATTGCACAATGTTCATCACAATTTGTGACTCCTAAGATACTGAGCAATTCATGTCCAAAAGCAACAAAATCTGGACAATATTGAGGCTTGGGCTGACAAATGGCAAATAACATTCTCGCTACACAAATGCCAATCAATGACCATTACCCATAAGAGTCAATCTAACCATCCCCCCATGACATTCAATGGTGTTACCATCATTGAATCCCACACTATCAAGATCCTGGGGGTCACCATTTAACAGAAACAAAATTAAACTCACCAGACAAACTCAGTGCTATGACTGCAGATTAGAGGCTAGGAATATTGCAGTGAGTAACTCACCCCCAGACTCTCCACAGCAGTCCATCTACAATATAGTCCCCAGTTGCTTGGATGAATCCAACTCTTAAAAACACTCAAGAAACTTGACACCAACCAGGACAAAGCATCCCATTTGATTGGCACCACATTCACAAACATCCATTCCCTCCACCAATGATGGTCAATAACAGCAGTGTGTTCAATCTACAAGATGCATGCAAAAATTTGTCCAAGATCTTTAGACAACATTTTATAAACACACAACCATTTCCACTTGGAAGTACATGGGCAGCAGGTACATGGGAACACCACTGCCTGCGAGTTTCCTTTCAAGCCACGCACCACCTGAACTTGGAACTTTATCTCCATTCCTTCACTAGTCATGGTCCCTTTAGGCACCAATGACATAGGTAGGCAGAGAGATGGGGATTTATGGCAGAAATTCAGGGAGCTAGGGTGGAAGCTTAGAGCTAGGACAAATAGAGTGGTTATCTCTGGTTTGTTGATTGTGCTACATGCTACCGAGGAGTTGAACACATGGCGACAGGGATGGTGCAAGAGGAAGGGTTTTGGATTCCTGGATAACTGGAGCTCTTTCTGGGGTAGATGGGACATCCTCTACAAACAGAATGGTCTCCACCTGAATCAGGGGGGATATTTGCTAATCCTCTTCAGGTGGGTTTAAACTAATCCAGCAGGGGGATGGGAACCGAAACTGTAGTTCGAGTGTAGAGGAGGTTGAGAATAGAAAGGTCTGAAATAAGGTTTTGGGGTCGCAAGAGGGAACCAGCAAGCAAGAAGTTGGTTTGAAGTGTATCTATTTCAATGACAGGAGCATCCGGAATAAGGAGGGTGAACATGCAACATGGGTCAGTACCTGGGATTTCAATATTGTGGCCATTTCAGAGACATGGGTAGAGCAGGGACAGGAATGGTTATTGCAGGTTCCAGGATTTAGATGTTTCAGTAAGAATAGAGAAGATGGTAAAAGAGGTGGGGGTGTAACATTGTTAGTCAAGGACAGTATTACAGCTGCAGAAAGCACGTTTGAGGACTCGTCAACAGAAGTAGATATGGGATGAGATTAGATACAGGAAAGGAGAGATCGCCCTGTTGGGAGTTTTCTACAGGCCTCTGAATAGTTCCAGAGATTTGGAGGAAACGATAGCAAAGATGATTTTCGATAGGAGTGAGAGTGACAGAGTAGTTGTTATGGGGGACCTCAACTTTCCAAATATTGACTGGGAATACTATAGTCCAGACTTTAGATGGGTCAGTTTTTGTCCATTGTGTGCAGGAGTGTTTTCTGACATGGTATGTAGACAGGCAAACAAGGAGCAAGGCCACATTAGATTTGGTATTGGGTAACGGGCGGCACGGTGGCACAGTGGTTAGCACTGCTGCCTCACAGCGCCTGTAGATCCGGGTTCAATTCCCGACTCAGGCGACTGACTGTGTGGAGTTTGCACGTTCTCCCCGTGTCTGCGTGGGTTTCCTCCGGGTGCTCCGGTTTCCTCCCACAGTCCAAAGATGTGCGGGTCAGGTGAATTGGCCAAGCTAAATTGCCCGTAGTGTTAGGTAAGGGGTAAATGTAGGGGTATGGGTGGGTTGCGCTTCGGCGGGTCGGTGTGGACTTGTTGGGCCGAAGGGCCTGTTTCCACACTGTAAGTCTAATCTAATCTAATCTAATGAACCTGGCCAGGTGTTAGATTTGGAGGTAGGTGAGCACTTTGGTGATAGTGACCACTCAATTATGTTGATTTTAGTGATGGAAATGGATAGGTGTACACTGGAGGGCAAGAGCTGCAGCTGAGGGAAAGGCAATTACAATGCGATTAGGCAAGATTTAGGATGCATAGGATTCTGCATAGGAGCCACAGAAGTTTCGCACAGTAGAAATGTGGACCTTATTCAAGGACCAGCTACTGTGTGCCCTTGATAAGTATGTACTTGCCAGATTGGGAGGAGGTTTTTGAGCACAGGAACCATGGTTTACTAAGGAAGTTGAATCTCTTGTCAAGCAGAAGAAGAAGGCTTATGTTAGGATGAGGTGTGAAGGCACAGTTAGGGCACTTGAGAGTTACAAGTTAGCCAGGAAAGACCTAAAGAGAGAGCCAAGACGAGTGAGGAGGGGGCATGAGAATTTGTTGATGGATAGGATCAGGGAAAACCTTAAAGCTTTCTATAGGTCTATAAGAAATAAAAGAATGATGACAGTAAGATTAGGGCCAATAAAGGACAGTAGTGGGAAGTTGTGCATAGAGTCAAAGGAGATAGGGAAAGGACTAAATGGATATTTTTCGTCAGTATTCACACTGGAAAGAGACAATGTTGTTGAGGAGAATACTGAGAAACAGGCTACTAGACTACATGGGATTGAGGTTCACAAGGAGGAGGTATTACAAATTCTGGAAAGTGTGAAAATGGTATTTATCCTAGGATTCTCTGGGAAGGCAGGGAGGAGATTGTTGAGTCTTTGGCTTTGATCTTTATGTCATTATTGTCTACAGGAATTGTACCAGAAGACTAGAGGATAGCAAATGTTGTTCCCTTGTTCACGAAACGGGGTAGAGATGACCCTGGTAATTGTAGACCAGTGAGCCTTACTTTGGTTGTGGGTAAAGTGTTGGAACCATTTATAAGAGACAGGAATAAGTTGATTAGGGATAGTCAACACAGTTTTTTGAAGGGCAGGCCCTGCCTTACAAACCTTATTGAGTTCTTTGAGAAGGTAACCAAACAGATAGATGAGGGTAAAGCAGTTGATGTGATGTATATGGATTTCAGTAAAGCATTTAATAAGGTTCTCCACGGTAGGCTATCGCACAAATACAGAGGCATGGAATTGAAGTTGATTTAGCAGTTTGGATCAGAAATTGACTAGCTGAAGGAAGTGAGAGGGTGTGATTGATGGGAAATGTTCATCTTGGAGTTCAGTTACTAGTGGTGTACTGCAAAGATCTGTTTTGGGGCCACTGCTGTTTGTCATTTTTACAAACAACCTGGATGAGAGCGTAGAAGGATGGGTTAGTAAATTTGCAGATAACACTAAGGTCAGTACAGTTATGAATGGTGCCCAAGGATGTTGTAGGTTACAGAGAGACATAGGTAAGCTGCAGAGCTGGGCTAAGAGGTGGCCAATGGAGTTTAATGATGAAAAATGCGAGGTGATCCACTTTGGAAGGAGTAACAAGAATACAGAGTACTGGGCTAATGGTAAGATTCTTGTTAGTGTAGTTGAGCAGAGAAATCTTGTGTCCATGTACAAAGATCCTTGAAAGTTGCCACCCAGTTTGATAGGGTTGTTGAGAAGGCATACGGTGTGTTACCTTTTATTAGTAAAGAGATCGAGTTTTGGAACTATGAGGTCATGCTGCAACTGCATAAAACTCTGGTGCAGTCGCACTTGCAGTATTGTGTGCAGTTCTGGTCACTGCATTATAGGAAAGTGGAAGCTTCAGAAAGGGTTCAGAGGAGATTTACTGGGTGTTGCCTGGTATGGAAGGAAGGTCTTACGAGGCAAGGTTGAGGGACTTGAGGCTGTTTTCATTAGAGAGAAAAAGGTTGAGAGGTGACCTAATTGAGACATATAAGATAATCAGAGGATTAGATAGGGTGGACAGTGAGAGCAGTTTTCCTTGGATGGTGATGACTAGCACGAGGGGGCATAGTTTCAAAGTGAGGGGTGACAGATATAGGACAGATGTCAGAGGTAGGTTCTTCATACAGAGTAGCTGGGGGGTGGAACACACTGCCTGCAACAGTTGTAGACTTGCTAACTTTACAGGCATTTAAATAGTCATTGGATAAGCATAAGGACGAAAATGAAACAGTGTAGGTTAGATGGACTTCAGATTGGTTTCACAGGGTGGTACAACATCAAGGGCCAAAGGACCTGTACTACGTTGTAATGTTCTATGTTCTATAAGGGTATTGTGGGTCTACCTACTAATGAAGGCAACTCACCATTACTTACTCAAGGGAAAGTAGTACAGCCAATAAATGCTGGCCAGCTAGTGATGCCAATACCCCATGAAAGAAAAAAACCTTAAATTGTACCATATACATCAATTGCGACAACCCAATTTTTGGCCCCAATTCATGTTTTTGCATATATCTAATTTATTAATTGACTAGCATATACACATTCCTTCCAACCCCCGTGTCAGCCATGGTATGTGTTCTCGCACTTGTTGGTCTCACTATTTCACCCTATAAACAGATGTTTTATTTACCATTACCTTATAGTGCAGTGTGAGAGTAATCTAGCAAAACAATTTGTGTTGCAAACTTGTATGGCAATTTAAGATATACCCATTCGGAGCAGACTCTGTGTGGCAAACGACAAAGGTGGTGACCACCCATAGTCATGCCCTACTCAGTTTTATATTAATAATAAAAGTCAAATGCCATTTTTGGAGGGAGTTTTCAATAATTCTAAAGTTGACTTAGATGCTGACCTCTACTAGAATTTATTAAATTAGACCAAAATAACTAAAATTGATTGTAACCTAACGAAGAGTTGCAGTAATTTTAATAATGACAATTTCAATAATAATTTATGTTGCTATTTTTGTACTAGAATAAATGGTAAAAAAAAATGTGATTTGCATAGGTGACTGCTTATTCAGAGTGAATTTAGTGATCATATTCCCATCAGACTCTAAAGGATGAAGTGTTTGAGATCTGTTTTGGACATTCCCAGTGGAAGAGAGATCAGAATGTGATTTCTCAATACTAGGATAAGATCCAGAGCAATTGTATATAGACAGAGTGACTTCTGGCTTAGGGACTGTACGGTCTCTGAATCAGAAGAATTGAGTTTGGTCCCACTCCAGATGGAATATAGGAACTATATGCTGATTCTGAATATTCAGGAATACTGATGTCGAGCAGAGTACTTGTGTCCTGACCCAACATTAAAGGGAATAGACCTTTTTTCTTTGAGGACTGCATCCAAAACTGAAAACTGATTGAAATAAACAGGAAGCTACTTCAATTACTCTGCCAAGGTGGATGACTCAAAACATTTTTTTTTTTGCAGAATTTATTCAGGTATTGTGGGCTTTTCTGACTGGACCAGCTCTTATTGCCTTTCCCTGGTTGTCCTGAGGAAGGATATAGTCTGTTGACTCCTTGAACCGCTGCAGTTCATTCGGCGTAAGTACACCCACAATGCTGTTAGGGACAAAGTTCCAGGTTTTTCATCCACCAATATTGAAGCAATGGTGATATATTTCCCAGTCAGGATGGTGAGTAACTTGGAGGGAAACTTGTGCATGTTGGTATTCCCGTGTATCTGTTGCTCTCATCCTTCTAGGTTGTAGTGATTGGGGTTTTGGAAGGTTCTGTTTAAGGAACCTGGGTGAATTTCTGTCATGCTAAATCTCATGTGAAAAAATTGAGTTAGGACCTGCCCTACATTGGATGATAGACAAAGGAGTTGCATACTCACATATTATCTCTCACCCTCAAACTCAAAGGCAAAGGGAGCCATAAAGCATCTAACCAGTTTAAGTTTCCCAACTTTAGTTTAGCTAACATGCATACTTCTAGAAAATAATGATGATTTTGTGTCTTTTTTTAAGAAATACCCACTATATAAATATAAGGAGGTCAATTAACGCACTTCACTGGAAGGCTCACCTGTGGCAATGTGACTTGCTGGTTAAACCACCACTGGTCATTTTTCTCTAATAAGAGAAAATAAGAACCTATGGTCTGCGAGGAGTATGCCAACTTTACAGTTTTTTCTCCTTTCAGCTTTTTCCATGATCATTCTTTTTTCATACTGCTCAACTAGATGAATAGTTCCTGGGTAAATTTTAACTCAGTAGTTCTCAAGTAGGGGTCTAAGAAGTCTCAAGAGATTCACCAAAAATATCTATTGGTGTTTTTTTTTATCATAATTGGTCCCAATGATCCATCTCCAGGCTAACCTGAACGTCAGCACACAGAGGCACATAAAGCATGCAAGAGAGAGAAAAGCCCATAAGAATAATAGAGAATGAGCCTTGGCACCAGGAACCAGGCAGGTTGAGCAAACGTATCAGACCTCAAGCTCTCATAGCCCCCACTGCACAGTATTTACAGAAACACAGCTCGTTATTGAAAGAGTGAGAAATAGGTTTCAAACCAACTCATGGAGAGCAGCCATGAGCATTCTGTGCTTAGTGCAGATAGAACCCCTGTCAATAGACTGGAAAATGTAAAAGTAGGCCATTCGGCTGAATGAGTTTACTTCGCCATTCTATGAGATCTTGGCTGATCTAATCATCTTTTACTTTCCTGCCTTTTCCCCATAACCTTTGTTTGCTTTACTAAGTAAAACTCTACCCATCTCATCATCTACAGCCTCCTGTGGTAAAGAATTCCATGAATTCACTAAGAGAAGAAATTGCTCCTCATCTCTGTTCCTTTAGGTGACCCTATTCTTGAAGATCACGCCCTGTAGTCCTCGGCTGTCCCATAAGAGGAAACAATCTCTCAGCATTATCTTATCAAGTAACCTTACATGGAATACCTTACCAAGCACCTTTTGGAATTCAATACGCCTACTGGTTTCACTTTATCTAAGCAGCTTGTTACCTCTTCAATAAAATCTTAATACATTTATAATGCCCTTTCACAAAACTCTGCCTGATTATATTATACATGTCTAAATACACTGTTATTACATCCTTTATAATAGACCCCTAATAGTTGCCCAAGGAAAGATGTTTATCCAACTGGCTAAGAGTTAACTGTTTCGTTTTTGCCTCCCTTTTGAATAAGGATGTCACATTGGCAGTTTTTCAATCCTCTGGGACTTTTCCTAAATAGATAGGAAATTTATTTCCTCCCCTACCTTTGCCCCTTGGTTATTTTGTGTTTTTAGAATGTTTTTAGTGTCTACTCTGAAGTCTGATTCAACATCCCTGCCATTTCCTGGTTGCTCATTTTTATTTCCCAGCCTCATTCTCTAAGGGACCCATGTTCACATTGGCCTCTCTCTTCCTTTTTATCTGTTTAAAGAAAGTCTAGTTTCTTTTTTTATATATTGCTTCCTAGTTTTACCCTCAAAGTTTATTTTTCATCCCACCTCTTTTCTTTTTCAGTCATTCCCTCCTGGTTTTAAAAACTTTCCCAATCCTGATTACCACTCATCTTTGACACAGTGTATAATTTTTTCTTTCATTTGATACTATCCTTAACTTTCTTGGTTAATCATGGTGGATTTATCTCCTTCCTTAAATGCTTCTTCCTCACTGGATTAGATCTTTGTTGTGAGTTATGAATTATTTTCTTAATTGACTGCCATTGTTGGCAACTGTTATTTCTACTAAACTCGAAGTAAAAGTAATTATATTCAGTTTAATTACTCATAGAGATGTACAGAATGGAAATAAACCCTTTGGTCCAACGTGTCCATGCTGATCAGATAGCCTAAATTAATCTAGTCTCATTTGGCTCATATCCTTCTAAACCCTTCCTATTCATATATCCATCCAGATGCTTTTTAAATGTTGCCATTGTACCAGCCTCCACCACTTTCTCTGGCAGCTCATTCCATATATGCACTACCCACTGCATGAAAAAGCTGGCCCTTATGTCCCTTTTAAATCTTACCTCTCTCACTTCCCTAACTTGGGGAAAAGACCTTGACTGAATCCATGCCCGTCATGGTTTTATAAACTTCTATAAGGTCACCTCTCAGCCTCCGATAATCCAGAGAAAATAGCCCCAGCCAATCCAGCCACTCCCTATAATTCCAATCTTCCAACCATGGCAGTAGCCTTGTAAATCTTTTTTGAATTCTTTCAAGTTTTACAACATCCTACCAATAACAGGGAGACCACGACTGAATGCAGTAATCCAAAAGTCGCCTAAAACCAATGTGCTGTACAGCTGCCACATGACATCCCAACTCCTCTACTCAATGCACTGACCAATAAAGGCAAGTGTAACAAAAACCTTCTTCACTATCCTGTCTACCTGCATTGATTAAAGGCATTGAGTTCTTGCGCTGACATAGATAATATTGAGAGATCAATTACAACTTGGAAATTAAATACTAAAAGCTGATCAGAAGTTTGAATTTAAATTTACTATTTAAATCAGTTTAAACATCAGACTAGACATAACAAAATGATAAAAAATCACAAAATATCCTTTTGTTGAACAAAGGACATCATACTCTATTGAAAGGTAAAAACTTGGATGCTGCCTGAACTGCTGTGCTTTTCCAGCACCACTAATCCAGATACTCTATTGAAAGAACATAGAAAAGTACAGCACAGAACAGGCCTTTTGGCCCACGATGTTGTGTCGAGCATTAATCCTAATGTAAAATAACTTAACCTACGCACCCCTCAATTCACTGCTGTTCATGTGCATGTCCAGCAGTCGCTTAAATGTCCCTAATGACTCTGCTTCCACCACCACCACTGGCAACACATTACATGCATTCACAACTCTTTGCATAAAGCAACTTCCTCTGACATCTCCTCTATACCTTTCTCTTAATATCTTAAAACTATGACCCCCTCGTGCCAGTCAATCCATCCCTGGGGAAAAGTCTCTGGCTATTGACTCTATCCATGCCTCTCATTATGTTGTATACCTCGATTAGGACACCTCTCTTTCTCCTTCTCTCCAGAGAAAAAAGTCCGAGCTTAGTCATCCTCTCTTCATAAGGCAAGCCCTCCAGGTAAACATTCTTTGCACCCTCTCCAAAGCCTGTGTATTTTTCCTATAGTAGGGTGACCAGAACTGGACACAATATTCTAAGTGTGGTCTCACCAGGGACCTGTAGAACTGCGGCAAAACCTTGCGGCTCTTAAACTTGATCCTGTTGTTAATGAAAGCCAAAACACCATATACTTTCTTAACAACCCTATCCACCTGGGTGGCAACTTTGAGGGATCTATGTACTTGAACACCAAGATCCTTCTGTTTGTCCACACTGCCAAGAATCCTGTCTTTAATTCTATATTCAGCATTCGTGTTCGACCTTCCAAAATGCATCACTTCACATTTATCCAGGTTGAACTCCATCTGCCATTTCTCAGCCCAACTCTGCATCCTGTCTATGTCGCACTGCAGCCTGCAATAGTCCTCAATACTATCGATGGCACCTCCAACCTTTGTGTCATCTGCAAATTTACTAACCCACCCCTCAACCTCCTCAACCAAGTCATTTATAAAATCTACAAAGAGCAGAGGCCCAAGAACAGAACCCTGCGGGACCCCACTCAACACTGACCTCCAGGCAGAATACTTTCCATCTGCAACCACTCTTTGCCTTCTGTCAGCCAACCAATTCGGAATCCAGATAGACAAATCTCCCTGTATCCCATACTTGCTGACATTATGAATGAGCCTACCATGGGGAACCTTATCAAATGCCTTGCTGAAATCCATATACACCACATCCACTGCTCGACCTCCATCAACCTGTCTTGTCACCTCCTCAAAGAACACAATAAGATTTGTGAGGCATGACCTGCCCCTCACAAAGCCATGCTGACTGCCTTTAGTCACACTATGCTTTTCCAAATAGTCAGAAAGCCTATCCCTCAGAATTCTTTCCAAAACTTTGCTGACCACAGATGTAAGACTGACTGGTCTGTAATTACCAGAAATTTCCCTATTACCCTCTTGAAAAGAGGAACAACATTTGCCTCCTTCCAATCCTCCGGTATGACTCCTGTGGAGAGTGAGGAGGCAAAGATCTTCGCCAGCGGCTTAGCAACCTCCTTTCTCACTTCCCAGAGAAGCCTAGGATAAATCTGGTCTGGCCCTGGGGTCTTATCAATCTTAATGTTTGCCAAAAATCCCAGTGCATCAACTTCATCAATCTTGATCTGTTCAAGCCTGTATCCCAGCTCTTCAAAGTTCTCATTCACAACAAGGTCCCTTTCCTTAGTGAAAGCTGAAGCAAAAAACTCATTTAGGGCTTCCCCTATCTGCTCAGACTCCATGCACAAGTTCCCTATGCTATCCCTTATTGGCCCTACCTTCTCCTTGATCATTTTCTTATTCCTCATGTATGAGTAAAATGCCTTTGGGTTCTCCCTAATCCTTCTGGCCAAGCCTTTTTTGTGCCTGCTCCTGGCTCTCCTCAGTCCATTTCTGAGCTCCCTTCTAGCAAACCTGTAATCCTCTAAAGCTGTGTTAGATCCTTGCTTCCTCCACCTTACGTAAGCTGACTTCTTCCTTTTGACGAGAAGCTCTTCTGTTCTTGTCATCCAAGGTTCCTTAATCTTACCCCTTCTTACCTGTCTCAGAGGAACAAATTTGTACATCATTCACAATAGCTGCTCCTTAAACAGTCTCCACATGTCTGCCGAGCCCTTTCTTTGGAACATTCTCCCAGTCTGTACTTCCCAACTCCTGTCTGATAGTGTCATAATTTCCTTTTCCCCAGTTCCCTCGGTAACTGCTCCTTTCCCTCTCCAAGGCTATGATAAATGTGAGGCAGTTGTGATCACTGTCATCAAAGTGTTCTCCCACCACGCGATGTTGAAAATTCAAACGAAGAAGTCAAAATCTTGGTATTACTTGGTAGATCAGACAGCATTTACACAGAAGCAGCGGTAATGATCTGAAATTTTCAAATTTTGAACATTTTCAGATCTTGACTCTTTTGCAGCTGCAGTAAATTTCTGCTGAATCCAGATTGCTATCGAGTTAGGGGCAGTGAGCAGGTAGCTAGAATGTAATATCAACCAATAGCATTCACTGTTTATGCAGTGAATGCAAGGAGATTGGAATAGCAAAGAGATAAACAAAATGGAGAACTAAAGCTGCTGGAGACAATGTGCGTCATTTACCACCTGTAATATTCCTTACTGCAAATTCTCAAGAGATTGGGAGGAAAGTGCAAAGCTTTTATCTCTGAAGGATCTTAAGCAGTCCATTTGCTTCCTCAGTTAATAGATTAGAATAATTTGTCAAGGAAACATTTTCAATGTCCTCAATACCTACTTTCCTTCCCATGGCATTTTCCTATGCAAACACTTTTACTTTCTCCCTTTCCATCATCCAGAGCCCCAAACACTGTTGCCAGGTGAAACAACTTGTATTTCTTTCACTTAGGGATATTGTTACTGTTCCAGATATGTACTTACATCAACAGCAGACATACCTTAAATATTATTACTTTTCCCAACAAATGGTACATCCCTCCCTATCACTGTGACCTTGACCAGCCTGAAATTCCTCAGATTTCTGTCCTCCTTCAACTCTTGACTCTTTTACATCTCTGATTAATGGGTGGCACGGTGGCACAGAGACACGGGTTCAATTCTCGCCTCAGGCAACTGACTGTGTGGAGTTTCCTCCGGTTTCCTCCGGGTGCTCCGGTTTCCTCCCACAGTCCAAAGATGTGTGGGTCAGGTGAATTGGCCATGCTAAATTGCCTGTAGTGTTAGGTAAGGGGTAAATGTAGGGGTATGGGTGGGTTGCGCTTTGGCGGGTCGGTGTGGACTTGTAAGTAATCTAATCTAATTTTCCTTGTTCCACTATTAGCAATCGTATCTTCACAGCTGCTCGCTTCCTAAACTCTGGAGTTATTATCCTGAACCTCATCACCTTAAAACCTATCTGTTTGATTAAGCTTTTGGTCACCTGATCTAATATCTCCTTGGTTAGAAGCAAAAGAAAACTACATATGCTGGATCCAAAGTAGTCAAACAGGAAGCTGGAAGATCACTGCAAGCCAGGCAGCACGAGGAGGTGGAGAAGTGGAGAAGTCTTCAGGACTGGATATGGGGTTAGGGGGAGCTACAGAAAAAGAGAATGAGTTGGGTTGGGGAGAGTAGCGGAACAGTGAGACAGTGATAGGTGAATAGGTAGTGAGTACGACCTGGTTAATCAATGGGAGGGATGAGTCCATTTGTTAGCTGGAAGGAAGAGTCGGTAGGTGGAATGGAAGGAAGAAGGTGAGGCTGGAAAGGGAGCCGGGGGATGGGAGGGAAGGTTATTTGAAATTAGAGAACTCAATATTAAGTCCTCCGGACTGTGTGTTGCTCAGGTAGAAGATAAGGTTCTAATCCTCCAATTTGTGGTCTGATTCACTGCAGCAATAGATGTAGCCAATAATGGACATGTCGGAGGGGCAGTGAAAAGGGGAATTGAAATTGGCAGTGACCAGGAGGTCAGGCTGGCCGTTTTGTCCCAGACAAAAAATACCCAGCGAATCGGTCACCTGGGCTAAGGCTGGTCTCACCAATGTAGAGAAGGCCAAAGCTGGAGCACTGGATGCAGTACTCCAGCTGTATGCTCCAACTGGATGCAGTAGACTAGGTTGGAGTAGATGCAGGTGAACCTCTGTCTCACCTGGAAGGACTTTTTGGAGCCCTGCATAGAAATGTGGGAGGTGGTGTATGGGCACGCGATGCATCTTTTTCAGTTACAGGGGAAGGTACCATGGGGTTAGTGGGGAGTGTGGCATGAACCAAGGAGTGGCAATGGGAACTAACTTTGTAGAAGGCAGAGAAGGGTGGGGAGGGGAAGATATTCTGGATGGTAGGGTCTAATTGGTGTTGGTGGAAGTGTTTGAGGATGATACTTTGGATTCAGAGGCTGGTGGAATGGGAAGTGAAGACAAGAGGGACCCAATCTCTGTTATGTTTGGATGGGGGAGTGTTCAAACCAGTGGAACGTGGGAATGGAGAAGGTATGGTAGAGGACTGTCTGGATGACAGAGAGAGGGAAAAAAGTGTTGTTGGACCCATCCAGTCCCCCCTCTCTCCTTCAATACTCTCCTCTGTCTCACCGAACTAGTCCTCACTCTTGATAACTTTTCCTTCAACTCTTCCCTCATTCTCCAAATCCAGGGGGTGGCCATGGACACTCACATGCGACCCACCTATGCTTGCCTTTTTGTTGGTTATGTAAAACAGTCCCTCTTCAGTATGTACACTGTACTGTTCCCCAACTCTTCTGCCATTACATTGATGACTGCATCCTGCATCCAGGCAGAAATGGAGCAGTTCACCGACTTCGCTGACAACTTCCATCCCACTCTCAAATTCATTTGGTCTATTTCGGTCACCTCCCTCCCCTTTTTTGACCTCTTCAGTTCCATCTCCAGCAACAGTTTATGCACCAACATTTATTACAAACCCACAGACTCCACAGCTACCTGGAATACACCTCCTCCCATCCTGTATCCTGCAAAAACTCCATCCTGTTTTCCCAATTCCTCTGTCTCTGTCACATCTGCTCTAAGAAGGAGATGTTTCATTCCCAAGTATCCTGGGTGAGCTCGTAATTCAAACATTTACTTCCCCCCTGTCATCCAGACATCCCTCACCACATCTGTTCCATTCCCCACTCCACTGCTTTAAACATCCCCCATCCAAACAATAACAAAGATAGGGTCCCACTTGTCCTCACCTTCCACCCACCAGCCTCTGCAACCAACATATCATCCTCAAGCACTTCCGCCAACATCCAATTAGACCCGACCACCCAGAACAGGCTCCCCTCCTCACCCTTCTCTGCCTTCCACAAAGAGTATTCCCTTCACCAATTCTTGGCATGTGCCTCACACCCCACCAACCCCTCAGTACCTTCCCCGTAACCAAAAAAGATGCAATACCTGCTTGTATACCTACTTTCTCACCTCCATCCAGGGCTCCCAAACAGTCCTTCCAGGTGAGACAGAAGTTCACCTGCATCTCCTCCATCCTAGTCTTCTGAACCCAGTGCTCTTAATGTGGTCTTCTCTACATCGGTGAGGCTAAACATAGATTAGGTGACCATGTAGCTGATCATCTTTGCCTGGCCCAAAATGGCCAGCTTAACTTCCTGGTCACTGCCCATAACAATTACCCCCCAAATTCCCTTCTGACATGTCCATTTTTGGCCTCCTCCATTGTCACAGTGAATCAGATCACAAATTGGAGAAACAATACCTTCCCTTCCACCTGGGAAACCTAGAGCCCAAACGTAACACTGAGTTCTCTAATTTCAAATAACCTTCCTATCCATCCCCCAACTCCCTTTCCAGTCTTGCCTCGTCCCTTCCATTCCACCTATCGACTCTTCCTTCCAGCTACCAACCGGATCCATCCCTCCCACCACTTGTGTCCACTTATCACTACTTTAGCATTCCACTCTCCCCAGCAACCTCTCACCCGTATCTGTAGCTCGCCCTAACCCCACATCTAGTCCTGAAGAAGGAATTCTCCATCTTCTAATGCCACCTGGCTTACTGTGTTCTTCCAGCCTCCTGTTTCTCTAATACCTCCTTTTCATAATTTGATATCAAATGCTCCTTTGAAGGAATCTGTGATGGGTTACTATCTTAAAATTATTCTATGAATGTAGGTTGTTGTTACTATAACATGCAACTGCAATTTCTTTTACATGACACTTAATTCCATGTACATATATCCCTGAAAGTTGCCACCCAGGATGATAGTGTTGTTAAGAAGACATATGGCATGTTAGCTTTTATTAGTAGTGGGAGTGAGTTTCAGAACCATGAGGTCATGCTGCAGCTGTACAAAACTCTGGTGCGGCTGCATTTGGAGTATTATGTACAGTTCTAGTCACCGCACTATAGGAAGGATGTGAAAGTGTTGGAAAGGTTTCAAAGGAGACTTACTAGGATGTTGCCTGGTATGGAAGGTAGGTCTTCTAAGGGAAGGCTGAGGGACTTGAGGCTGTTTTCATTAGAGAGAAGATTGAGAGGTGACTCAATTGCGACATATAAGATAATCAGGAGGAGAAAGTGAGGACTGCAGATGCTGGAGACCAGAGTCGTAAGTGTGGTGTTGGAAAAGTACAGCAGGTCAGGCAGCATCTGAGGAGCAGCAGAATCAATGTTTCGGGCATAAGCCTTCATCAGGAATGAGGCTTGTGGGTCGGGGCTAAGAGATAAATGGGATGGGGTGGGGTTGGGAAGGAGATAGCTGGGAAAGCGATAGGTGGATGAACGTGAGGGAGAAGATGATAGGTCAGAAGGGGCAGTGATGGATGGGTCCTGAGGGTGGTGCTGAGTTGGAGGCTTGGGATTGGGATAATGTGAGGGGAGGGGAAATAGGAAGCTGTTGAAATCCACATTTATTCTGTTTGGTTGCAGGATACAAAGGCAGAATATGAGGCTTTTTTTTCCCAGAGAGACTGATAATCAGAGGGTTAGATAATGTGGAGAGTGAGGGCCTCTTCCCTCAGATGGTGATGGCTAGCATGAAGGGACATAGCTTTGGATTGAGGGGTGATAGATATAGGCCAGATGTCAAAGAGTAGTAGGGGCATGGAACATACTCTCTGAAACAGTCATAGACTTGCCAAGTTAAGGGCATTTAAATGGTTATTGAATGTAAGAACTAGCCATCCGGCCCTTTGACCCTTCTTCGCCACTCAATAAGATCATGGCTAATCTTTTCACTCAGCTCAGCTCCACTTACCCGCTTTTTCACTATATCCCTTAATTCTCATTCCAAGAGGATCCCTGACTATGAGGTTATTAATTATTCCTGTCTCATTACATAGGACCAGGTCTAAGATAGCTTGCTCTCTCATTGGTTCCATTACATACGTTCAAGAAAACTATCAAGAAAAATACACTCAACGAACTCCTCCTCAAGGCTACCCTGACCAAGCTGGTTCGACCAATCTACATGTAGATTTAAATCCCCCATGATAGTAGCCATACCAATTTTGCAGGCATTAGTTATTTCCTTGTTTATTGCGCTTCCCAATGTGATGTTATTATTCTGTGGCCTATAGACTACATCTATCAGTGACCTTTTCTTCTTGGAATTCCTAATTTCCACCCAAATGGATTCAACCTCATGCTCCATAGAACCTATATCATCTCTCAGCACCACCCTGATGTCGTCCTTGAATATCAAAGCGACACCACTTCCTGTGCATTCCTGTCTGTCCTTCCGAATAATTTGGTACCCCTGGATATTAAATTCCCAGTCATGACCATTTTGCAATCATGTCTCCATGATTGCTATCAATCATATTCGTTCATGATAATTTGTATCGCTAACTCATCAACCTTGTTACAAACGCAACAAGCGTTCAGGTAAAGTACTTTTATCACGATTCACAACATCTCTAATATCTCCTGAGTTACCCTTCATTTTTGCTTCTTTCATAGTCTGCCTTGAACTTAACCCCTCCTGCATACATGCTAACCTGCTGCTACCTTTTCATTTATCACCATACTCCCTGTTGCTTTCCCTTTTCCTCGCCCCCACCTCTGACTCACAAGTTTAAAGTCTTAGTGACCACCTTATTTATTCTTTTCTCTAGAACACTAGTTCCAGATCGGTTCAGGTGGAGACTGTCCATTGGTACAGATTCCCCCCCCAGTTCCAAACCTGATGCCAATGCCCCATGAAATGGAACTCCTCTTTCCCACACCATTCCCTTAGCCACATGCTTATTTCCATAATTTTCTTGTCCCTTAGCCAATTTGCACCTGGCTTGGGCAGTAATCTGGAGATTATGACCCTTGAGGACCTGTTCCTTAACTTCATTCCTCAATAATCCCCAAACAGGCCTCCACCCTACCCTTGCCTTTGTTGTTAGCCCCAATGTGGACCACAACAACTGGATCCGCCCCCTCCCACTGCAGTATCCTTTCAAGCCAGTCAGAATTGTCCTGCACCTTGGCACCGGGCAGACAAAAGACCATGCGAAACTTCCGATCCAGCTTGCAAACGATACTATCTGTCCCCATAATTATAGAATGCCCTATAACTACCACTTGTGTTTTTGCTCCCTTGTCTTGAATGGCCTTCTGCACCATGGATGGTTGGCTCATATTCCCGCAGCCCTTTTCCTCATCCTCACAGAGAGCAAGAATGCCATACCTTTTGGATAAGGTCAAAAGCTGAGGCTCCTGTACTCCTGAATTCAGTATCCCCCTACCTGCCTCACTTGCAATGACACCCTGTTGTCCCTGATCACTAACTGAATTTGAATTACTTAATCTACCAGGTATGACTGCCTTCTGAAACAAAGCGTCCAGGTAACTCTCCCCCTCCCGGATGTGCCGCAATGTTTTAAGCTCAAATTCCAGATCATCAACTCTGACCCAGAGTTCTTCCAGCAACCAACACCTCCTGCAGATGTGATCACTGCCATTCACAATGGGATCAGCCATCTCCCACAGCGTACAGCTACAGCACAACACCTGTCCAGCCATCTCTACCTCATTAATTAATAGATAACAATTTGAGTTAAATAATTTCTAGAACTTCTCTGCTATGATCTTATGCAATTAACCCATTAATAGAAGATAAAAAATGTAAATTTTTAACCAATCAACTTACCTTATCAACCCACCTCAGAGTCCTTTTTTTTGGTTAGAGGAGGAAGGCGGGTGGATAGTCTTATGGACAAAAATGGAATAGTATAGGTTAGATGGGTTTCAGATTGGTTTCACAGGTTGGCGCAATATCGAGGACCAAAGAGCCTGGACTGTGCCATAATGTTCTATGTTAATCCTTATGGATAAAGTCTTTATCATGTCCTGAAAGACATTTGTTCAACAGATAGGAAACTGAAATTGCGACATAGAATAGTCATGCTGCCACACTAATTAAACATAAAGCAATTAACTGTGTTTCATATAGTGAATGAAAATCATTGATCCTCATCATGGTTTTGCTGTACACTGCATTTAACTATTTTGGCCAGAAATTTCACTGAGACTGCTCTCCTGCCAATAGCTTAGAAATGCACCAGAAACACACTATTTCCCTTCCTTTCCACCAATAATTTTCTTATTCCCATTTACGGTTCTGAACTGGAGTCAGAGTTATGCTATTAACAACTGTTAATTCATCAGTCTAATTCACCTATTAATTCAAATCGATAGCTTCATCAAAATTGACAATCTTATGTTCGTCTCACTTTTTGATGGATTTTGGCTGAGCAGAAAATGACTACTGCATCGCCCTACACAACAGTGCACTTCAAAATACACAAGATTTTTGTGCTGGGATAAGCCATTTCATGTGGAAGCCTTAAAATCCGACAGAAAGATCTTAATTTAAAACTGAATTCAATCAAATATTTTTCCTCTCTGCCTTTATAAAAAAAATCAAAATTTCATTATGTCACAAAAAGATAAAATATCAATTGTTTACTATTGACCAGTCCAGTGTCTTGATATTATTCAAAAGGTAATTTGCAACGACTTAATACCATGCATTGTATATATTTGAGTAATAGTCGATACTATGTAAATATCGACCCCCTATTTTTAGCCAGAAATTTGGAATTTTCCGAGATGACTAATCAACATTTCTGAGTTAAGTCTGGCAGTCCTCCTGCTCCAGTCCGGATCGTCCAGTCCGCCGCCCGTCCTGCTCCGTTCCGCGTCTTTAGAATTGCCGCAATTCGTGTTTTTTCTCATTCGTTTGGAGATCTATTGTGCTTCTACTGTCAGGCGTGAATTTCAGCTCCTCAAAATGTAGTATCCATGTAATACTCGACCTCATAAATTTAACCTTGAAACGTAATCAAAAAAAATGTTGATTATCACTCAAATATGTACAGTAACAGTCTGATTGTTGAAGGCAGATTATTTCTTGACTACAAGGAACCCATAGAGGGTGCTGTTATTATGCAAATAAAGTTACGCTAATCAAATCAAGTGGTTTTGACACTTCTTTAATATATAGGTACGTTCGGCACCAAATAAAGAAGTATTTTCAAGGAAAAGATAAAGATAAGGAGAATGATTTTAATTGGAAAGCTTTCAAAGAACGAGCAAAGACACGATGGGCTGAATGATCTCCCTCTATGTTGCGTGGTTCCACTGACCTGATGTCATCATAAGAACAAGGAGCAGGTTTAAGGCCATCCAGCCCTTTGAGCCTGCTCCACCATTCAATAAGATCATGGCTAATCTTTTCGTGGACTCAGCTCCACTTATCTGCATTTTCACCATACCCCTTAATTCCTTTATTTTTCAAAAAAGTATTTACCTTAGCTTTAAAAGTGATTACTGAGATCACGTCAACTACTTCCCTTAGCAAGGAATTCCATAGATTAACAACCCTCTGGGTGAAGAAGTACCTTCTCAGTTCAGTTCTAAATCTGCTTCCTCTAATCTTGAAGCCATGCCCTCTTGGAGAAAGTGAGGACTGCAGATGTTGGAGATCAGAGTTGAAAATGTGTTGCTGGAAAAGCGCAGCATTTCCTGAAGAAGGGCTCATGCCCGAAATGTCGATTCTCCTGCTCCTCAGATGCTGCCTGACCTGCTGCATTTTTCCAGCAAAGCATTTTCAGCCATGTCCTTTTGTCCTAGTTTCACCTACCAGTGATGTGAAACATCCGATCTATTTCTATTTTATCAGTTTCTTTCACAATTGTATGTGTTTCTGTAAGATCCCCCCCCCCCCTCCCATTCTTCTGAATTCCAATGAATATAATCCCAAAGCACTCAGCCTGTCCTCATAAGCCAACCCCTCAACTCTGGAATCAACCTAGTGAACCTCCTCTGCACCCCCACCAGTACATCCTTTCTTAAGTAAGGAGACCAAATCTGTATTCCAGGTGTGGCCAAGAAAATGCCTTAAGTACTGTAGGGAAAGGAATGTTAGATTCTCTCATCCTCACAATTAGACTGCTAATCATGTCCCCAGAGGCAATGAAACAGCTGGTTTAATTATGCAGCCACAACTGGAGAATCGTGTTCAGTTCTGGTCACCACATTACAGGAAGGATGTAATTGCTCTCCAAAGAGGGCAGAGACGATTTACTAGAACATTACCAGGGTTGGAGAATTATAGTTATGAGGAGAGATTGGAAGGGGTGGTGTTGTTTTCCTTGGAACAGAGGACACTGAGGGGTAGTATGGTTGAGGTATATAAAATTGTGATGAATAGAGATAGGTAGACAAGCAGGAAGCTGGGAGAACACAGCAAGCCAGGCAGCATTGGGAGGTGAAGTTGACATTTCAGGTGTAACCCTTCTTCAGGGAGCTGCAGATAAGGTGGGGGGGGGGGTGGGTGTGTGTGTGGTGGGGAGCGCACAGAGCGCAGAATGGTGAGGTGGGGTAGGTGGAGTCAGGTAGAGGGTAAGACCTGGTTGGTCAATGTGAAGGATGAATCTGATAGGTGGTTGAGAGGAATGGAAAGGAGGGTGGGGTTCTGGAAAGGGCATCAGAGGATGGGAAGAGATGTTATTTGAAATTGGAGAACTCAATGTTGAGTCTTCTGAGCTGTAGGCTTCCCAAATAGAAGATGAGGTTTTGTTCCTCCAATTTGTGGTTTGATTAATTGTGGCAATGGAGGAGGCCAACGATGGCTATGTTGGAAAGGGAGTGGGAAAGAGAATTAAAATGGGTCGTGACTGGAAGGTCCAGTCGGCACCTGCAGGCCTGGCTGAGATGTTCGGAGAAACATTCCCTTAGTTTACATTTGGTCTTCCTGATGAAAAGAAGACCAAATCAGGAGCACCAGATACAGTATACTAGGTTGGAGGAGAAGTAGGTAAACCTCTGTCTCACCTGGAAGGACTATTTGGGGCCCTGGATAGCGGTGAGGTGGGGTGGTATGCCGGCAAGTTTGCATCTTTTCCAATTGCAGGGGAAGGTACCTGTATGTTTGGGGGTGGGTGGGGGAGAGTGGCACAAACTAAGGATTGGTGAAGGGAACAGTCCTTGCAGAAGGCAGCAAGGGGTGGGGAGGGTAAAATGTGTTTGGTGGTGCAGACTAGTTGAAGTTGGCGGAAATGTTTAAGGATGATGGGTTGGATGGGGAGACTAGTGGGGTGGTAGGTGAGGACAAGGAAGATTCTGTCTTTACTGTGTTTGGGGGGCACGGTTTAGAGGAGTGGAACAGGGAATGAGGTTGGTGTAGTGGAGGGCTGTCTGGATGACAGAGAGGGGCATAAGCACGTTGTTTGAAATAGGTGGACATCTGGGATGCTTGGGAATGGAATGTCTCCTCATCCGAACAGATGCGGTGGAGGCGGAGGAATTGGGAGAGCGGGATGGAGTTCTTGCAGGATTGGAGTTTATGTAGGTTTGTCAGGAAGCAGACCACAATTTTGAGGAAACTTTTACTTCAGTCTCCAGAGAAGAAGTGCAACATTTCAATCTTTTCATAGGGAGAGGCTGAATAGGCTGAGGCTGAGGTTATAGGAGCATTGGAGTCTGAGGTTATAGAAGTTTATAAAATCATGAGGGTGATGGATAGGGTAAATACACAAGGTATTTTTCCCGGGGTGGGGAGTCCAGAACTAGAGGGCACAGGTTTAGGGTGAGAGGGTAACGATTTAAAAGGGACCTAAAGGACAACTTTTTCACGCAAAGGGTGGTGCGTTTATGGAGTGAGCTTTCACGGGAAGTGGTGGAGGTTGGTACAATTACAATATTTTAAAAGGTATCTCGATGGGTATGTGAATAGCACAGTTTTAGAGGAATATTGGCCAAGTGCTGGAAAATGGGACTCAATTGGGTTAGGATATCTGGTTGGCATGCATGAGTTGGACAGAAGGGTCTATTTCCTTGCTGTACATCTCTATGACTGTATGACACTGGGTGGGAGGAGGTGTAGTCCAGGTAGTTGTTAGAGTCATGGCTTATAGTAAACATCCGTCTGGAAACAGGGAGGTTCGGGGGTGGGGTGGTGGGGAGGCGCGTTGGTGGCAGGTGTCCGAGATGGACCAAGTGAATTTGAGGGTGGGTTGGAAGTTGTGGGCAATGTTAATGAACTGTTCCTGTTCAGCATGTGGGTGCAGGACGCTGTACCAATGCAGTCATCAATGTAATGGCAGAAGAGTTGGGGTACAGTGCCTGATTAGGTATGGATGAGGTGTGGTGAACTAAGAGGCAAGAGTAGCTGGGGACCATCCGAGTGCCCATGGCCACGAGAGGAACCTGTTTTCCTTAGCAGAGAGTTCAAAATCCAGGGGTCTTAGATTCAAGTTAAGTGACAGGAGGACTAGAAGGGCTCTGTGGAAAAGTTTTTTTACATGGAGGGCCTAAATTGGTGGAGGCAGAGACCTAAACACTGAAAAGTACCTAGATCTGCACCTTAAGTGCTGAAAGCTGCAAGGCTATGGGCCGTTTGTAGGAAGATGGAATTGAAAAGGGTATCTTACGTCTTTGGATCATGTTATAGACTAGGCCAGACCACTCAAAACATTCTTAAGTAGGCAGCCCAGACCCATAACTTTGCAATTTGTTTTGGTAAGTGTACAGTGAAAATTACACTGGAGTAAGTTAACTAGGTTGACTACTAGATTTTAAAACAGACAAAACGTTATTCACAAAATCACACAATGAAACAGAAAGAGCAGAATAAAGAACCCCTACAGAACTCAGTCTAGCCAAACTAGACAAAACACAAACTAGACTGCACAAAACATTATATAGGACAAACAGGAAGACAGCTAACAATCCGCATACATGAACACCAACTAGCCACGAAACGACACGACCAGCTATCCCTAGTAGCCACACACTCAGACAACAAGCAACATGAATTCGACTGGGAAAACACTACTATCATAGGGCAAGCCAGACAGAGAACAGCCAGGGAATTCCTAGAGGCATGGCATTCATCCACAAATTCCATCAACAGACACATCGACCTGGACCCAATATACCAATCACTACAGCGGACAGCTGAAACTGACACCCGGAAGCGGCAAGGACAGACCACTATAAATGCCGGAAGAAACAGCAAAGAAGCGCTTCGCAGGAGGCTCCAGAGCACTGATGATGTCTCCTAGCCAGGGGACGAAACGTTTGCAACAAAAACTTCCAGCTCGGCGAACAGAACCACTAAAACTAGACTTAATTTTGTTGTTCCGAATGTAGTCCCAATAAGCAAACTCCCTTTAAAAACCAGTATAAATGAAGCTAAAAATCACTTAAGACTAGGTTATAGTCTAACAGGTTTATTTGGAAGCACTAACTTTCGGAGCGCTGCTCCTTCATCAGGTGGTTGTGGAGAATAAGATTGCAAGACACAGAATTTCTAGCAAAGGTTTACAGTGTGATGTAACTGAAATTATATATTGGAAAATATGTGGATCGTTTGTTAAGTCTCTCATCTTTTAGAATGACCATGTTGGTTTCAGTTCTTTCATAGTTAATTGCAAAACATTTTTTAAGTTACATTCTCAAGTGAACTTTAACAATTGGTGTCATGTTGGCCCAGATAATGTATTGAAGGTGTGAGTTTCCTGTGTGAGTTTGTCTGTGCCACAATGGTCAGACAAGTTCTAATCTAAAAAAAAGAGTTACAGAATCTGACATGGATTCGTGCAGTTTTAGAGCAAAATAAAATGTAATTCTGCAAGTACAAATTCACCCCACAAACTTATATATGTGTGTGTGTGTGTGTGTGTGTGTGTGCACGTGGGTGTGTGTGGTGTATGTTTATGAGTGCCTGTTAGAGAATGTGTGAGCATGAGTGGAAAGGGGCATAAGTCTGTGAGAGGGTGTATGTGGGAGTGTATGTGTGAATGTATGAGAGAAGGGCTGGTGAGTGTGTGTGTATGTAGGAGTGTGTGTGTAGGAGTGTGTGTATCTGTGTGTGTGTGTGGGGAGTGTCTGTCTGTGTATCTGTCTGTCTGTGTATGCTTGTTTGTCTGTCTGTCTGTGTGTGTGTGTCTGTCTGAGTGTGTGTGTGTATAGTACAATGGAGTCACCTGTAGTGTGACATGAACCCAAGGTCCTGGTTGAGGCTGTCTCCTATACACACAGACAGACAGACACACAAACACACAGACCGACGGACACACACACAAACACACAGACACACACACACTCTCACGCAGCTCCTCTCTCATACGTTCACCCATACACTCCCACATACACCCTCTCACAGACTTATACTCCTTTGCACTCACACTCATACATATACACACTCTCTCACAGACACTCATAACCTGCACCCCCCCCCCCAACACACCCACATGTACACGTACACATGAGTTTGTGGGGTGAATTTGTACTTGCAGAATTACATTTTACTTTGCTCTAAAACTGCATGAATCCATGTAAGATTCTGTAAATCCATTTTTTAGATTAAAATCAGTCTGACCATGGTGGCACAGACAACCTCATACAGGGAAACTCACACCTTCAATACATTATCTGGGCCAACATGACACCAATTGTTAAAGTTCACTTGAGAATGTAACTTTTAAAAAATGTTTTGCGATTTACATATGAAAGAACTGAAACCAAAATGGTCATTCTAAAAGATGAGAGACTTAACCAACAATCCACGTCTTTTTCAATATATAATTTCAGTTACATCAAACTGTAATCTTTTGCTAGAAATTCTGTGTCTTATGATCTTATTCTCCACAACCAACTGATGAAGGAGCAGCACTCTGAAAGCTAGTGCTTCCAAATAAACCTGTTGGACTATAACCTGATGTTGTGTGATTTTTGACTTTGTACACCCCAGTCCAAACCAGCGTCTCCAAAGTATAAATGAAACGCCTGCTTACAGGCTGAAGTTGAAGGACAAAAAGAGAGAGAGAAAGTTTTCACACAGCTCATTGTTGAACTCCTCACCAGTTCAATGTTGAACTAAACTGCTCAGCTAGAGTGCTGTCCACTCCCCTTTCATTATACAGGCCACTTTTAAAACGTGACTACTTTAGCTTGAAGTCTCGTTTGTTTACATATAAACAAAAGGCCTTTCAAAATCCTTTCATCTCTGTACCAAAACAGGCTGATCAGAGGCCGGCCTTGTTTATTACCCTCTGAAAAACATCAAGGACAGAGTATCCTTGAGCCAAGGAAGAGCTTTTAGAAAAAAGAAAGGTCTAGCTTTGTGACAGTCAGCATGGACCCAATTGCCTGGATGGAACCCTTCTGTGTTGTATCATTTTTATGGTTCTATTATCTCTGGTGATCTTGGCCCTAATCTGATCATAGACCAGCTGATAGTTCCCGCTTCTCATAAATCATAGAAATTTACAGAAGACCATCAGCCAGTTACACACTACAATTACCTAACATTGCATGTATGCACTATCAGCTCTGTTGTGTTAGGTACATAGATCTGCAGTATGATACTAGAAAAATTCTGACTACACTTTTGTTGAAGAAATTGCCAGCATTTCAGGCTTTACCTGACCACAAGGCAATTAAAAATAGAGCACAGAAGAACAAGAAACCACATGCAAATAATGAGCAAGTAACATAGCCGTTTTGTACATGTTTCCATGATGAAAATTCTATCGAAAATCTGATGTGGTTTTAAGATATGTGTGAGTAAGTCATCATTGTCTTGCATGATGAATCTATAAGAAGCTACAGTTTGTCCAAAGACCACACTTGCAATGTCAACTGACTCCTAGTAGGAACGTACTATCTCTTGTAGATAACATATGAGAATAAACGAATAATGACCATAGCTATATTCATGGGCCAACTTCTTTGGCCAGACCCCAATTTAAAGAATACAGTCTATACATTAGACGTTTTTCTTAATCTTAAGGTATTTTCAAAATAGGTGGCTTTGCCTGTTTAATAAATGCTGACAATTACTTGCTCCTTGGGTTTAATGAGGACTGGTCCTACATTGCCCATTAGTTGTATAACAGCAACTGTTATACAGGGACTATGCCTATGTGATGTAACGATGAGAGAGATAGATAGCGAGATCCAAGAGTAGCAAAAGATCCAATCGTTGTGGTCCACATTAATGCCAATAGTAAAGGTAGAACAAGGAAAGAGATTCTTCTGAGGAAATACAAGTAGCTAGATGCTAAAATAAAAGCAGAACCACATCTCTGGATGAGTTATTTGGGGCAGAGTCAGTAAGATTGAAGAGGTAAATGCATGGCTCGAACATTAGTACGGGATAATTCATACGATATTGGCACCATACTACCGAAAGTGGGAGCTTTGCCATTGGCTTCACTTGAATCATGCTGGGATAAGCATCCTGATGGATTGCATAACCAAGGCTGTAGCTAGATCTTTAAACTAAACAATGGGGGTCCAGCTGGGATAGGGGTGGAGGGTTCGGTTGCATTGAAAGTTTTAAAAATCCAAGTGTAAGGAGTGGGTTGGTGTTTAGATTAGTGATGAGGCTGACTGTAACTGGATAAAAAAAGGAGGGTCAGAGCATATGAACTTGAAATTGCACCAAGGAATTGTACAAGCGTAGAAAAAAAAATGATAATAGGACAATTTTAAAGGCTTTGTGTCTGAATCCATATTGCTTTTGGAATAAAATTATTGAGTAATAGTGCAAATAGTGACAAATGAGGATGATTTGGTGGCAATTACTCAGTTGTGGTTACAGAGAGACCAGATCTGGGAGTTCAATATCCAAGAGTACTCAGTGTTTTGGAAGGATAGTCAGAAAGCAAAAGATGGAGATATAGCGTTGTTAGAAAAGGATAATAAGTGTTGTGGGGAAAAATGATTTTGGCACTGAAAATCAAGATGTAGAATCAGTCTGGATAGAAATAAGAACAACAAGGGAAAGAAGTAGGAGTAATCTATAAGTTCTCTAACAGTAGTTTCACAATATAAACCAAAAAATACAAAGGGCTTGTAAGAAAGGTACGACAATAATCATGAGTGATTTCAATATTCATACATTAGACGTTTTTCTTAATCTTAAGGTATTTTCAAGATAAACTGATCAAATTTACAGGGGTGGCCTTGATGGGGAGTTCAGAAACTGTGTTAAGACTATATTTCTTGGAGCAATATATGGAGGAGTCATCCTGGGGAACATACTATTTTGGATTTAAAATTGTGTAATGAAATAGGATTAATGAATGGTCTTATAGGAAAGGACGCTCTTGGGAAGAGTGATCATAGTATGCTGGAATTTCAAATTCACTTCAAGGCCTAGAAACTTCAGTCCTTTATGAGTATTCTGGTGTTAAGTAAGAGCAATTGCATAGACAGAAGGGTTGATTTGGGCCTAGTGGACTTGTCAGAAAGACTAAAAAATAGGACGGTTAATGAATAATTGCAGGCATTTAAGATAATATTCAATTCCTCACAACTAAAATATATTCTACAAAAGAAGAAACATTGTAAGGGGGCAAAATTGCTAGGAAAGTAAATTAAAGATAACAGAGACAAAAACTAATGCATACCATATTACAAAGGTCAGTGGCAGGGTGAAGAACTAGGAAACTTTTAAAAACCAACAAAGGGTTATTAAAAAAGTAATAATAAGAGCAAAGGTAAGTTATGAAAGAAAACTAGTGCAAAGAATAAAATTGGACAGCAAAAGCTTCTATAAATATACAAAAAGGAAAAGAGTAGTTGAAGTAAATGTTGCTCCTTGAGAAAACTTGGAGCTACAATGTTGTGGCCATTACAGAGACTTGGATATCACAGGGGTAGGAATGGTTGTTAGATATTCCAGGGTTTTGATGCTCCAAAAAGAATAGGGATGGAGGTAAAAGAGGTGGGGAATGGCATTGTTAATTAGGGATTGTATCATAGCTACTGAAAGGAATGTCATCGAGGAGGGTTTGCCTACTGAGTCATAATGGGTGGAAGTCAGAAACAAGAAAGGAGCAGTCAATTTATTGGGAGTTTTCTATCGACTCCCCCAGTAGCAACAGTGACACAGTGGAGCAGTTTGGGAGGCAGATTTTGGAAATGTGCAGAATTAACAGAGTGACTTCATCTTCACTGATATTGATTGGAACCTCCTTAGCGCAAATAGTTTGGATGGTGCAGATTTTGTCAGTTGTGTCTAGGAAGGATTCCTGACTCAACATGTAGATAGGCCGACCAGAGCAGAGGCCATTTTGGTGATTGTGTTCACAATTCCCTGACCTTTACCATAGTCATAGAAGGGATAGGACCAGACAGTATGGGAAAGTATTTATTTGGGGGAGGTGGAATTAAAATGCTATTAGGCAGGAAGAGGGGCATCTAAATTGGGAACAGGTAAATGCACAGTGGAAATGGAGAGGTTGTTTCAGGAGCACTTTCAGTGAGTGCTAAATAGGTTTGTCTCACTGAGGCAAGGAAGGAAGGCATAAAGGGTGAAGGAACCTTGGATGATAAGAGATGTGGAAGATATAGCCAAGAGGAAGAAGGAAGCTTACTGAAGGTTGAGGGAGCAAGGATCAGACAGGGCTCTAGAGGGTGGCAAGGTAGCCAGGAAGGAACTGAACAATGGACTTAGGAGAGCTAGAAGGGGGCATGTAAAACCTTTGGTGGGTAGGATTAAGGAAAATCCCAAGGCGTTCTACTTATGAGAGGATCAACAGGATGGCCAGAGTGAGGGTTAGGCCGATCAGGGATAGTGAAGGAAACTTGTGCCTGGAGTCAGAGGATGTTGGGGACATCACTAATGAATATTCAGAATTCACTAGTGAGAGGGACTTTGTCATTTGTGAGGACAGCGTGAAACAGGCTGATATGTGTTGGAAATTTGAAAAACATGGGGATAGATAAGTCCCCTGGGCCAGATGGTCATTTATGGGAAGTGACAGAAGAGACTGCTATGCCTTTAGCAACAATTTTTTTTTAGATTAGATTACTTACAGTGTGGAAACAGGCCCTTCGGCCCAACAAGTCCACACCGACCCGCCGAAGCGCAACCCACCCATACCCCTACATTTTACCCCCTACCTAACACTACGGGCAATTTAGCATGGCCAATTCACCTGACCCGCACATCTTTGGACTGTGGGAGGAAACCAGAGGAAACCCATCCTCACTGTCCAGATGATTGGAGGGTGGCAAATGTTATTCTCTTATTCAAGAAAGGGAATAGGGATTACCCTGGGAATTACAGACCAGTCAGTTCGTTGATGGTGGGCAAATTATCGGAGAGGGTTCTGAGAGACAAGATTTATGATTATTTGGAATAGCATAGTTTGATGAGAGATAGCCTGGCTTTGTGAGGGGTAAGTACTGCCTCACAAACTTTGTTGAATTCTTTGAGGATGTGACAAAATACATTGATGAAAGTAGAGCAATGGATGTGGTGTATATGGATTGCAGCAAAGAAGGATGAGAGGTAATTTTCAGAGGTGTACAAGATGATGTGAGGCATAGATAGAGTGGATAGCCAGAGACTTTTTCCCAGGGCGGAAATGGCTATTACAAGGAGGCATAATTTTAAGATGATTAGAGGAAGGTTTAGGGGAGATGTCAGAGGTAGGATCTTCACACAGAGTGGCAAGTGCGTGGAATGCACTGCCAGCAATGGTAGTAGAGTCATTTAAGCGACTCTTGGATAGGCACGTGGATGGTAGTAAAATGAAGGGTATGTAGTAAGAATAAGATAAAAGGTTGGCACAACATCAGGGGCCAAAGGGCTTGTACTGTGCTGTACTCTTCTATGTTCTAAGACAAGACTAGGGAGTTCATAATGGGGAACACAGAAATGACAGAGACGTTAAATTAATATTTTGCCTCAGTTTTCATGGTAGAGAACACTGAAAACATCCCAATAGGATCAAGTAATGCAAAAGTTGTAGAAAAGAAGCAACTTACAACAATTGTTGTCACTAGGGAAAAAGTACTGAGCAAATTATTGATATTAACGGCAGACAAGTCCTCAAACCCTGGTGGCCTACATACTAAAGTTTTAAAGAAAGTGGCAGCCAAGACAGTGAATGCTTTGGTATAATTTTCCAAAATTCCTCGGATTCTGTTAAGGTTCCAGAGGATTGAAAAAATGTTAATATAATGCCCTTATCTAAAAATGGATGGAGGCAGAATGTGGGACACTAAAACCAGTTAGTTTAACATCTGATTTTGGGAAGTTTTTGAAATCCATTTGTGGTAATATATCAGTTTGGATAGAGGATTGGTTAACCAACAAAAAGCAGAGAGTTGGGTTAAATGGGTCTTTATCTGATTGGCAAGCTGTAACTAGTGGGTACCACATGGTTCAGTCCTCAGACTACAACTATTTACAATATATCTCAATGATTTGAATGTAGAGATACAGTGTGTGGCCAAATTTGCAGATGGCATTAAAATAGGTATAAAAGTAAGTTGCAATGAAGAAAGAAGAAATTTACAGATGGACATTGGTAGGTTAGATAAATTGTCAAAACTTGACAAATGACTTTTAAGTGGATAAGTGTGAGATATCCATTTTGGTCAAAGAATAAAAATGCAACTTAGTATGTAAATGGAAAGAAACTTCAAAATGCTTCAGTGCACAAGGATGTGGGTGTCCTTGTGTATGAATCACAGAAAGCTAGAATGCAGGTACAGCAGTTAGTGAGAGCAAATGGAATTTTGGCATTTATTGTCAAAAAAATGGAATATGAAAGTAGAGAACTGTTGTTGCAACTGTACAATGCATTGGTTAGACCACATCTGGAGTACTGCAGACAGTTTAGGTCGCCTTACTTGAGGAAAGATGTAATTCCATTGCAGACAGTTCAGAGAAGGTTCACTAGATTAATTTCAGAGACTAAAGGTTTGTTTTATGAAAAGAGATTGAGCAATTTAAGCCTTTCCTTGCTAGAGTTCAGAAGATGAGAGGAGATTGAACTGCGGTGCATAAGATGCTAAAGGGGATTGACAAAGTAGTCAGAGTGGCTGTTTCTTCTTGTAGAGCAATCTAAAACAAGTGCCCATAGTTTTAGGCTAAATGGCAGACATAAGCAGAATTGAGGAGGAATTACTTCTCTCAAAGAATGGTGAATCTGTGGAATTCATCACTCCAGAGTGCAGTACACATGGACATTGAATAAAATTGAAGGAGGATATCAACAGATTTTGAATTAGTAATAGGTTAAAAGGTTATGGGGAGTGGGCAGGGAAGTGGAATTGAGGCCAAGATAAGAACACCGATGATTGTATTGAATAGTAGATGTTTGAGAAGTTGAATTGCCTACTCCTGGTTATGTCTTTCTATTTCTAGCGTTGGAATTTAGGAACGTGAATAGCTCCTCAGGTCCAGAAGTACCATTTAATTAGGTTATAACTGACCTGCATCTTGACTCTATTTTCTTTAACCTTCCTGTGGCTCCACACCCCTTAATAACTCAATAAAAATAAATACCATTCTCAGTCTTGAAAGCACTGATGTGTGGAAAACCAGCCGGTTTAAGACAGTAGGCTTGATTCCCTATATTTCCTGAAGAAGGGCTCATGCCCAAAACGTCGATTCTCCTGCTCTTTGGATGCTGCCTGACCTGCTGCGCTTTTCCAGCAACACATTTTTCAGCTCTGATCTCCAGCATCTGCAGACCTCACTTTCTACTTGATTCCCTATATCCAGTGCAATTGGGCACAAACCCAGGAGAATTTCCTCTTTTATCTGAGCTCAATTAGTCTATTGCCCTGTAAATGTTTTGATGTTCCTTACATATGTACAATTCATATGTACAAAACATAAACTGAGACTGTCATAGTGTTAAAGGCTTCGATTGGGAGGAATTTGTTCGGTGTGTACAAGAAAACTTTCTTGTTCAATATGTGGATGTCCCCAATAGACAAGGAGCAATACTTGACCTTCTGTTGGGAAATAACAGTGACTGAGGTGTCAGTGGGGGATCCACTTTGGGCAAGTTATCATAACTCTGTTAGTTTTAAAATAGTTTTGGAAAAGGATAGTACTGATCAAAATGTTAAAGTTCTAAATTGGAGTAAGGCTAGTTTTAATGGTATTAGACAGTAACTTTCAAAAGTTGATTGGGGAGGCTATTTGCAGGTAAAAGGACTGTTGGGAAGTGGGAGGCCTTTAAAAATGAAATAATAAAACAAAAAAGGACATGAGATAGCTTTGGTAAATAAAGTTAAGGAGAATCCAAAGAGATTCTATAAGTACATTAAAGGCAAAATAGTAACTATGGAGAGAATAGAGCCCCTTAAAGATCAATTTGGCTGTCTAAGCGTGGAACCACAGGGGCTGGGTGAGATATTAAACAAATATTTCACATTGGTATTTACTGTGGAGAAGGATATGGAAGCTAGGGAACTTGGGGAAATAAATCATGATGCCCTGAAAATAGTTCATCAAGAGGAGATGCTGGGGATCTTAAAATGCATAAAGGTAGAAAAGGCTCCAGGACTTAATTGGGTGTTTCCCAGGACCATGTGGGAAGTTATGAAGAGACTTCTGGGCCCCTTGCTGATATATTTGTATCATGAACAGCAATGGGTGAGGTGCCTGAAGACTGGCGGTTGGTTAATGTGGTGCCATTATTTAAGAAAGGCTGTATGAAAAGCCAGGGAAGTATAGACTGGTGAGCCTTAGTCAATGGTGGGTAAGTTGTTGGAGGGGGTTCTGAGGGACAGGATTTACATGCATTTGGAAAGGCAAGGACTGATCAGGGATAATCAACATGGCATTGTGAGTGGGAAATTGTGTCGCACTAACAACTGTGTTTTTTGAAAAGGTGACAAAGAAAATTGCTGAAGGAAGAGCAGTAGACATTGTCTATACAGACTTCAGCACTTTTGCATGGTAGACTGGTTGGTACATTTAGATTACTTGGGATCTGGGGGGAACTAGCCTATTGGATTCAAACTTGCCTTGAAGGGAGGAGACAGAGGGTGATGGTAGGGGCTTGCTTTTCAGACTGAAGGCCTATGACCATCAGTGTGCTGCAATGATCGGTGCTGGGTACACTCTTTTCATCATTTCTATGAGTAATTTGGATGTGAATATAGGAGTTTAAGTTAGTAAGTTTGCAGATGACACCAAAAATGATGGTTCACTGGACAACAAAAGAGATTATTGCAGAGTACAATGGGACCTTGATCAGATGGGCTAATGAGCTGAGAAGTGGCAGATTAAGTTTAATTTAATAAATTTGAGATATTGTATTTTGGTAAGGCAAACCAGGGCAGGATTTACACAGTTCATAGTAGGGCCCTGGGGAGTGTTGCCAAATAAAGAAAGCAAAGGCTGCAGATGCATATTTCCTGAGAAGTGGAGTTGCAGGTAGATAGTGTGGTGAAAAAGGCAATTGGCATGCCTGTTGCTTATTGGTTAGAGCATTGAGCATAGGAATTGGGATGTCATGTTGCATCTGCACAGAACATTGGTGAAGCTGCGTACAATTCTGGTCATTCTTCTACAGGAAGGATGTTGTTAAACTTGAGAGATTTACAAGGATGTTTCCAGAACTGGAGGGTCTGAGTTATAGGAAAAGGCTGCATAGGCTGGGGCTTTTTACCCTGGAGGTTGGAAGCTGAGGGACGAACCTACAGATATTTATAAATCATGAGGGGCATGAATATGGTGAATAGCCAAGGTCTTTTTCCTAGGACGGGGAGTGCAAAACTGGAAGGCATGGGTTTAAGATTGGGGTGAAAGAGTTAAAAAGGACCTGAGGGTTAACATTTTCACGCAGAAGGTGGTGCATGAGCTGCCAGGGAAAGTGGTGGGGGCTGGTACAATTACAACATTTAAAGGGTATCTGGTTGGCTGTATGAATAGCAAGGGTTTAGATGATATGGGCCAAATGCCAACAAATGGGACTAGGTCAAATTAGGATGTCTGGTCAGCGCAGACGAGTTGGACCATAGGTTCTGTTTCTGCACTGTATGATTACAATTAATATCATATCAACATGCTACCATTGTTGTGTCAAATAAGAAATTACTGCTAATGTGCAACAGTTTAATTATCAAGGGCATGTTAATATTAAGGTTCTCAATGTTCAGATCCCTTTAGTCTCATCCTTCCTTATTCATCCAGCCTTATAACTATGATTCCTACATAGCAACTTGAAAATTTCCACATAGGATTGCAGATGTCAGCCCTTTTAAGTTATCACATATGTGTGGCAATGCACTTAAACATATTACCACCCACTTCAAAAGAAAATTAAAGGGTAACACTTGTAATCCACCAAAATCACTGTACTACAATAGAGTGATTTTCATTTTCATCAACTTGATTTTCATCAACTTGCTGTGTGGTCATAGCTTCAGCTGCCTAGGTGTTATAATCCAGAATTATTTCCTTTAAACCTTTCCTTCTGCTCTCAATCTCACTTTCAATTTATAAGATGATCTTTAAAGCCTCTCTCTTTGACTGAACTTTTGGACACCGATATGAGTATTTCATTCAGTGCCTCAGTAACAAATTTTGGGGCATTTTCCTACATTAAATATGCTATATAATTGCAAAGTTGTTATTGTTGTTCAGTTTTTGTGATGGGTCCGAAACCTTAATTGTTTTCTTTCGCATTTCCGCTTCCTTTACTTCAATGTTTAGTTTTCCTTTTCTCGTATTATCTGTACTATCCGATTCCTACAATAGTATTGCTCCTGATTAGTGAAAAAGAAGGTTGTTTTGTAACAATGGAGGTATTCAAAAAGTCTAATAGGTCTTCAATCTGTGTGCTTCCTTGAAAATATTTCTACTAATTTTGTTTTTCTATACAGCTAATTAGGTAGTGACTTTATACAAAACTGCATCGTGAAAGTTAATAGAAGTGAAACATATAAAAGGGGCTAGCTGAACTTCACCAGAGGCTCACTGATGATGTTACCTAGTATGGTGACGAAATGTCTAAAAATGAACCTTTCAGCTCTGTGAGCAAATTTACATCCATATAAAAGGGGCTTTCATTTCATTATTAATGGTTTTACTCTATCACATAAAGTCCATATTTACTCAGCGCATCTCAATGAACTATTGCAGTAGATACTGGTTTCAAAATCACTTGCAAATATCAAACATTTCTTCATCTATTTGGTCTACCTTCCTCACCTATTCAGTATATCTTTTGAATCACTGTGTGCACAGCATTTCAGTTCAACTTTGCATTTTTTGACAAACAGGTGTGATTACCAAAGCTAGTTAAATTCTGTCAAATGTAAAGAGAAAAGCAACAAGTCAAGGTCTTAACAGAACAAATTTTGAAAGAATAATTATGATCTTTTCATGGTGTGAAATATATTTTTAACTCGTAAGTAAATCGATGGGTATCAGAGAAAGGCAGAACAGTGGAGTTGGAAATTGTCAGATCAGCCATGATCTCATTGAATGGTGGAGCAGATTGGTGGGCTAAATGGTGACTTCTAATCCTGCATTTTATGGTCATTCTTTAATAGAACAACATGTTCCGTATTCACATTTTACAATTCCAAGGCATTTTTCTTCACACAAGCATAAGGGTCTACGTGTGAAATTATTAAACCCCCATGGGAGAATGGAAAAGCAGGGCATTTTTAAAAGATGAGCAAATACAGGGATTTAGGTCTTTGTAGGTGTTTTTAATTAACCTATTTAGATATGTTATGACATATGTTTATGATAGGTGAAGCTTAAATCCAGGCCTTCTAGCTCAGAGGTAGGGACACCCAGGCCCAACAGGCATTTGGGAGATCCTTGTACAGTAATAACAGCAAGCTATTAGTTCAGCAGGTCAGCAAGCAATTAGCAAAGCAAATACCATGTGAGCCTTGAACGCAAGGTGGTTAGAGTATAAGGCAGTTTTACTGTTCATTCTTTCGTGATGGTTATCATCTCCTGGTACTACTTGGTTGTCTGTGATCGTGGAGTCCCCCTGCTTATTGCAGGGAAAGGGTTGACACTTGTTGATCCTCATGTGTTCCAGCCAACAGTTACAATCGCCAGTTTGTGCGAAACAAGAGCTCTTTATAAATTAAACCAGCAGTGGTGACACTGAGTCACTGGACAGGAAAACATAAAATAATTATTGCAAGTGCAAACAGAATAAACCAAACAGCCTAATTAAATTAAAATGATTAATAAAGTGACAGGAATTAGAAATGGTCTCTGACACTCAATCCCCCAGTGCCCTTTAGTTGGGAAATCTAATCGGCACTGATCCAAACATTGTGAAGGAGTAAAATCAAAAGTAATCCTTTTGTCCCATCACACTACTTAGCAAAGGCAAGAATTCCAACACCGTGACTGGCACTATTGGCATTCTAGCAACACTAAAAATAACAGGGGTGAAGGGTAAATTCACATCCAAAGGTCACCAAAACATTTGAGAAAATTCAGTCACAGGGTGATCAAGCAGGAAGATGTCTTTGTAAACAAAGTGGACAGACTCTCTAAGGAACTGCTGCTCCAGTCTTTGGCTAGTTCTCTCTGGGCCATTTGCTGTAAAGAACTCAAGAGAGAAAGCAGGCTGTAATCATAGCAGCAATGAAAAGATAATAGGCAGCAGGCAGCAAGGCCAGAATAAACAGGAAGGGAAGCAATGTAGCCAGAGAAGGTAGAACAAATCCTAGGATGTGAGATTGGCAAGGATAAGAGCCTGTAGGAACAAGGTCAACAAGGCCAGGACTCAACATTGGAGGCTACAGCCCAGCAAACAAGACTGGTGAGGATCAGGGCCACCAAGAACAAGGTTAGTGAGGTTGGGGCCTGACCAAAGAGCTTGGTGAGGAAAAGGGCCACCAGTAGCAAGGTGGGGTATCAATGAGTGAGGGTGATGGGGATGAGATCCACTGGGGGTAAGGTTGATGCCCAGCGAACAAAGTTAGTGAAGATGAAAGTGACTGGGAGTAAGGCTGGCAAAGACAGGGACTGAGGTGAGATAGAGCTATATATCATCTTGGAACTGTATTGCTATTCTTTCACCATTGCTGCATCAACTTTCTGGAACTCTTTCCTGAACAGCATTACGGATACACCTACACGATATAACCTGCAGTAGCTTAAAAGTCATCTCAACAGTTTCCTCTCAAAGGCAATTAGAGATGAGTAGTAAATGCTGGCTTAACATTTGCACCCAATTTTCATTCAAATTATAAATGTAACGGTTTGGGGAGAGAGGGGCTGCAAAGGAGGCAGCAAAGCTGACATTGGGATTTCACATGGGGAGGGGGGGTGTTGGTGAGCTGATATGGGTAGCCAAATGGAGATAGGTACGGCTAACCTGAGTGCGAGGTGCAAAAAGTCAAAGGGGTAGCACAGCCAGAGAGAGGTGTGGCAAAGGGAGAAAGGGCTGCAAAGTGATGAAAGCATCTGTTAAGCATGATATTAATGTTTGTGAAGGAACTAGGAAAACTGAGGTAATTCATTTCTCTTGCAAATGAATGTGGAGTCTCTAGTTTAAGACTGCAGGAGTTTTGTAGTTTGTTTATATTCACTTGAGGGTCATCAGTGCTGCCAGTCCACCAGCATTTATTGCCCATCCCTGGTTGCCCTTAGCAAGAAGGTGGTGAGTTAACCTTTTGAACCTCTGGAGTCCCAGTGCTGAAGGTTGAGCCATTAGGAAGGGAATTTGAGGATTTTGGCCCAGAAGGATGGTGAGACGCTTGGAGGGGAATCTTCAAGTGATAGTATTCCCATATATCCCTGCCCTTGTTCTTTTAGATGATTGTGGTTGTGGGTTTAGAAGGTGCACTATCAGGGGTTTTGATCATTTTTGCAGTACAACTTGTAGACCGAATGCACTGCTGCTGCTAAGTGTTATGGTGGAATAACTGAATATATGTGGATGTGGTGCCAATCAAGTGGACTGTTTTGTGTTTGATGGTATCAAGCTTCTCAAGTGTTGTTGGAGCTGCACATATCCAATTAGATTAGATTAAATTACTTAGTGTGGAAACAGGCCCTTTGACCCAACAAGTCCACACCAACCCTCTGAAGAGCAACCCACCCAGACCCATTCCCCTACATTTACTTCTTCACCGGACACTATGGCAATTTAGCATGGCCAATTCACCTCATCTGTACATCTTTGGACTGTGGGAGGAAACCAGAGCACCCGGAGGAAACCCACACAGACATGGGGAGAACGTGCAAACTCCACACAGACAGTTGCCCAAGGTGGGAATTGAACCCGGTCTCTGGCGCTGTGAGGTTTTGTAAACCTCTATAAGGTCACCCCCCAGCTCCTCTGATGCTCCAGGGAAAGCAGCCATGGAACACACAAATTTTATCCTTCCCAAGACCTTGGAGAAAAATTAAATACTCTTTGTTGATAGGTATGTCAGGAATGAAAGAATGACTAGGGTAGGAATAGGTCCAGTCAAGGATAGTAATGGGAAGTTGTGCGTGGAGGCTGAAGAGATTGGAGAGACACTGAATGAATACTTTTTGTCAGTATTCACTCAGGAACAGGACATTGTTGCCGATGTGAATATTGAGTCACAATTAATTAGAATGGATGGCTTTGAGGTATGTAGGGAAGGGACATTCTGGAAAGGGTGAAAATAGATAAGTCCCCTGGGTCTGATGGCATTTATCCTAGGATTCTCTGGGAAGCAAGGGAGGAGATTACAGAGCCATTGGCCTATATTTTTTAGAATAGTGCCAGAAGACTGGAGGATAGCAAATGTGGTTCCCTTGTTCAAGGTGGGGAGTAGGGATAACCCTAGTAACTATAGGCCGGTGAGTCTCACTTCTGTTGTGGGCAAAGTCTTAGAGAGAATTGTAAGGGATAGGATTTATGAACATCTGGATAGGAATAATGTGATCAAGAATAGTCAGCATGGTTTTGTGAAGGGCAGGTCGTACCTCACAAACCTTAATGAATTCTTTGAGAAGGTGACTAAGGAGGTGGACGAGGGTAAAGCGGTAGATGTGGTGTATATGGATTTTAGTAAGGCATTTGATAAGGTTCCCCATGGTAGGCTACTGCAAAAAATACGGAGGTATGGCATTGAGGGTGCGTTAGATGTTTGGATTAGGAATTGGCTGGCTGGAAGAAGACAGAGGGTAGCAGTTGATGGTAAAGTTTTATCTTGGAGTGCAGTTACTAGCGGTGTTCCACAAGGATCTGTTTTGGGACCATTGCTGTTTGTCATTTTTATAAATGACCTGGAGGAGGGGCTAGAAGGTTGGGTGAGCAAGTTTGCGAATGATACGAAAGTCGGTGGAGTTGTTGACAGTGAGGAAGGATGTGGCAGGTTACAGCGGGATATCGATAAGCTGCAGAGCTGGGCAGAAAGATGGCAAATAGAGTTCAATGTAGGTAAGTGTGAAGTGATTCACTTTGGTGAGAGTAACAAGAAGATGGAGTACTGGGCTAATGGTAGGATACTAGGTATTGTGGATGAGCAGAGGGATCTTGGTGTCCATGTACACAGATCTCTGAAAGTTGCACCCAGGTAAATAGTGCTGTGAAGAAGGCATATGGCGTATTGGCTTTCATTGGTAGAGGAATTGAGTTCTGGAGTCCTGAGGCCATGTTGCAGTTGTATAAGACTCTGGTGTGGCCGCATCTGGAGTATTGTGTGCAATTTTGGTCGCCATACTATAGGAAGGCAGTGCAACAGGTGCAGAGGAGGTTTACCAGGATGTTACCTGGTACGGTAGGAAGATCGTATGAGGAAAGGCTGAGGCACATGGGTCTGTTTTCATTGGAGAAAAGAAGGTTTAGGGGTGACTTGATAGAGGAGTACAAGATGATTAGGGGTTTAGATAGGGTTGACAATGAGAACCTTTTTCCACGTATGGAGTCAGCTATTACGAGGGGGCATAGCTTTAAATTAAGGGGTGGTAGGTATAGGACAGATGTTAGGGGTAGATTCTTTACTCAGCAAGTCGTGAGTTCATGGAATGCCCTGCCAGTAGCAGTGGTGGACTCTCCCTCTTTATGGGCATTTAAACGGGCATTGGATAGGCATATGGAGGATAATGGGCTAGTGTAGGTTAGGTGGGCTTGGGTCGGCACAACATCGAGGGCCGAAGGGCCTGTACTGCGCTGTATTTTTCTATGTTCAATGTTGATCTTCACAGTTATTAGCACATCAATCAGATAACTAGCGACCTGGAACAGATGTTGCAAAATGTTCTCTGTCATTCACTGGAACGGATGATGATATCTCAAAAGAAAGGCAGTCAAGTCTATCGGTTCCATACGGATTGGCTATTTAACTGGCTTCAAAAATTGGGTGACCGTTCTTTAAAATCTCCACAAAGTTGAATGGACCCATCATGGCTATGACTAGTGCTGATCATAGTGCAAACTATTGTGGTTTGATGATAACTTCGCTTTCCAGCCGCTTGATTTGTGCCTCTACTTTTGCATGCAAGGCATATGGCACTGGTCGTGTCAACCTTTTCCACCAAATGGCCTGCTTCCACACTGAAGAGGTTCTGTCAAACCCCAGGAGTCTCTGTTTGACAACACTCCACAGACACTACCATTAAAAGTGTAAGTCTTGCCCTGTATTTCTTACCAAAATGCAGCAGTTTGCATTTATAAAAATGAAACTCCATCGGCCACTCCTTACAAACCACGTTTCCTTAATTCTCATCCAAATTCTTTACATAAATGACAAATTACATTGGACCAGCACCGATCCTTGTATTCGTCAAAGGCCTCCAGGATGAAAACAACCTTCCACTCTTTTAAATCCGATGGTGTATCTGGAAAAAAAAATCAAGATACTGCCTGCCTCAGACACACCCAGAATAGGCACAGCACCGAGAGAAATGCTCTGTTCTTTCAAAACAGAAACTAAAACTGTTTTCACTTTGTGAAACAAAAAAGACACTATTCCTCAGGGGAAAGACAGAAGGAAATAAATAATCAAAACTTGGCTCCCCCGGACACCGCCCCTACCAATCACTCATGGGCAGGGGCTACAGTGAGACAGTGTTTCCACACTGCAAGTAATCTAAAAAAAAATAAAATCAAGCAAATTAAAGAAAACAAACAGTAAATGAACAACTCTGATGAGAAGTCATCTAGACAAAAAATATTAGCTTGCTCTCTCTCATGGATGCTGTCTGACCCGTTGTGATGTCCAGCATTTGCTCTTTACAACTAAATAAATAAATCCTCTCTGCTCTGTCGCAATTGAACACTCCTGGGAAAGGAACAACAATGGTTGAAAATCCAGAGGAAGCACACCTGCTCATTTCAACTAAAATAACTTCTCACACTGATCCCCATTAAAAGTTTCAGGGACAGCAACAGTGCAGGACTAAACTAATAGTCCACTTGGCTCAAAAGTGGGCAGCTTGTCTGCAGTGATGTCCTGCAGCAAGGTAGATTCAGCACATTGCAGAGGTGATGATGCAGCCCTGCTTGACACCAGTTCAAAGGGGCAATGGTTAAGTGTTGAAGCCATTTTTCATTAGAATAGAACCAATTAAGTGGAGAAGATTCCGCCACACTCCTGACGTGTGCGGGAAGGAGTCAGGAAGTGAGTTACTCACTGCAGTATTCAGAGCTTCTGACCTGCTATTGCAGCCATAGTATTTATATGTCTTTCCTGATGAACGTCGAATCTCCTGCTCCTTGGATGCTGCCTGACCTGCTGCGCTTTAACCAGCAACACATTTTCAGCTATTTATATGTCTAGTCCAGTTCAGTTTCTGGTCAATAGTGACCCTCAAGATGTTGACAGAGGGGGAATTAGTGGTTGTAATGTCACTGAATATCATGGGGCAGAGATTAGCTTGTCTCTTATCAGAAATGGTCAGTACCCAGCATTTGTGCAGCACAGATATTATTTGCCATTTGTCAGCCCAAGCTTGGATAATATCCACCTCTTGCTGCATTTGAACATTTGCTGCTTCAGTCTTCGAGGATTTGCAAATTATGCTGAACACTGTGCAATCATGGGCGAACTTCTTTTTTTAATTTCAAAAATATACTTTATTCGTAAAATAATCCTAAAATAATTTGATGGTCTGTACATTTGGTCATGCCATACATATGTCAACATTTACATACACAGCTCAGAATTATCATTGTTATATACAGGTCTGTGCATTTCTCACTCCTATGCCCCTATAGTTAGCTGAGGTGTCAGCAGAGCCCAAATGACTGCATGGGCCCCCTGTTCTTCTTTAGGCAGGCAAATGTTAAACGGTGGTCTTTCCCCACCGCGCCTTGGCGGCAGCTGCCCCAAGCTTCAGCGCGTCCCTCAACATGTAGTCCTGGACCTTGGAATGTGCCAGTCTGCAACACTCAGTCAGAGTCAACTCATTCAGCTGGAAGAATCATGAGCGAACTTCTGACCTTACGATGGAGGGAAGATGAAGCAGCTGAAGATGGTTGGGCCGAGGATACTATCCTGAGGAACTCCTACAGAGATATTTTAGAGTTGAGATGACTGACCTCCAACAAACACAACCACCTTCCTATGTTCCAGACACTTCTCCAACCAGCTTAGAATTTTCCCCCCATTTCCCACTGACTCCAGTTTTGCAACTGGATCTGGAAAGAGAACACGCTGTGTTTATTGGCATGTTTGAGGCTCTCCAGGACTGGTGAGCATGGTATAATGGAGGATAGTCAATATTACCAATAATATGATTTGTGCAATGTCACTGCATTATTATTCATTGTATGTACCCCATCTTAGGGCATGTTCATGCATAGAGTGGTGCATTCATGGAATGTGCTGCCAGAGGAAGTGGTGGAGGCTGGTACAATTATAATGTTTAAAAGGTATCTGGATGGGTATATGAATAGGAAGGGGTTAGATGGATATGGGCCAAATGCTGGCAAATGGGACTAGATTAATGTAGGATATCTGGTCTGCATGGACGAGTTGGACCAAGGGGTCTGTTTTTATGTTGTACATCTCTATGACTCTATGTTCCCATAATCTTTTAATGTTTTGGTTTGGTGGCAATGGCAACTTAGGTAACTGCCTTACAGATAAACTGAAAGGAGCTGAAAGCATTATTTGGAAACGACAATTATAACTGGTAAACTGGCAAAAAGGGCAAGGAATTCCCAATTAGGGCCGCCAGTCTGGAAGATGTGGTTTGTGCAAAAGGCATGATTCAGCAGTTTCAGTGAGAAAAACCATCGCAAACGCAACATAAAATTCGCACTGAACCAAGAGGAGGAGGGGAAAGAGAGGAAGAGAGAGAAATGTGAACGGGAGATTAATCTTCTTGTCGGAAAACTTGAATCTCCTCCTCTTCTGGCAACCAGCTCAGTCTAGTGGCTGAGAGCCCCGAGTGAGCAGCTCTGTGCCCTCTGCTCCGCAAGACAGGGAGTCCTCTCCAGGGAGCGCAACCAGTCTAACTAACCCCCACCCACCCCCGCCTTTTCTCTCGGATCAAGGACATCCCTCTCCCAAACTCTCGCCGGGAAAGGGGGCCATGTGCCCGGGCTCCAGCTCCCCGGGCGACCCGGAGACGGGCTGGTTAAGACAGCGTCTGGGGCAGTGCCCGACGCTCTGAGCCCACTCCGCCTGCAGCCTGGGGGAAGGGGAGATCGAGGGAGGAGGGGGGGAGATCACGCCCCTCTCTATCTCTGTCTCACTCAGCCCCTTCCCCCTCTGATCATGGACTACATCTTCCGCAAGAGGAAACTCCTGAAGACACTGCTGAGCTTGTCGCTGTTCTTCGCCGCCCTGGCTCTCCTCCAGAAACTCAAACTGGGGGATGGCCTGAGCCCGGCCGCGGGGCTGCGGGGGGAGGCCTCCGCCGGCGGAGGAGGAAGAGGAGGTGGCAGGAGGCAGCTCGAGGTGGCGGTGGGGGGCTGGCTGGAGGCCGACAACATCTTCTCCCGGAGCGGAGCTGCCAGTAACGGGAGTGTCGGGGGCGCGGCAGCTCCGGGGGCCGAGGAGGCACAGCTCGGTCCCTCAGGGGGCTTGGCGAATCTCAGCAGCCCGGCTCCGGCCTGGGAGGTAACGGTCACCGAGTGCAGCCCGAACGCCTCAGTGCGGAGCCTGCCCTGGTTCTCGGGGCTGGACAGCCGCTTCCAGCAGTACGTCCTTTACCGGCACTGCCGCTATTTCCCGCTGCTGCTCAACCACCCGGAAAAGTGCCGGCCGTCGCCGGGAGGAGAGCGGGAGTCCGGGTCGCCCCACCTGCTCATCGCCGTCAAGTCGGTCATTGAGCAACACGACCGCCGGGCGGCCGTGAGGAAGACCTGGGGCAGGGAACTCACCGTGGGCGGCCGCAGCATCAGGACCGTCTTCCTGCTGGGCACGCCGGCCGCCGGCAAAGACCGGAGGAACCTGCAGAAGCTTCTGGAATACGAGGACCGTCTGTACGGCGACATCTTGCAGTGGGACTTCATGGACACCTTCTTCAACCTGACCCTCAAGGAGGTCAACTTCCTCAAGTGGTTCGACATCTACTGCCGCGGCACCCGCTTCATCTTCAAGGGCGACGACGACGTCTTCGTCAACACCGAGAACCTTCTGGAATTCCTGGCGTCGCAGAGCGAGGGGCCGCGGTGCGAGAACCTGTTCGCGGGCGACATCATTTCGCGCGCGCTGCCCATCCGCAACCACCAGAGCAAGTACTTCATCCCCAAGCAGCTGCACGACCGGCCGTATCCGCCCTACGCCGGCGGGGGCGGCTTCCTCATGGCGTCGGCCCTGGCCCGCCGGCTGCTCGTGGCCTCGGAGGGCATCGAGCTGTACCCCATCGACGACGTCTACCTGGGCATGTGCCTGCAGAAGGTCGGCGTCAAGCCGCAGCTGCACTACGCCTTCAGGACGTTCGGCATCGTCAAGCGCCGGGTCAGTCCCATGAACAGCGACCCGTGCTTCTACAAAAATCTGGTGGTCATCCACAAACTGAGCCCCGAGGGGTTGCTCCGTATGTGGGACACCGTCCACAACTCGACTCTTGTCTGTGCCAAGAAATTTTTCGTCAATTTGAACGAGTAACCTCGATGCTTTCTCGCGGATCCTGAAGGAGCGAATCATTGAGCCTGTGAAATCTGCTTGATGTTGTGAAGAGAGACCTACTATGAATGACACCGATATTAAACTTAACTGAGCTAAGGTACTTTATAGAATAGACATTTACAAAAAAAAACTGCTGTATTTTAGCACACACTACATTGTTTAAACTCTATGTATAAAGTTGCACTCCCCTCAGCTTTCGTATCTACAGGTGATTCAACTGGAGACCATAATTTCCTTTCTTACACGTTTTTGTGTGTAACGAATTTTTTTGGGGGTAGGAAACATCGAATACGTTTTACAGAATTAAGGTAGTAACTTTTACCCCTTTGTTCCTCCTCTCCTGAAAGTATTTTTATTTGTAGGGATGAAATTTAGCCTGTGATAACATGCTCAAGTGGCTTGTTCATATTTTAGTGATGGGATGTTGAGTAAATGAATGTACTAGTAACTGAACCCAAGAATGCAGAACCTGATAAAGATCAAAAGAGGAAGCCTGGCCTGGGGCGATGAGCCGCGCCTAAATTGACATCGAATAAACTAACGAACTTTAGATACAATAAATAGAAGATGTAACTTTTCTGGTCTGATTCAGCTACCATTGGTTACTTCAGCAATAGAAACAGATGCGGACTTTAGAATGGCATAATAAAGCAGAAATGATAGTACCGTCACAAAAAAATACTGACAGGAGGAAAGAAAAACTAAAATAAAACCTGAATAAATCTATTCTGTGAACTGTTTTTGAGTGACTGCATTAAACTGGGGAAACTCTAATGTGCAAACTATTAGTTTAATTTTTCATTTTCCCACCACCATCTCCCAACCCCTAACTAAATAAAAATGTAGTTTATGAGTTGATCATTGAAGTTAATTTGTGCACAGCTGAAATGCCCGAGATGCCAAACACAAGAATTATGGAGCAATGGGAGCTCTAGTTGTCAGTCTGCTCCACATCCAATTCCAAACCCGAGCTTGGGTTGAAGTTGTTGTTTGAAATGACTAATGCCAGTGTAATTTCTGGGTCATCTAACCTTGATAGGGGGAATTAGGAAATCCAGAATAATGTTTTATTTCAAAATTGGCTGTTTTCAGTAAATGGAACTTGGTGCAACAATCATTTGCATTTAAGAATCTGGTACTTGGTGCTGATATGGACTGCACCTCCTCCAGTAGGCATCGAGAGTATTGATGGTGGGGCTGCCAAGATTTACTGATGAATGATGGATCTGGCCAGGTGGCCTCTACAAACAGTGGTGCTTTTAATCTCTGGCAGAATTTAGGGCAATACTGGGCTCAGCATTGATTCTGCTGCTGATGTATAATCCCAATTAGCCCAGGAATTTCAGGGCTACATAAATCTAATGTAGGTTTTGGTCATATATGTTTACAGTACAATGGATTTAGAGGAAAAAACATGGTGAGAAAGTGAAATAATTTCCTTTTTGTGTACTGATTCATCATTTAAGATACCCCTAGTTATTGATCTGACAGCAAATCAAACTCTTTAATTTCATGATGTAATCATGAATATACAATATATCCTTCCAGATATTAATATATTTGATTAAAAATTAAGATGTGAAGTACTCGAGAGGCTAACATTGCATAAAATGACCCTCTCACCTGATAGTCAGGGCAGCTAATTTCTGCTTAACTTGATTCAGATGCTGCTCAGTGTTCCTAATGAAGGAGCCATGAAATTGCTGAGGTGCATGGTATTGAAAATCCTTGCTGCCAACTCCATTGTACTCCGTGGCTTCCATTCCTCAAGGAAAACCTTATAAAGCATTCCATATTGAGGCATGTGTGCTAGGATGTCAGTAATAGGATTTAACTCCATGATCTCCAGCCCACGGCTGAGGTACCATCTGAATGACAGCTGATTTCAAAATGGCAACTAATATAAGAGAGAAATGGAATATGCAAACGTGACTGGTGTGTATTCGATAGACATGTGTTCCTTGCCTATACGTATATGGTTAGTTTTTAAAATAAGGGTCTTAATATTTAAAACCAATTATGTCTTCTGAAATCCAGATTGTTTTTTGATAAAAGCAATGAAAATAATTTGTATGAAATTTTTCTTTTAGTTGAAGTGACATTTGATATTGGAAATGGTTTGAAAATTTTGCCAAAATAAATAAATTGAAATGTACATTAAAATATAACCAATAAAAAGTTTTAAAGACAATTTTCTTTAACTGTATGCTATATTTCTGCATTTGCATGACAGAAACCAGCAATTAGTACAATGCTGTTTGTAAGTATGACTAGTAATAATGTAGACATTTTCTACTAATGTGGACAATTTAGATTAATTATACTATTATTCGTTCTCTCGACTAAACTTTATCCATTGGTTTCTAGGTAGTCATTTGTGTGGCAGATGTCTAATCTCCCTTAGTAATTAAATATTTATTTCTTGAAAATTGGGATAAAAGTGTACTTGATTGGCTTCTGGTGCATTTTCAATAAAAATCCACAATCCAGGTTCAGTCTCTGGTCAGAAAAATGTGTTGCTGGAAAAGCGCAGCAGGTCAGGCAGCATCCAAGGAGCAGGAAAATCATCATTTCGGGCATAAGCCCTTCTTCACGCTTATGCCCGAAACGTCGATTCTCCTTCTTGGATGCTGCCTGACCTGCTGCGCTTTTCCAGCAACACATTTTTCAGCTCTGATCTCCAGCATCTGCAGTCCTCACTTTCTCTCAGTCTTTGGTCAGACAAGTTGAGGGGGGCCAGATGAGAGTGGAAAACAATTGGTTTGTGTTCTTAATGTGAATTGTTGTTTAGTGATCTCCTGCTGTGGGAAGTGCGTGTGGAACAGTACAAAGAGAAGTGTGTTTTCATAATTTACTTGCTTGGGCATTGGCAAAGACTTTGACAGTCTGGCTGCTGGCCCACCCTTTCCAACGAGGACAGCGCCTGGCAGAGAGACCTCCGGCGACTTACGCAAATAAAACCCTTGCAAATAAATACCAAGCTTGTCATGGTGTATTTGCTGCCTTGACTTCAAAATGTAAAATTTTGAGATTTGACTTGGTTCTAGAATTGCCACCAGTCCAGTTGAAGACTGCTTAAAATGGGCCTGTAATTTAGCAAACAAACCAAGCTTTAATTCAAAATAGAAATTTATATGAAAGTAATAATTCAAGCAAAAGGTTTAAAAAAATAGATTTGCTTGACCTTTGCTTTCACTTCTGGCAATGACAAGTGGATTAAAATCTGACATTCCTATTGAAGAAAATTGCATAACTATTCACAACCAAGCCATCCCAAAATGCTTTTGAACTGCTGTGCCAGGAATCAGGGAGCCAATTTGCATATCACACAAAACCCAGCAATGATTTGATCTGATTTGATCTCATTACTGTCATGTACCTCGGCACAGTGAAATGTTTTGTTTTGCATGCAGTACAGGTAGATCATACCATACAAAGTTCATGAGGGAAATGTGTAATAAAACTGAAAATGCTAGAGAATCCCAGTAGGTAGAATACTTCTGTGGAGAAAGAGAAATCTTGAGATCCTAAAGATTGTTTTTTGGAACTTCACATCCAAATCACTTAATGGCTGTTTCTCATTGCATTGATGCTGCTGGGTTGCTCCAGTGCATTGTTTTTGGTTCAGATTTCCAGCATCTGCATATTTCACCTTTTACAGCAATGATATGGTTTTGTGGCATTGGTCGAAAGGTAAGTATCGACAAGGTAGAAACTGCCCTCCCACCTTTGGTTTAGGCAAGAGTGCCATAATATCTTACGCCTACCAGAGCTGGCAATATGGAGCATGGGTTGAATGTTACATCAGAACAATTGCAACTCTTGACAGCATATGCAGCATATTCTCAGTAACGTAAGAATGCCAGCCTAGATTTTGTGCTGAAGTGGGGCTTAAATTCCCAAATTTGAAGAGGTGTGAGTGCAACCAATGAAGCACACCTGATGATGCTCTGTTACCTTGTAGGCTGCTCTGATGATAGACCTTGTTTCTCTGATCTTTTATTTTATTTTTCTTTTTGCACACACACACTGGTCCAGCTCCCTCAAGAGCCAGCTCTCGGAGTGAGCCAAACTTCTGACCCTCCTGTTTATTTATTTTTCTTTTTTTCCTTTTTAAAATTTTTTTTCCCCACAATACCGCCTAGCTGCGGTAATGCTTATTTTCCCCAGCACCCATGCTGTGTGCAGGTGTGAGACACAATGAAAGACAAGGTGCACGAATCTTTATTCAATTTTCCATCACCAGGAAGAAAGGAAATACCCGAGTGGCCAGTGACAAGCAGTGCCCTTCACATCAAAGGGCAATGCTGCATGATCAAACAGTGAAGGGGAGGGCAGGGATCAAATAATGGAGGGGGAAATAATGCACTCCACTCTCTGTGGCATCCACCTCTCCCTGAATAACTCCAGGGTATCGGTGGGCATCGCGTGCTCCTTTTCCAGAGACACCCGAGCTCTAACGTAACCACGGTCTCTGATCTTTTAAACCCCTTCATCCCTTTTATTTGATCCATTCTTTAATGGCTAATCATCAAGTTATCATAGTATATTGAGTCACTGATATGATGCCACCCAGTTGTATTATTTTTTCCAACCTGGTTGGATGTGTCATGATATCTCCTGGGTTATTACAATCTGAGGTGCGATTTGAACTCAGACTTCTAGCCTAACAAGCATCATAAGTATAGGCATTTTCTGATCAATCTGTCCAGAGTTGTTGTTACTTACCTCTGGGGCAGGAAGGAATTAGACAATGTTAGAGATGCTAAAACTGCACCACAAGAGCCCCAACAAAAACACACCCTTTATTATACACGGCTAATTATTCAGATCAGCTAATGAGCTATTGTATAATCTTGGCCACAATTTCCCAAATTTACCACATTAGCTGATTAGTTGTCATTGATAATGCCTGTGATTTATCATAGTGCCATTAGCCATCAACTTTTGAAAATTGCCATGCATAGGCTTTTGGCTGCCGGCATCAAAGCTCAGCAACTGCTTCTAGAGTAAACAAATTCAAATTGAATAAAACATCATCTGTAAAGCTCAAGACATCTGAGATCAACAGTCTTCTAAACCGTAAGGATAGTTTTGCATAGTTTGCCTACTGTGGCTTGAGATATTGAAAGCCTTAAGCCTGGAGACTTAGAAGAGCAGAAGTTCTTTATTTTGTCAGAACAGACACTATGTTGCATTACCTCCTGCTCTTAATTTTTCTATTGACTATATTTCCAAGAAAATTTATTTGCAATTCACTTTCGGAATTATCATTTTCAAATCATGCGTTTTAAAAGTACTCAAGTTTTCTTGCATTTTTGTATACAATGAGTTTGCTGTGTGTTTGCCCCAGTCCCTAAACCTGAGAAAGCGAAGTCATTAATCAGTACATGTTTGAAGTTTGGACTAACTAGGCAACTGAAAACTGCACTTTCAGACTCCAAAAAACAGTGCTTTTTCCACACTCTGGTCCAAGACTGCTTCCTGTCCAAGTCCCAAATGACAAAATACTGACTATTTCCTTATGGTCTGACTAGTTAATGTACTTAATTATCTTCTTAGTACCTGCTTTTCAAAAAAAAATGAATGATTTTGGGATGGAACCAAAATATGTGAATAAGTCTCTTTCTCTGTGGCGAGCCCTGCCATTACACTAAAGGATGTGGATTTGTGTCCAGGGAGATTCTGTGAGAGAGTTTCTATGAAAGATTTTCATAATTGTTTAACAAAGAGACTTTCACCAAGCAAGATCTTGCGGGAAAGGGTGTTGAGCACATTCGAGGGGACAATATGTTGATAGCTATTGTGGATCTTTTTTCAATGATATTGTAGTATTTCATTTTTCATAGTAACTTTTCCAGGGGAAAAAAATCAATCTCCTTCAGTAATCAAAGCTACAATTTCTGAAGGATTATAAATTATGCTTGTTCCAATTCCACAGGTCTAAAACACTGAAAACAAAGCAGATGAATGCCATAGAAACTGGGTGTAGTAATTCAGGAAGCCCAACTGGAAAGGAACATCATTTATAGCAGAACATCAAAATAGAGTCATTATTCATGGCACACATAAGCTAAAACCCAGCCCTGGATGGATAGATCTGCAGATATATTGGAGGTCTGCTTTTTTCTTCTTCTTCTCTGTCCAGAAGTGTTATCGCACACCATTGAGCACCTTTGCGGTATAAAAATCATGACTATTTTTCCTTTTTTTGTAACCAGTTAACCACCACTAGTAAAAAATTCCATGCTTACAAGCAAAGCCCCTTATGAGGAATGCAAACAATCAAAGTTGGGGGGAGGATGAGTGGGGGGGTGAGGTGGGAGGGGAGGGATGGGAGGAGGGTGTTGGGGGATGTGGTATGGAGAGCAGGAAGGGATTAAATCAAAATGGAGTTGGAGGGGAAAATATCCTCCATGGTGCTTACCTCTCTCAAAAGGCATCAAGAGCATTGATGGGCACTGTGTGGTCCTTCTTCAAGGACACCAGGGCACAAACCTATTTGAGGCAATGGCCTAGTTAGAAAATAGAATATAGAAAACAGAACAGGCCCTTTGGCCCACAATGTTGTGCCGAGGGTTAATCTTAACGTAAAATAAAATAACTTAACGTACGCACCCCTCAACTCACTGCTATCCATGTGCAACCGGTGTATTATTGCTGGATGTTAAGCAGAGACCCAAGTAATGTCCTTGGGACCAGGGTTTAAAGCCTACCACGGTGGATGATGGAATTTGAAATCAATAACATTTTGGAATTAAGAGTTTAATGAGACCATGAATGCATTGTCAATTGTAGAAAAAAAACACTTCTGGTTCACTAATATTCTTTAGGGAAGGAAATTGTCAGTTTTACTGGTCTGATCTACATGTGACTCCAGATGCACAACAATGTGGTTGACTCTTAACAGGGATGGGCAATTCAATGCTAACCTAGCCAGAGACAAAAAAAAACCTGTTTGTGAAGTGGGATGACACAACTCACATAGTAGTGAAAGGGTCAACGGGTAAATTAATTGGAAAAAAGAAACCAAGTTATAGTCCACAAGGTTTATTTGAAATCATAAGGTTTTGGAGTGCAGCTCCATTGTCAGGTGAAGTGAAGTTGCATTTTAAAATTAATTTTGTTTTGGAAATGACTTCAGTTCATAATGTAGGGATTTAACAATGTAGTATGTTTAAACTTACAGGGTGTAATGTTTTCTCTCTAAAAGAGAAGGTCCTTCAGAACCTAACTCCAGCTTTTTACATAGGTTCCTATAAGAAACAATGTTTCATTTTAAGTCCCAGTTTTCAGGAAAGCAACCACAACTTTAAGTTAGGACTAGTATACCTGCATGTGGATAGAGAAGAGGCCTCCTGAGGCAAGATGGTGTAACCAACTGATAAAAGAATAAACTGTTCTGTTGGTAGCATAACCTTTCTTCAAAAAATAATTGGTGGCATTGCTTGAATTATAGAGAGAATGATGAAAGGTTTGAATTATTGTGGTCTTAAAACAGTTAATTTCCACAGTAAACTAATATAGTCTCCTTTCACAAACATTCCTATATCTGGAATATATGGTAAAGACATTCACAACGCACCATTAAATAAGGTAAAAATTTGAGGGCGGTCTTGCTTTTAAAATTTGATTCTGGATATTGTTTCCATTTATAGTGAATGCTATTTGGGAATGTGTATTTTGCAGTTGCTGAATCTCTGGAATCAAACAGGTTATGAATACACTTGAGATCTTGATCAAATGGGTCAATGGGTTTAAAAATGGCAGATGGACTTCAGTCTGAATAGCTGTGACATATTGTATTTTGGTACAACAAACAAGGGTAGAATGTATACAATTAATGGTAGGGCCTTGGATAGTTTAGAACAGAGGAACCAAGGGCTGCAGGTACATAAGTTTTTAAAATTTGTGTCACATGAAAAGTCATTTGGCACACTTGCCTTCAATGCTTAGTTGCTTGAGTCCAGGAGTTGAGACATCAAAGTGAGGTTGTACAAAACATTGATGAGGCCTCTTGTGGAATACTGTGTCCAATTCTGGTTGATGGTAGTTGTCTTTTCCCCAAGATAAGGAGTTTGTGGGAGCACACGTTTAAGATGAGAGGAGAGAGATTTTAAAAAAAGACATGAGACAAATATTTTACACAGAGGGTGATTTAAGCGTGGAATGAACCTTCTAAGAAAGTGATAGATGCGGGTACAATTACAACATTTAAAAGACATTTGGATAAGTACATGAATAGGAAAGGATTGGATGGATATGGGCTAAGAGATAGCAGATGGCATTAGTTTAGTTTAGGATTATGTTCGGCATGGACTGGTAGGACCACAGGGTCTGTTTCCATACTGTATGACTCTAGACTCTATAATAATGAATCATTGAATGATTCTAGAATGCTCTGAATTGCATCTGCGCTGCTTGGCAATGGGAGTGGTACGTTTATAAGTCATGTTTATCTGATACTGTTGAATTTTCTGCTAAAGTTTCATTTTGCTCAACAGATGAACACTTCCACAAAGTGACTCGTTTAAAAGTTTTAAACCTACTTTAGACAATTTAATTTACTAAGTGTAAATCCAAAAGCTGCAGACTGCTTCAGTTCGGATCAAATGGCTTTATGTACCAAGTAAGAAAGTGTCTCTACCTTCCATGGCTGAAGCAAGTTTTAAGAGAAAGTATAACTTCTCCCTTAAGTAAATGAAAGTTAAACTGTCTAATATTAAAATGACCTTTGCTTTCAATATTTCTTGAAATGCACTGTGATGTCGTACTTATGATATTATGAATAATGTGGTGAATTCTTTTAATGTGAAGAATTTTTTATTGAATTTTTTTTTCTAAATTTGTAATTTATCTCACATTAAGGAAGACTGAATAAAGAAACTTAACTCTGTGGTGTATTACATAATGAAGTGAGAAAATGTCTGTACTTATGTTTTTCCCTGTTTGCCAATCCCTTGATCATGAGCAGTTGAAACCAAAAGAGGAAACACTGAATGAGAGACACCCATAATTATATGGCACATATCGCTGAAGTCTGTTCTTTTCTACTTTTCGGACCCACTTCCATTCCTGTAGTTACAGACTTTACCTGATGTCAGATTTGTTCTGTGGAGATCAGAAATTATGAAGTATTTATGGGCAATGGTTGATTGACCCATTGCAAGACAAACCGAGTACAAGATTTGAATGCAGCCTATGCCTCATAGCAATTGTAATTTCAGGTAAAGTAAGTGTAAACCCAATTCCAGGAAGCTGATGTTGAACACCTTTTCTTCGGGGGAGATGTCAGAGGTAGGTTCTTTACTCAGAGAGTGGAATGCACAGCCAGCAGTGGTTGTAGAGTCAGATATATTAGATACTTTTAAGCCACTCTTGGATAGGCACATGGATGATAGTAAAATGTAGGGCATGTAAGTCAGGAGAAAGTGAGGACTGCAGATGCTGGAGATCAGAGTTAAGAGCGTGGTGAAGGAAAAGCACAGCAGGTCAGGCAGTGTCCAAGAAACAGGAGAATCGATGTTTCGGGGATAAGCCCTTCATCAGGAATGAGGCTTATGGGTCGGGGCTGAGAGATAAATGGGAGGGGGTGGTGAGGTGGGTAGCAGGGAAAGCAATAGATGGATGAAGGTGAGGGAGGAGGTGATAGGTCAGAGGTAGCAGTGATGGACGGGTCTGGAGGGAGGTGCTGAATTGGAGGCTTGGGACTGGGACAATGTGGGGGAACGGGAATGAGGAAGCTTTTGAAATCCACATTTGTCCTGTGTGGTTGCAGTGTTCCCAGGCGGAATATGAGGCGTTCCTCCTCCAGGCTGAAAATGTGTTGTTGGTTAAAGCACAGCAGGTTAGGCAGCATCCAAGGAACAGGAAATTCGACGTTTCGGGCCAGAGCCCTTCATCAGGAATGATTCCTGTTCCTGTTTTCCTGTTCCTTGGATGCTGCCTAACCTGCTGTGCTTTAACCAGCAACACATTTTCAGCTCTGATCTCCAGCATCTGCAGACCTCACTTTTTGTTCCTCCTCCAGGCGTCAGGTGATAACAGTTTAGTGGTGGAGAAGGTCCAGTACTGCATGTTCTTGACAGATTGGGAGGGGGAGTTGAAGTGTTCAGCCACAGGACGGTGAGTGTTAGTGTCGCAGTGATGTTCTCTGAAACGATCCGCAAGAAGGCGTACTGTCTCCCCGATGTAGAGGAGACCACACCGAGTGCAATGGATGCAGTAGATGATAATTGTAAGGGTATGTACGTTAGTCTGAATTTAAAGTAGGATAGAAGGCTGGCACAGCATCGAGGGCCAAAGGGCCTGCATTGTGCTGTACTGTTCTATGTTCCATATTCTATACCCAAGAGGCGGCTCTGGTTACAGGGCGTGGGCTCCTATGGAAGTTCTGGACCCTGGGGCCAATGTGAAATTCTATCTGAACAGGAGACAGGATTCTATTGCACATTGAGCATCCTCCAAGTGGTGTATGACATTGGGTCCCACCGCTGCATTTTCAGGCAACAGACAACATCGGCCATGAGCTGGATGTCTACCAATGCCCTGCTGGTCTGTCTTTTTTTAAGCCAGAAATGTTATCACAAGCAACTAAACCCCTTGTCACCACCAAAATCAATGTGACATTTTTTTCTTTTTTTAAAAGTAGTAACCAGCACCAGCAAAATACCCATGTCGCAAATTGAAAATTTTACATGCAATGCCTCTGGGTCAGCTTTATAAATGGAGACCTGCTGATAAATCTATATAATACTCCTTCCAGAGCCAATATGTTTTTTGTAAGGATCATTTTCTAGGTTTTAAAAAAGGTGACCTATAAGTTGATCCAAGATTCAAGTTGAGTATTTCAACAATTTGGCCTTTTTACTATTCAAGGTATGAATTGAAAGCAATATGTGATGTCACTCAGGATGTCTCTAATATGTATATTGAGTAAAACTGTGAATCATAGAATAATGCAGAGGAAAGGAGGCCTGTTCCTACAGTGCATGTGCCAGCAGTTTTAAACATCTATCCAATTTGTATGTGGCCACACACCTGCATAGAAATGTGAAAGGTCCCACACAAGCTCATATAAGTCAGTTCCTTTGATTTTGTGAGTGTGTTTGTGCACAGCGCAAAAAGATGTTTTTTTGTAAATATATTTATTAGCAAATTTTTTAACTTTACAAACATACAAAATTATTGAAAAATACGATCAATAACAAATATCAGTATGATAAAAAGAAAAAAACCCACAAATTACAATACAACTACTGCCTACTAACTATTAACCTACCCTACAAAACAAACCCTAACACTGTGTAAAGCAACACCAGAAAAATAACAGAAAAGCAAAAAAAAAACAAAAAAAAAGCCAAAAAATACAGAACAGCTATGCTCAGCACAAAGCTCCCAAACAGAGGAATGGGAGCATTGTATATCTACTCGTATTAACTTGGTAGACCCCTCCAGGGCCCAGGGCTTGACAAATCTAACCATCCTGGTTAAACAAGCGCCCTATTTAAGATAACTGACAAATCTATATCCAAATAACTCAAGTAGGGCTGCCATGTCTTATAAAAATGGTCTGTTGTGTGGTGCATCATGTTTGTAAAAACGTCCAGGGGAATGTGCTCCATAATTAATTTCTGCCATCCCAGCAAACCCGGCGGGTTCTCAGACACCCAATTCATCAGAATATTCTTCCGTGCACAGTATGCAAAAATATTAAATAGTTTCTTCCCATGCCCGTCTAAAGATGGTAAATTCAGTAGACCTAAGAAGAGAGGTATTGGGTCTACTTTGACTTCAGTCCTCAATACCCTCCCTATCTCTCCCGCCACAGCACTCCGATAAACACGGAGCCTGCGGCATGTCCAGAAGCAATGGGTAAGAGTACCTACACTTATTTTATATTTGTGGCACACTGACGATGCCCCTTTCTTAAACTTTGCCAGGTGCTCTGGTGCCAGATGAGCCCTGTGCAGAACTTTTAACTGCGTAGTGCATGTCCTATTACAGATTGAGCTCTTTTGAGTATTCTCCCACATGTTCTCCCATGTTTCAGACGAGATCTCCACTCCTAACTATTGCACCAAGACATCACATAACCGTTTAATATTATACCAGGCCCTGCCACCCAGCAGGCACTAACCGAAAGGGTGCTTATGGAATGTAGCAACAACCTCTCTGTATCGGGCTTATAGGGCTTAGTGAGAAGCGTAGTCTTCTTCTGGATGACATCCCTAACCTGAAAAAAAACAAAGAAGATTTCTGCTGGGTAACCTGTTTTTGTGGCTCAGTTACTCAAAAGACATCATAACCTCCCATCAAGCAAGTCTCCTGAACTAGACACTCCTCTCACTGCCCATAGTTTGAACCCTGAGTCCATCGTCCCTGGTTGGAACCCAGACATGCCAACTATAGGTGTAAGTGGCAAAGTCTTGGATAAACAACCCTCACTCTGATGCATTGCCCTCCATGCCTTGACTGTACTAATGACAGTGGGGTTCCGGCAGTGGTCCATAACTGTCCTCATTTTATCCATGAACAACAGGTTAATAAGAGGGCACTTGCTTGGGAGGCCTCAATATCCAGCCATATTGTGTTTGGATTGTTACCTACCCAATCGCAGACAAAGGACAGCAGGGAACTCAATTGATACCTTCTGATGTTTGGGAAATCAACTCATCCCCCTCCTTGAGGCAACTGCAATTTAGTAAGTTGCATGAAGGGCGTCCACGATGCCAGACAAAGGAACCAAACCACCCCATAAGCTTCCGCAGCGTTGACCTGGGAAACATTATAGGGAGCATATGTATAGGATAAAGCAAACAACGAAGAACATTCATCTTAATGAGAGATATTCGGCCCAGCCATGAAATTGGAAGGGCCTTCCATCTCTGGAGATCTCGCCTAATCTTGTTGAGCAAGTGAGCAAATTTGGTCGGAAATAACAGATCAAACATGGGGATAATAAAAATGCCTGGGTATCGGAACCCTGCTCGTGACCACTTAAAAGGGAACTTAGGGCCACCTTCAACTTCTGGCATATCCTTAAGGTTCCCCAAAGGCATAGCTTCCGATTTTGCAAAGTTAATTTTATATCCTGAAATAGCCCCAAATGAATTGATACATTGTACCAAATGGGGTACGGAGGTCATTGGGTTCGATAAAAACAGAAGGACATCATCTGCACACAGTGTAATCTTGTGTGCCCTCGATTCCATTCTGGAGCAGTTATGTAGATGTTCTGACAAATGGCCTCTGCCAGCGGCTCTATCACCAGCGTAAACAACAACGGTGAGAGGGGGCAGACTTGCCGACTACGCCTACCCATCCGAAAATTCCCAGACTTCACCCCGTTGGTGATGACCGCGGCCAGGTGATATAAAACCCCTACCCACCTAGCAAAGATTCCACCCAACGCAAACTGTTCTAAGACATAAAAGATATATGGCCATTCCACCTGGTCAAATGCTTTCTTTGCATCTAAGGAAATCAATCATTATTGACAAACTTGGACCATATTCAGCAGCCTTCTAATATTATTAGAGGACCTACGACCCCTTATAAAGCCTGTCTGGTCCTCTTTAATAATATGGGGCAACACCCTTTCCAAACTCAGTGCCAGAATCTTGGACAGAATCTTGAAATCTGAATTTAATAGAGTGATGGGCTTGTATGAGCCACAATCCTCAGTAACTTTCCCCTTCTTAAGAATTAAGGAAATATTAGCTTCTCTCAAAAATGGTGGTAGGCATTCATGCATATAGGAGTGATTGTACATCTCCAACACCAGCCCTGACAGAATCCCTATAAACTCCTTATAAAACTCACCCAGGGGACCATTAAGGCCAAGCGCTTTCCCACTCTGAAGTTACGTAGCTGCTTCCTGTATTTCCTGAACTGTCAAGGGGGCATTAAGGAGGGAGGCCTGTTCCAAGGTTACTCCTGGGAGGTCCAGGTTCTTAAAAAAGGTCTCCATTTTATCCTTCCTGTCTTCGCAACCATCAGACTGATACAATTCAGAATAAAAGCTCGGAAAAGCCTCATTAATCTTTTAGCATCGTATGTAAGGACCCCAGCGCTATCTCTGATTGCAGTGATGGATTGGGGAGAACACTTTTTCCTAGTTAGGTATGTGAAATACTTCCCTGGCCTATCCCCAAATTCGAACAGCCTTTGTCTAGCAAAAGCAAGTTCTTTCTTTGCGTTTTAAGTCAGTATTCAATTCAAGGCAGCCCGGAGGGCTGTGATCTGCTGTAGCTCAGTCAATGTGCTGCATTGGTGGCTTTCAACCGCATCTCAAGTAGACACTGTTGTTCCTCCTTCTGTCATTTCCAGCTAGCCGAACAGTAAATAGCTAATCCCCTATCAAAGGCCTTAGCAGTCTCCCATAACACTGGGACTACTAGCCGTGCCTGAGTTGATAGTCAAAAATTCCTGAAACTCCTTCAAAAATGATTCCACAAATTTCAAATCCTTAAGGAGAAAAGGGTCCAAACGCCAGTGCCGCAGTCCTAGCCCTTCACTCTTGGCCTTAACCTCCAAATATACTGCCGTGTGATTAGAGATTGCTATATTCCCAATTTTACAACCCATAATTGAATCCAGAAGGGCTGAGGGGGCCAGAAAGAGGTCAATCCTCGTGTGACATATATGTGGGTTTGAAAAAAAGGTGAAGTCCCTGCCGGTAGGGTGAAGACATCTTCAAATATCCACCAGCCCCAACTCCTTGCATAAGTTAACCACCTGCTTGGCCTGCGAAGAAATAGCTGAGGGTCCACAAGGCACACTGTCTATTGTCGGATCCAAAAGACAATTAAAATCCCCCCCCCATAATAATATGCCATGTTCCAAAAGCACTCAACTTAGAGAAAGCACTAATCAAAAATTTGAGGGGATGTGCCAGAGGACAGTAGATGTTTAAAATGCCATATTCCTCTCCATGTATCAGGGCTTCAAGTATCACAAACCATCCTTGCTCATCTTTCAACTGCTTTAATAACGTGGACAGAAGATTTTTCTGGATAAGTACCACCACTCCCCTACTTTTAGTAGTAAAAGATGAAAAGAATACTCAGTCATAACCCCCCTGTTGTAATTTCAGGTGTCCCCCATCATCAAGATGGGTTTCCTGCAACAAAGACTATCAACCCTTTTCCTCTTAAGTCTAGAAAGCATTTTTTTTCCTTTTAACAGGTGAATGACTTCCCTTAATGTTCCAGGTGCACCATTTAATAAGACCCTTAGCCATATCCCCTTTCAGAGACCCTTGAACCCCTCGGAGGGAGAACACTGCTTACAAAGCACCGAGCTTAAGTAAATAAAGATTCATAGAATCGAAAAACTACATATAGAAAAACTACTCTATCATAACTATAAACAACTATTACTACCAAAAAACTACAAAGAAAGTCAACTATAAAACCTTGAATGGAAGACTCTTCCCCCTGCCCATAGGGGGCACTCACCCTACCCATCCCCTCCTTCACAGCTCCTTCAAACCCGGACTGTGCCCAAGCCTTAGGCCAGATAAAAAAAACAAGGAGATGATCCTTAAACCAACAGAAAAAAGACAAAGTCAGGATGAGCACCCCACCCATCCCTAGCTTCATGTCACCCCTACTTGTGACTAAAAGAGAAACAGAACAAACAAAAAAAATGTGGGAGAGACAACAAAGAACATCCACAAAATTTCCCATCAGAAAATCCAGTTATTAAAAAAGAGGAACAACTTATTCCAAGGTCTTTTCCCCCCTTTCCAGAAAGGAAATTATTAGGGAGAAAGAAAGGAATTTAAAAAAAGAAAGGGAAAACATGGGGAAAGATAGAAAAGAGAACAAACATTAGCCGTATTCTTCAGGCCAATCCTGAAGTGTCTACAAAGTATTCAGCTTTATCTGCTGAGTCAAATGTATAAACCGAGTCCTCTTGGCTGAAACAAAGTACTGCGGGATATCTCATGGAGTACTGGATGCCCAGGTTCCTCAGCCTCTTTTTAATTTCATCAAAGGACTTCCTCTTTCGAATTACAGCTGCAGAGAAATCCTGGAAAAGCATGATTTTTGATCCCTTGTACATCGGTGCCTGCGGATCTTTTCCCAGGTATCTAGAAACTTCTATGACTTTTTGCTTATCCTTGTATGAGTGGAAGTGCACCATGACTGAGTGGGGACGCTGCACCTGTGCACTGTAACCCGATAAGCCCTTTCAATCTGCGGCCTGCTGGACTCGATGCGAAGGCCCAAAAAGTTTGGTAGCCAGCATTCAAAGAAGCTGACTGGCTGCTCATCTTCCTCACCTTCCAGGAACTCAGCACTTCAGGGGTTTATCCTCATCGAGATCATTGATATGGTTTCGCAGGGCCCGCATCTCTCGCACCTAGATTCGACTAGATGAGGACTCCATCGCAGCTTCTGAGGCCTTAGTTCGACCCTCCACCTCCTCCAGCTTCTCCCCGGGGCCCTGGATCTCCAGCTCATGCTTCTGCAGCATGGATGCGATAGGTTGGACCTGGGCACGAATCTCCCCATGGATCTCCTCAATCACAGCCCCAACTTTCAAGGTAAGTCTCTCTATCGCCACAGCTAGTTCCTGTGAGTCAGGTCCCCTACGGGTTCAGGACAGCCTGCTGTTGCAATCTCTGGTGTGGTAGCTGCAGCAGGGGAGTGTCCTCCCTGCTGCTGTTTGCTTGCTCCTTTTCCCTTTGGCATCCTTCCCACTCCCAAATATTAACAAATATGTGTTCTGTAAGGTTTTGAACTAATAATTCTACCACACAAGTTGGCTAGGGATGGCAAAAAACACCAGTATGCCTTGGCTGTTGGCAGAACTGTCCACAGCAATTCTACAGAATCGCTCCCATCTTGCCGACTCGCAAAATAGCTAAAGGGATTATGCTTTTCAGCCTGTACACTCCAAAGCAAGTTTAGAATGTACAATGATCCCACTCCCTCTCTGTTTTCTCATAGCTTTGTAATTCCTTTGCTTCAAGTATTTATCCAACTTCTTTTCAAAACTTACTATTGGATCTGCTCGTACCACCCTTTCAGATAGTTTATTCTAGAATTTCATAATCATGAATAATATAATCATTAATAAAAGACACATGAGCAAGGAAGTTTACAACATATGATTTCATTTGGAGTCACTATCAAAACAATTGCATATTTGTATCAGTTCTTGCTCCTACTGTTTATTTCATCATTGCATCTTTGTCACCTCGGTCCTTCCATTCTAGAATTCCTTCCCTCAATTCCTATTTTTCTACACCTACCACTTCTCTTATTAGCCCTCCTTATGATGGCTCAGTAGTTAGCACTGCTATCTCACAGTGCCAGGGACTAAGGTTTGATTCCACACTTGGGTGATTGTCTGTTTGGAGTTTGCATACAATGCAAACACAATTTCTCCCCAGTTCGGCGTGGGTTTTCTTTGAGTGTTCTGGTTTCCTCCCACAGTCCAAAGATGTGCAGGTTAGGTAGCTTGGCCATGTAAAATTGCCCATAGTATCCAGGTATGTGTAGGCTAGGCAGATTTCATGGGAAACGTAAGTTTACAGAGAAACGAAAGAATCTGGGTATGGGTGGAATGCTCTTCGGAGGTTCAGTATGGACTCAATGGGCCAAATGGCTTGTTTCTACACTGTAAAGATTCTATGATTCTAAAGTCACTGACCAGTTTTTCATCATCCTTTCTAATCTGTCTCTCTCTCTCTCTCTCTCTCTCTCTCTCTTTCTCTCTCTCTCTCTCTCTCTATCTATCTATCTATCTCTCTTTGACTTTACATCCATTCTCTGTACAGCTTTGTGATGTGCATTGGGATGTTGACTCCAATAAAGTAGTTATGTAGTATACCCAATGAGTTTAACAAGATATTTAAGCAGGGAAAACAAAGGTGAATTACTTTTAATACTGACATTTGCAATAACTCAAACTTACTTCCCTCATTTGGAGACATTGTATTAGAGTCATTGTGCAGGAGCATGACATTGTGTCATACGTGGAGTTATTCGGGCAGGTGATTTAAACTTGGTCACAAAGGTATGTTACTTAGGAGTGACTTAAAGGATCAGAAACAGGTAATGACATTGAGTGTGTAGGGAGGGAATTCAAAGTAGAGCCAGCAAAAGTGGAGGATTAATATCTGGGAAATGCAGGAAGCCAAAAATAGAGGACAGATACTGGAGAATTTTACAGCTGGAGGACACTATAGAGACAAGGCTGGGAATGTTAAAATTAAGGCAACGACAGACATGGTTCCAATATAGATCAAATAACACAGAGGGGGTGGGTGAACAGAATGTGCTGTAGTTTAGAATACAGACAGCAGTGAATTTTATGACTTCAGTTGATGATCCAGGAAAACATTGGAATAGTCAAGACAAAGGCAGTAAAGTCTGGTTGAAGATTTCAGCCTCAGATTAGACAAGGCATCTCTGCAGATTTGCAGTGTTAGTATTGGAAGTAAAAGGTCTCAGTAGTGAAGTAAACGTACAACCAGAAATTCAACCCTGAGGTGAGTTAGGATGCTAAGGTTGTGAAGAATATGACTTTTGATCAGGCCATTGAAAGACATTGACTCATTGGCTAGGGGATAGAGTTTATTCAGGGAGCCAAGATCAATGTCCAATGAATCTATCATATTTAGTTGGAGAGATTCCTGCTTATCCATTCTTGAATGTTGTACATGTAGCATGATGAATCTGAAATGGTGAGAAAATGGGTCAAAAAGGTGCTGATGAGTTAGAACTTGATATCTTCGGTGTATGCTGAAAATGTGTTGCTGGAAAAGCGCAGCAGGTCAAGCAGCATCCAAGGAACAGGAGATTCGACATTTCGGACATCTGCAGACCTCACTTTCTCCATCTTCGGTGTATGGGACATGTTGTGGTTCAGTGAATTGGAACTGGGTATAACTTAATCAAACACATTCACTTGGAATCCATCCAAAAGTATCATATCAATCTTGGTTGAATCTATTCTTCACAAAGCCCAGAGGCAAAATGAAGTGTAACCTAATGTGCCAGCCAACTTAATGGTACGAGGTGGTTCTCTAATGGCAAATAATGAACAAGATGGATGATAGATGAGAGACATTGGGTGAAGACAATGTCATCAACTGTGCAAAGGCTGTAGATAAATCAATATAGATGAGGAGAAATATTTCACCATGGTCGCAGTAACATAACATCACAATGATAGTTTCAATGTTGTGATGGAGTGGAAACCTAGGGGAGGACTATCCATAGGAAGAAAATTTGAATTACATATCTATTAACAATAGCAACAAAACAGAAATTGCTGATCTGACAGTGCCTGGGGCAAGATATCAGAGTTAATGTTTCAGGTGCAGTGACCCTTCTTCAGAACAGGACCCAAAACATTAACTCTGATTTCTCTCTACAGATGCTGCCAGATCTGCTGACTTTTCCAGCAATTTCTGTTTTTGTTTCTAATTTCCAGCGTGGAGTCATAGAGTCATAGAGATGTACAGAATGGAAACAGCAGTCCTTTTGGGTTTCGACTCACAATAGTGTTGCAAAAGCTGTGGTGAGATTGACAAAGACCTAAGAGTAGTATTTTGTTTTCCAACTACTTATACTCTACTGGAACAAATAATCTGAATTCATATCAACAAGGAACTAGACAGATTCTTTGCCAATAAATGCAATTCAAAATTATTAGAAATGCACCTATAGAATTCCATGGATGGGTAAGCTTGATGATCTGCCCCTGCCTGAAACTTACACTTCTATAAAAAATGGTAATGTCAGTGAATTCAAGTATTCTATTTTGGTAACAGTTCATTAAAAAAGAACAGTTAATATATATTAACATACAAAAATACTTGTTTTTAAAGTTTTTATTATTTGGCAAAAATAATACTGACATACTTTGAAGCTATAAGAGATATTTCCAAGCCAAAACTGTGTAAATATGTTAAATTAAAAATGTTATTTCCAGGTATTAAACAATAAGCAATTTGTTAGCTTGTCAGAAAACACCCCATACTTATTGCGTTAGAAAATCCTTTTGAACTCACTTTGTGAAGAGGGGTGAAGGAAGCAAGGTAACCAAATGCAAAATAACAAACAAAATGCAAAGAAAAAAGGAATGCTCAGAAAAAAGTCAGGAGAGCAAATTTCAACATTAGTTTCAGGACAAGATGCAAAGGGTCTATTCTGTTTAAGTTAAGTAGGATCCACTGATTTATTGAAATGTAGTTAGAGTCATAGAGATGTACAGCATGGAAACAGACCCTTCGGTCCAACCCATCCATGCCGACCAGATATCCCAACCCAATCTAGTCCCACCTGCCAGCACCCGGCCCATATTCCTCCAAACCCTTCCTATTCATATACCCATCCAAATGCCTTTTAAATGTTGAAATTGTACCAGCCTCCACCACTTCCTCCGGCAACTCATTCCATACACGTACCACCCTCTGCGTGAAAACGTTGCCCCTTAGGTCTCTTTCATATCTCTCCCCTCTCACCCTAAACCTATGCCCTCCAGTTCTGGACTCCCCGACCCCGGGGAAAAGACTTTGCCAATTTACCCTATCCATGCCCCTCATAATTTTGTAAACCTCTATAAGGTCACCCCTCAGCCTCTGACGTTCCAGGGAAAACAGCCCCAGCCTGTTCAGCCTCTTCCTATAGCTCAAATCCTCCAACCCTGTCAACATGCTTGTAAATCTTTTCTGAACTCTTTCAAGTTTCACAACATCTTTCCGATAGGAAGGAGACCAGAATTGCACGCAATATTCCAACGGTGGTCTGACCAATGTCCTGTACAGCTGCAAAATGACCTCCCAACTCCTGTACTCAATACTCTGACTAATAAAAGAAAGAATACCAAACGCCTTCTTCACTATCCTATCTACCTGCTACTCCACTTTCAAGGAGCTATGAACCTGCGCTCCAAGGTCTCTTTGTTCAGCAACACTTCCTAGGACCTTACCATTACGTGTATAAATCCTGCTAAGATTTGCTTTCCCAAAATGCAGCACTTCGTATTTATCTGAATTAAACTCCATCTGCCACTTCTCAGCCCATTGGCCCATCTGGTCCAGATCCTGTTGTAATCTGAGGTAACCCTCTTCACTGTCACTACACCTTCAATTTTGGTGTCATCTGCAAACTTACTAACTGTACCTCTTATGCTCGCATCCAAAAAGTAGAGGGCCCAGCACCGATCCTTGTGGCACTCCACTGGTCACAGGCCTCCTGTCTGAAAAACAACCCTCCATCACCATCCTCTGTCTTCTACCTTTGAGCCAGTTCTGTCACCAAATGGCTAGTTCTCCCTGTATTCCATGAGATCTAACCTTGCTAATCAGTCTCCCATGGGGAACCTTGTCGAACGCCTTATTTTAGATTATTGTTGAAAGATAGATGGTATCAACTGAAGTAGGCTGTATATTTTGTCAGATATGAAATAAAACTTCGTAATTTGTGTTAAACCACATCTGACCAAGTACTGTTCAATCTGCTGTCAGATTAATGGAAATACAGGTGTAATATGGTCATCAAGGGATCTGGCACAATTTGGCAAATTGAATCCACAATTGGTTTAGTGACAGAAAGCGGAAAATGATGGTAAATGGCTTTTAATGTTACTGAAAACCTGTGTCCAGTGTCTTACCATAGAGGTTTATAAGATGATCAGGGGAATAGATAGAGGTTTATAATATGATCAGGGGAATAGATGATCAGGGGAATAAATAGAGGTTTATAAGATGATCAGGGGAATAGATAGAGTAGACAGTCAGAGACTTTTCCCCCGGGTACACCAGAGTTTTACAAGGGGACATAAACTTAAGGTGAAGGGTGGAAGGTATAGGGGGGATGACAGGGGTAGGTTCTTTACCCAGAGAGTGGTGGGGGCATGGAATGCACTGCCTGTGGGAATGGCAGAGTCAGAGTCATTGGTGACCTTTAAGCGGCAATTGGATAGGTTCATGGATAGGTGCTTAAGCTAGGACAAATGTTCGGCACAATATCGTGGGCCGAAGGGCCTGTTCTGTGCTGTATTGTTCTATGTTCTATATCCAGAAAATTGGGATGTTATTGTTATGATTCTATGATATTGTGTAAGTTGAAACTGTTAAAAGTCACACAACACCAAGTTATAGTGCAACATGTTTATTTGGAAGTGCTAGCTTTGAGAGCGCTGCACTTTCATCCAGTAGGTGATTTCAGAGAGCTACCTGATGGAGGAGCAACGTTGCAAAAGCTAGTGCTTCCAAATAAACTTGTTGGACTGTAACCTGGTGTTGCATGAATTTTAACTTTGTCTACCCCAATCCAACATTGGCACCTCCACATCATAAGCTGAAACTGGATAGCAGAAGTCAAATCCTGTATTAATAAGATACTCAGGCCAGTTAGGGGAATAATTCATACAACTGAATCCATAGAGCTAACTATGAGAGATTTATAATGAATAAGATTTAGTCTTGTGAGGCAAAAATAATGCATCTTTGGATGTATTTTTATTTTGTTTTGCAACCCTATGAATTTCATCATTTGTAACTCTAGAAATTTCAAAGGGTAGTTGGAACAACACTACTTTGAAATCCCGCCTTGGTCACTGAGCCTTCCTCAGCACAATGCAGTATGTTGAAGATAAGGTAAAGCTGCTTCATGAACAGCTTCAGTACAAATTTAAAGTACACCCCTGCTTTAAGTTCAAAACATCTACTTTTGTGAGGCTATTTTGGAGCAAATTACTGCAGATGCTTGAATCTGTACTGGAAACAGAAATGCTGGAAATCACAGAGGGTTACGCAGCATCCATGGAGAGATGGCAAGCTAACATTTTGAGTCTAGATTTTAAAAAGAAATGTAACCAGGTACTATGATGATACTATGCTTTAAGAGGTGTAAGATGTCCTGATTTGTTTGTTCGTAAAGAAAGATTAAGATAGAGGAGTCGAGTAATCAGTTCCAAGCCAATAAAATAAATATCTTGTGAGGCCTTGGGGTAAATTTTAAGTTGGAACAATAGAAGCAGCATGAAGGGGTTGGGTCAAGCTTCCACAGAACCAGCATTTTGGTTTAAATTTCAGAAGCTTTAGGAGTTTGAAATCTTTATACATCACTCCCTGTTACAACAAAATATCTGATTTCTTTCTCTTTCTCTCAGAATTTTCTCTTGATGTTCTTTCCCTCCTGGACTGGAAAATTGCCTGTGAGACAATCTATTTTGCTGAATTTGCCTCTGCCAAGGGTGTGTTTATGGTATATTACTATCTTGGAACAGCTACTCAGTGGTTGTTAGCATATATATTAAGTATATATGTGCAGTATTTTGATTAAGCATTTTTGTTTTCTTATTTTGCCTTTATTTAACTATAGTGCAAGAACATAGTGTATTTTGCTTCAAGCCTAACAGTTTGACCAATTGAATTACAACCAGCACACAACCCTGACACAAAATAAGAAAATGTTGGGGCTAGACCTACCTCTTAATATATTTGGAGGGGGTTTGATCTGGTCCATAACAAAATGGGGGCTCTTTCCAGGATTAAAATCTAATTCCAGATTGTGTTTAGGATTATTGGACTCAAAGTAGTGAGTGTTGGTGTTCTCTTGTTGGGTGTTGCATTCAGTTAGTTTAAAAAGGGTGTGTCTTGTGTCATAATAGCTCTTTCAATAACTAAAAGTTTCCTTGGGGCGGATGGTGTAGAAGTCATTTTGGGAGTTTTACTCAGAAAATGAGCAAGGCAAAGCTTTTGGAATTGACAGACAAGCTGGAGTTGGGGTTGCCTTTGTCCGTGAACAACAGGGAGGTAATTTCAGCAATAGCTTAACATTTATGATTGACAGAATTGCTACCAGGATTGGAACTGAAGACTCAAAGTTGACTTAAAATGATCGGGTAGAGGGGAAAGATAGGAGTATTGCTGAGGGCAGTGATGGAGAGCAATCCCATCGAAGCCAAAGGCAAGTGCAGATCTGTTCATATATGTTTATGTATTGCCTAGGTTTGATGAAAAGGATGTGGAAGTCATTTTTATTTCATTTGAGAAAGTGGCTAATCAAATGAAATGGTCAGTGACCATGGGGGTATTATTGATCCAAACAAACTTGGTCGGTAGATCTAGTAAGGTATTTACTTCATTATCAGAGCAGGTATCCGGGGTGTATGATGAGGTAAAAAAAAGACATGGTTTTAAGTGCAAATGTACTAGTTCCAGAAACCTACAGACAATGTTTTAGGAATCTAAGGAGAGAACCTGGTCAGACATAAATAGAGTTTGAAATGATCAAACAAATTAACTTTGAGAGGTGTATAAAAGCATTGAAAATAGATCAAACATATGACACTCTTAAATGATTATTTTGGAAGAGTTCAAACATTTATTTCCTAAAGTTAAAAGAATTTGTGTGTAAGAGCAGAGAGTTAAGACTGCCAGATTAACAATGGAAATGGCTGATGATTATAAGGTGGTTCATAAATCAAAACTTGGCTTCTGACATCAATTTCAATCTGTCAGGGATAGAAATTGGGGTAAAAAGAAATCCTTAGATGGTAAGAGAAAAGGAGATCTCACTGAAGACAATAAAGATAGTTTACCAAAAGGTAATAAGGAACCCATGAGGGTGAGAAGGAAGGTATCTTCACTGCAATAATGTAGGCCACATAAAGTAGCATTTTTGATGGATTAGAAAAAGCACTGGGAAGACAGATGTGGGAAAACATGATAAGCCAGTGAGTTTTATTGACGTAGTAAAGGAAAATACAGTGGAAGCAGGAAAACAGGAACAGGAATCATTCCTAATGAAGGGCTCTGGCCCGAAACGTCGAATTTCCTGTTCCTTGGATGCTGCCTAACCTGCTGTGCTTTAACCAGCAACACATTTACAGGAGATATCAAGGAGTAAAGATGAAGAAGTTGAAGTTCAATTATCAGAAACCGTTTGATCAAATGGTTGGGGAAAACAAGAACAGGTGGAGGACAAAGTGGATGTTTTTAGTTCAAAGAGGTTAATTGACTTACAACAAAAAGATTTTTTAAAAAGGCAGTTGTATGAAAAAAAGTATAGATAGAAGAAGCATCAGTGTTTCCTAGAATATTAATATTTTAAAAATGAAGCCTTGGTGAGGAAATGGAGACCATCATATATTCAGGCAGATGAGAAATGGGCAGAAGTTCATCAAGTTGTATTACCAGTGGGTTATAGAAAGGAGGTGTTGTGGGTGTCATATGAATTACCAGTAGTAAGTTATTTGGGTGTAAGGAAAACTCAAGACAAAGTACAATTTTTTGGTCTGGACTACATAAAGATGTGGTTGAATTTTGCTGGATGTATCAAGTAATAGAAAACCCTCAGGCTGTGATGAAACCAGTACCCTTGGGGTTGGTGAAATTTAGAACACGGATCAGCTATGATCTTACTGAGTGATGGAGCAAGTTTGATGGGCCAAATGGTCTACTTCTCTTTCTAATTTATATCATAGAATCCCTACAGTTTGGAAACAGGCCATTTGGCCCAATAAGTCCACATCAACCCTCCAAAGAGTAATTCACCCAAACCCATTCCCCTACCCTATTACTCTACATTTACCCCTGACTAATGTACCTAACCTACACATCCCTGAACACTGTGGGAAATTTAATATGGCCAATTCACCCAATCTGCATATCTTTTGGACTGTGGGAGGAAACCAGAGCATCCAGAGGAAACCCATGCAGACACAGGAAGAATGTGCAATTCCACACCAACAGTCACTTGAGGTTGAAATTGAACCTGGTCCCTGGTGCTGTGAGGCAGCAGTGCTAACCACTGAGTCACCATGCTGCTCCAAATTGTTATGCACCAGACTAAACACCCTCAAAATATATTAAAATTATAGCTAGATAGCTTCATTTTTTTAAAACCCTTGGTCTTACATTATTACACTACAATACACACATACTTTGAGTCTAAGCATATAAACATTTACTACTACAGTCCATTTCAATCTGTTTATCCCACCCTCAAATGTCTTTATCTTCAGTCATCAAGGTCATAACAACACATTGGCAATTATATTCTCTCATCCTGCCTTGTATGTAATTTTCAAATTGAATGGCTTTATAAGCTCCATCTAAACAGTCTGGATTTTTATCCTTAAATTTTTCTAAAAACGTTAAGGGGTTATGATCAGTGTATACAATTGTCTCAGACATATTACTGGCAGCATAAATTTTGAAATGTTGGAACACCAACACCAAACTCAAGGTTTCTTTCTCAATTGTGGAATATCTCTGTTAATGAATATTCAGCTTTTTGGAAAAACACCCAATATGTCTTTCTATCTTCTCGTCATCATCTTGCAAAAGTACAGCACCAACACTCACATCACTCACATCACTCACATTGATTGCCACCATTGCATTGTTAGGAGTGGCTAACACTGGAGCAGTAGTTAACATGGCTTTCAGGTTGTCAAGTGTCTTCTGACAGTCTTCCGTCCAATGGAATTTTCTGCACTTTCACCCTGCTACAAATCTCACCATAGTCCACTTTGCTCAGCCCCTGGAAGATTCTGCCCATTGTCTTTACTCCACGTGGTCTTCTGCCAGTCTGTAAAATTGAAATCTCTGATTATCTTTGTACTTTCCCTCTCATCTCTCTTTTAAGCATTTGTGGAGATCTGGAGAGAACTTGTACCAGAAAATTGCATTCTTTTGTGTCCCTTAATTCTACCCTTGGTGTTCCTATGGCTTGATCATTCATCTCAAAATCCCCTAAAAGAGATGCAGTAATGCTAGAAATCCAGTGAACACTCTAACTGTGTCTGGCTCCACTTTAAGTATAAAAAATAGTTACTTTTAAGGGCTGTTGATAGGCCCACAATACAAGCAGTAATTCTGAGCAAAGTAGATCACGCATGCTTCCACAGGGTAAAAATGAACAAACTGTGAAATTCACGACTGATCTTGGAGGAACTGTTTGGGAATAGTCACAGCACAGAAACAGATAAGTGAGTAGTTTTAAGTGTGGCCTATAGAAAGTCTGCAGTAGTGAGTAGAGTAAGTTCTTTCTTGATTATATGTTTTTTGATCTATGTCTCTTGATTAAAATAAAAGCCATAATTTAACCTGGAACACTGTTTTGTAGAGGAATAAAATGCTGTTATTTTTTGGGTCTGTAGACTGTGAAGGAGCAAAAATGGCCTTTAGTAGAGTGATATGTGCTTCTTGTCAGATATGGGAGTTTAAGGAGAGTTTATGGGTTACTGTGGATTATATCTGCAATAAATGCTGTTGGTTGCGAATTCTATCAGATCGAATGGATTGGTTGGAGAGACAGTTAGAGGCAGTGAGGAATTTGCAACAGCAACAGTATGCGATGGATGACAGTTATAGGAAGGGGGAAAAGTCACAGGTACAGTCACATAGATGGGTTAACTCCAAGAAAGGTAAAAGAGGTAGGTAGTTAGTGCAGGAATCTTCTGTGCCTATCCCCATTTCAAGGATGCTGTTTTGAACATGTAGGGGGTGATCGATTCACAGGGGAATGTAGCACGAACAACCAAGTTTCTGTGTACAGTTCTGGTCGCCACATTACCAAAAGGATGTGGACGCTTTGGACAGGGTGCAGAGAAGGTTTACGAGGATGTTGCCTGGCATGGAAGGCAGGTTGACTAGGTTAGGTTTGTTTTCATTAGAAAAAAGGAGATTGAAAGGGGACCTGATTGAGGTTTACAAAATCATGAAGGGTATGAACAGGATGGATAGCGATAAGGTTTTTCCCAGGGCAAAGGATTCAATAACGGGAGGCCACGCTTTCAAGGTGAGAGGTGAAAGGTTTAAAGGGAATACATGTGGCAAGTAGTTCACACAGAGGGTGGTGGGTTTCTGGAACGCATTGCCAGCGGAGGTGGTAGAGGCAGGCACGATAGATTCATTTGGACAGATGCGTGAGAAGGTGGGGAGAAGAGGGATACAGATGCTTAGGAATTGGGAGATAGGTTGAGACAGTAGATTTAGATTGGCTCAGGCTTGGAGGGCTGAAGGGCCTGGGCTGTAAATTTCCTTTGTTCTTTCTGGTATTGAGACTGGCTCTAATGCAATAACGGGTACGTCGGGTTCCAAGAGATCAATTATGTTAGGGGATTCTGTAGTCCGAGGTACAGACAGATGTTTCTGTGGCCAGCAGCGAGAAATCAGAATGATGTGTTGCTTCCCTGGTGCCAGGATCAAGAATGTCTCAGAGAGAGTGCAGAACGTTCTCAAGGAGGAGAGGGGCCAGCAAGAGATCATTGTCCACACTGGAACCAACGACATAAAAAGGGTAAAGGAAGAGATTCTGAAGGGAGAATATAGGAAGTTAGGCAGAAATTTAAAAGTGTGGTCCTCTAAGAGTGGTAATATCTGGATTACTCCCAGTGCTACGAGCTGGTGAGGGCAGGAATAGGAGGATAGAGCAGATGAATGCATGGCTGAGGAGCTGGTGTGTGGGAGAAGGATTCACATTTTGGGAGAAGGATACACATTTTTGGATCATTGGAATCTCTTTTGGGGTAAAAGTGACCTGTTCAAGAAGGATTGCACCTAAATTGGAAGGGGACTAATATACTGGCAGGGAAATTTGCTAGAACTGCTCAGGAGGATTTAAACTCGTAAGGTGGGGGGGTGGGGTGGTGATGGTGGGGTGGGGGGGCAGGTGTGGGACCCAGGGAGATAGTGAGGAAAGAGATCAATCTGAGACTGGTACAGTTGAGAATAGAAGCGAGTCAAACAGTCAGGAAAAGCAGGGACAAGGTAGGGCTAATAAATTAAACTGCATCTATTTCAATGCAAGGGGCCTAACAGGGAAGTCAGATGAACTCAGGGCATGGATATGAACATGGGACTGGGATGTCATAGCAATTACAGGAACATGGCTCAGGGATGAATAGGACTGACAGCTTAATGTTCCAGAACATAAATGCTACAGGAATGATAGAAAGTGAGGCAAGAAAGGAGGGGGAGTGACGTTTTTGATAAGGGATAGCCTTACAGCTGTACTGAGGGAGGATATTTCCAGAAATACATCCAAGGAAGTTACTTGGGTGGAACTGAGAAATAAGAAGGAGATTGTATTATAGACCCCCTAATAGTCAGAGGGAAATTGAGAAACAAACTTGAAAGGAGATCTCAGCTATGTGTAAGAATAATATGGTGGTTGTGATAGGGGATTTTAACTTTCCAAACATAGACTGGGACTGCCATAGTGTTAAAGGTTTAGATGGAGAGGAATTTGTTAAGTGTGTACAAGAAAATCTTCTGATTCAGTATGTGGATGTACCTATGAGAGAAGGTGCAAAACTTGATCTACTCTTGGGAAATAAGGCAGGGCAGGTGACTGAAGTGTCAGTGGGGGGGATCACTTTGGGGCCAGTGACCATACTTCTAGTAGATCTAAAATAGTGATAGAAAAGGAAAGACCAGATCTAAAAGTTGAAGTTGTAAATTGGAGAAAGGCCAATTTTGACAGTATTAGGCATGAACTTTCAAAAGCTGACTGGGGCAAATGTTTGCAGGTAAAGGGACGGCTGGAAAATAGGAAGCCTTCAGAAATGAGATAACGAGAGCCCAGAGAAAGTATATTCCTGTTAGGATGAAAAGAAATGCTGGTAGGTACAGGGAATGCTGAATGACTAAAGAAATTGAGGTTTTGGATCAGAAAACAAAGGAAGAATATGTCAGGTGTAGACAGGATAGATCGAGTGAATCCTTAGAAGAATATAAAGTAGGAGTATACTTAAGAGGGAAATCAGGAGAGCAAAAAGGGGACATGAGATCGTTATGGCAAATAGAATTAAGGAGAATCCAAAGGGTTTTTATAAATACATTAAGGACAAAAGGGTAATTAGGGAGAGAATAGGGCCTGTCAAAGATCAGCAAGGCAGCCTTTGTGTGGAGTGCCAGAAAATGGGGAAGATACTAAACGAGTATTTTGCATCAGTATATACTGTAGAAAAGGACATGAAAGATATATAATGTAGGAGAATAGATGGTGTCATCTTGAAAAATTTCCATATTACAGAGGAGGAAGTGCTGGATGTCTTGAAACGCATAAAGGTGGATGATCAGGTGTACCCTAGAACTCTTTGGGAAGCTAGGGAAGTGATTGCTGGGCCTCTTGCTGAGATA